>NC_055990.1:31951064-32264813 GCF_018446385.1 Zingiber officinale | reverse complement strand
GAAATCTAAGGAGAATGAGGTGGTGTGCGGAAAGCAAAACCTGGTCGTGTGCTATGTGAGAAATAAGTTTAACACAAGAGAAAGTGGTATGTGCGAGTGGCGACTTGCGGCGTGAGAATGAAATGTGGCGGCGTGTGAAGAACAGAACCGTGTGGCATACGGAAAAGAGGAGATCGATCGTTTGTGCGAAAAACAACACCTAGGGGTGTGCGACGTGAGAAATAAGTTCGACACAGGAAAAAGATTGGAGAAGGGTTTTAAGTTAACTCATAATTATAGATTAAACTAGTTATTAATAGATTAATAATGACAGTTATTAAAAATGTCATGAGAAAGGTTCTAATTTGATATTTAATTTTTATTTTTTTTTGATAAATGTCATTATAAGGTGTTTATTACGATACTTATAAATAAATGTCGTTAAGATAATGTCACAATAAACTAATTTTCTTGTAGTGTCTTACCCACCCCCTCCACCGACCAATGACTTTTTCAGTCGTTTACATGATGACATCTTTGGACAGTTCAACTCCCTTGAGACCAAGATGCATGATCAATATACCTCTCTCTAGAAACAACTTGTGGATTTTCATCAGGAGATGACTGATCGATTTGATACTTTTGAGGAGCAACGTAGGATGTTCGATTACTTTGGTGCAACATATGATTGATAGATTGGATGAGTACGATAGAGGGGGGGTGAATATCGTACTCTTTCCGAAACTTTTCTTTTCGTATTTCAAAACAATTCGAGTAAGCAACGGACAATATAAAGGGGCAAGTTCGTTTACTTCGTTCGGAGCCTAGCTCGACTCCTACTCGAAGGCCCGCGATCCTTGATCGCACCGATGGGCAAATCACTATAGCTCTTCTTTCCGAGATCCTCGGAAAGAAACAGATCGTACAAATGAGCAAGATAGTAACAACCCTACTATCTTGCTTAAGTAAATTACAATGCAAGTTTATATAAAATATACCGACAAGTAAATGTAGTTGAAGCTTTGGTCGGCACTTCCGGATAGTGTGGCTTGCTGAGCTGATGAAGGCTTGTAGCACGGTTTGCTTGCAGAACAGAACTTGAGACGATCAGAGAAGAGTTGCTGAGCCTCAGACCTTGAGCTCCTTTTATAAGTGTCATTGTTGTTCGGTCGACCGATCCCTCTGTTCGGTCGACCGAACCCGCTCCCTTCCTTCCTGGCTGGAGTCTGACGTTGGCTCGATCTTTTGCATTAACTGATCTTTAATGGTTCGGTCAACCGATAATCTTGTTCGGTCGACCGAACAGTGAATTTCCCTTCTCGCCGAGATTCGCACCTAATGCTCCATTAATGCTTTTATTGGTTCGGTCGACCGAACCTCATTTTCGGTCGACCGATCATGCTGTGATGCCATATTTGCGATCCTGATCTGCTTTGCCATTTTTTCCCGTTCGGTCGACCGAACTTTTTTTCGGTCGACTGATAAAAAGCCTTTTTCGGTCGACTGAAACTCCTGTTCAGTCGACTGAACCCTTGGTAAATTGAAGGTTTCTGAGTGCTGGTCGCGTGGCCGCTGACAGAGCCTGATTCTGAGTTCTGAGTCAAAAGTTATGATCATTTGAAGTCCAAGAGGTCATATGATTCTGCAACACAAAGTTAGTTCGATATAACAAGAATATTCCTGCAAAACAAAGTTAGCATAGTTATAATAGTAATATGCATGAGTATAACAGTTAGGACTGTCTTGATCTCAACTTGGAAATCTTCTCGGTTTCTTCAGTTGGATCAGCGACCTTAGGTTGTTCCCTTCAGGAACCCAACCTCACTATCGCTCCTCCAGTTATTTACCTCAACCTACTTGCCAAACGTTAGGTACTCCAGACCTGTTTGGACTTTACTGTCTGGCCATGACTAGGACTTTCCTAATTGAGTAAATAGCCTGCACACTTAGCCAAATATCAGATCATAACAAGACTTAACTTGAACCTTTAACAACATCAAAACTCAGGTTTGATTCTAGTGCACCTTGCATCAACAATCTCTCCCTTTTTGATGTTTGGCAACCAAGGTTCACAATTAAGTTTAAAATATGCAGAGTTAAGTAAACAAACATTTAACTCTCCCCCTGAGTTCAATAACTCTCCCTAAACTTACTATCTCTCCCCCTTTGACACACATCAAAAATAGAGGTAATAGCAACATGTTTGAAATAGTTTAAGAGAAAAACTAAGTTTGAGTTAGATAACTGATTTGAAAATTTTTAAAATCAAGGTTCTCTAAGTATAAGTTAGAAGTTATTTGATTGGAAATAATAGTAAAAAAAGATTTTTTTTTATAAAAATCCATAAAATATCTAAGCTTTGAATTATTAAGTTAAAACTATTTGAAAATGTATTTTTGAAACATTATCTAAGAAAAACTTTGGAAGTTAGAAATTTTTAAGAGAAAATAGTGAACTAAGTTTTTAAATTAGTCTTTAAAATTTTTTTTTTAATCTAAGTCAAATTTTGAAGAAGAAACTTTGAAGCAAGAAATATTTTTAATCAAGAACATTTATACTTTTTTTAGGAAAATAAGTATATAATTTTTAAAATATTTTGGAAAGAGAATTTTGAAATATATTTTAAAATCCATAAGTCTAAAAGAAATAAGTTTTGAAAATGTGATTTTTGAAAAATTCTAGGAAAGATTGGTTTTGAAATGATGTTGATGCTCCCCTTAATTAAATAATCTAAAGACCAAGCGAGATATGAAAAATATATGTTAGACCAACGTTTTGGAGTAATTTAGTTAATTATTTAAGTTAAACTTAATAAAGGTTAGTTTTGAATTGATTAAGATTAATTAATTTAGGATTAAATTTAAATTAATAAAATACGGTGATTAGTTTAAGTTGTTAATCAATTTTAGATTAATTAAAGCAACTTAATAATTACTTGATTAAAATTAATTAATATTGATTTTTAATTAGATTAGACTAAGATTATTTAAACGTGAATTAATTTACGTATTAAATTAGAGATTTTATTAATTAATTGATTAAGTTGAAAATTAAATTTAGATTATTTTGAATTTTGTGTTAATTAGATTTGTAAAGTTAATTTAATTAACTTCAAATTAATTAATGATTTAATTTTTGTTTTAATTAAAATAAATTTTATTAATTAATTGATTAAGTTGAAAATTAAATTTAGATTATTTTGAATTTTGTGTTAATTAGATTTGTAAAGTTAATTTAATTAACTTCAAATTAATTAATGATTTAATTTTTGTTTTAATTAAAATAAATTAGGTTTGAGATTAAAAATTTATTGATTTATTTATAATTTATTGTATAAATTAAAGTTATTTAAAATTAAGTTAAGTTTTAATTATTTAAAGTTTAAAATTTAATTAAGTTTTAACAAAGTTTTATTTTTTTAAAAAAAAAAATTATTTAAGTTTTAATAAAGTTTTTTAAAAAAGTTTTAATTAAGTTTTAAAATAATGTTAATTAAGTTTTAAAAAAATTTTAAATAAGTTTTAAAATCATTTTAATTAAGTTTTAAAATAATTTTAATTAAGTTTTTAATTAAGTTTTAAAATAATTTTAAAAAATTATAAAATAACTTTTAATTAAGTTTAAAAAATAATTTTAATTAAGTTGAAAAATAATTTTAATTAAGTTTAAAATAATTTTAATTAAGTTTAAAATAATTTTAATTAAGTTTTTAATAAAGTTTTAAAAAAAGTTTTAATTAAGTTTTACAATAATTTTAATTAAGTTTTTTTTAATAATTTTAAATAAGTTTTAAAATAAGTTTTAAAATCATTTTAATTAAGTTTTAAAATAATTTTAATTAAGTTTAAAATAATTTTAAATTAAGTTTTAAAATAATTTTAATTAATTTTAATAGGTTTTAAAATAATTTTTAATAAGTTTTAAAAAGTTTAAAATAATTAATTAATAAGTTTTAAAATAAGGTTTGATAATTAAGTTTGAATTAAAGTTTGATAATTAATTATGAATTTAAGTTTTAATTGTTGGTGCAACATCCCTCAGGTCAAGGTTGACCTGGGTGACCAAGCTGAGTCTTGGTTTGAGTTTAGATGTTTGACAATAAGAAATTGATTGAAGAAGAGTCAAGTAGGTCAAGGTTGACCGGATACTTGACAGGGAAGTCCTGGTGAGTGAAGCCAGGCAGAAGGAAAGTCCTAGTGAGTGAAGCTAGGCGGATGGAAAACCCTAGTGAGTGAAGCTAGGTGAAAGTCCTGGTGAGTGAAGCCAGGCAGAAGGAAAGTCCTAGTGAGTGAAGCTAGGCGGATGGAAAACCCTAGTGAGTGAAGCTAGGTGAAAGTCCTGGTGAGTGAAGCCAGGCGGAAGGAAAGTCCTGGTGAGTGAAGCCAGGCAGAAGGAAAGTCCTAGTGAGTGAAGCTAGGCGGATGGAAAATCCTAGTGAGTGAAGCTAGGTGAAAGTCCTGGTGAGTGAAGCCAGGCAAGGGAAAATCCAGATGGATCAAGGATGATCGGACATCTGGTGTTAGGAAGTCCAAGTAGGTCAAAGGATTGACTGGATACTTGGCACGAGGAAATCTGAGAAAGTCGAAGGGTTGACGGACATCCGATGAAAGTCCAAGTAGGTCAAGAGTGACCAGATACTTGGCATGAATAGAAAAGTCCAAGTGGGTCAAAGGGATTGACCAGACACTTGGTGGGAAGTCCTAGCAGGTCAAAGGAGTGACCAGATGCTAGGCATGATGTACCAACAGGTCAAGGTTGACCGAATGTTGGTTTGAGAGGCTTGGAACTTGGTTTTGGGCAAAAACCAAGTGTTGGATCCATCAGTGGATCGATCCAGGAGCTGGATCGATCAGTGGATCGATCCAGGCTTCTCCTAAGCGAACAGAGAGCCTCTGGATCGATCCGTGGATCGATCCAGATGTTCCAATCGATCAGTGGATCGATTGGGACGCGGCTGCTTCGCGCGATAAGCGCTGGATCGATCCGTGGATCGATCCAAGCGTTTTTCCCAGAGCACAGAGGCACTCTGGATCGATCCGTGGATCGATCCAAAGCCTCCCCGATCGATTGGGAACATTCGAATCGATCGGGATCCGACCGTTGGCGTCGATAAAGGTCGCAGGCATGCATTTCTTTCGACATCACTTCACCGTTTCATCTCAGATCTTCGCCAGCTCCTCCACAGCACTCTCAAAGCTCGTGATCGCCAGTTCTTGAAGGTTCTTGGAAGCTCTCCGAGTCAAGAGGCGGATCAAAGGCAAGAAGAGAAGCTAGGGTTAGGGTTTTCTGCATTCATTGTAAGCTTTGTGTTTGTATTTTGTTTCCCTTTCCTTCTTCTTGTACCGAGAGTCTTGTAGGGCTTCTCCGCCCTCGGTAGTTACCGAAAAGGAGTGTTTCATAGTGGAGGATGCGTGCGTGGTGTGGATCCTTGAATTAGTCACCTCCTTTGGAGGTGGATACCAAGTAAAATCCTAGTGTTAGCGTGGTTGTATTTGTTTCTGTATTTTCCGCTGCATATTCTTGAAGAAACAAGCAACGCCGAGCAACGCCAAGCACCGAGCGAACGCGACGAGCTATTCACCCCCCCCCCCCTCTAGCTACTTTTGGTCCTAACAAGTGGTATCAGAGCAAGGCCGCTCTTCACCGGAATCATCACCGGAAGGGTCAAGCATAACAAGAAAAGCTAGAGGGTGAAGAAGTTGAAGCAAAAATTGTCAAAGTCAAATATATCAAAAAGCTCAACTTCAAGATGCAATTCCAAGATGGACTTGGATTTGACACAAGGGTGGCTCCACCATACACTTCCACGAGTTTTGATTCTTGGAAATCAAGAATTGAAAATTTTCTTATGATGGAGATAGAGCAATGGTTTGCTCTAATGGAAGGCTTCGAGGCTCCAAGAAATTCAAAGGGCAAAGTTCTCAAGAGGAGCAAGTGGAGCCAAGAGCAAGTCCAAAGGTGCGAGGCCAATGATAAAGTGACCAAGCTCTTGGTAAATTTATTGCCAAGCACCATCCTTTGCAAAATTGGAGAATTTGAAGATGCAAAGGAATTATGGAGCAAATTGGCCAAGCTTCATGAAGAGATCCCCTCCACTGTACAAGAGCAAGAAGTATCCAGAGAAGGTGACTCTTTGGAGCAAGACCAAGAGGAGGGCTCCGAGGTTGAGAGATGCTCAACCTCCGAAGAAGAGGAAATCCAAGAAGCTTCATCCTCAAGGGAATGCAACGAAGGGAACAAGGAGGGAGCATACTCCTTGTTTCATATTCAAGATGATGAAGCCTCCACCTCTAGGATTGAGGGGGAGCAATCCTTGGTGACGCCGGATCAAGAAGAAGGAGAAGCTTCTACATCCGGGTCAAGAGATGAAGAGATTGAAGAAGCTTCTACCTCCACGAGTCAAGAAGAATCAAATGGAGGAGAATCAAGATCGGATCAAGAGGAAGCTTCTACCTCCGGATCCAAAGGAAAAGATGCCACTCCTACAAGCAAAGGTATAAATATTTCAATTAAAAATAAAAATCATATTATATGCTTTGAGTGTAGGGAACATGGGCACTACAAGAGCAAGTGCCCTAAATTGGCCAAGAAGAAGGGCCAAGTGGCACAAAAGGGCAAGGCGAAGCCCAAGGAGATCATCCCCAACACAAAGAAGAGCAAGGAGCATATTATATGCTTCTCTTGCAATCAAAAGGGGCATTACCGAAGTCAATGCCCCAAGGGGAAGAAGGTGGTCAAGGCTCAAGGAGGCACTAGTCAAGGGGGAGCCTCCAAGGTAAAGAAGAAGGTATCTTTTATTGAGCCTACCCCCTTACATTATGGTGAAAAGCATGATAGTTCTAACTTTTATCATTTTAATGCAATTTACCATAAGAATAGAAAGCATGAGGGCTTTAAGGAAAAACATGTGGCCCTACATGCCAAAACTACCCAACCTAAGGTTAGGAAGGTAGATAGACACTTGGGCGGGAACACTAAGGAAAATAGACACATGCCCAAGATCAAAAATGCTCATGGACCAAAACCTAAGGATTTAATGATAGAAAATCAAGTCTTGAGGTCAAGACTTGACAAACTAGAAAAGACCCTAAAAAGGATGGAGAATATCCTTAAAGGGCAAAATGAGCAATACCTAGGGCTAGGAGCACAAAGGTCATCCAATGGCTATAGAGGTTTGGGATACAAACCCAAAGCTAAAAAGGATGTGCCTAGTTATCATAGGGTTCCATATAGCTATGGAACAAACCCTAACACTAGAGGTCAAGTCAAAGATACAAGGGAAGATATCCCTAGAAGTATCTTTGCAACCAAAGTGACTAAGACTTCTAAGAAGTCTAAGAAAGTCACTAACAAGGTCACAAGGGAGGCTATCCCTAGAGTTGACCTAGAAAATGTGACCAAGGCTTCTAAGAAGCCCAACAAGGTCATTAGGAAGGTATCTAGGGAAGTTATCCCTAGTGAGTACCTAGAGCATCCAAGGAGCACCAATAGGTGTTGGGTTCCTAGGAGCATCTTCTCTACCCCATAGATGGGTTAGAGAGTGTCAACTCCGATTAGAAGGATAGTTAACCCAACTTTGAGGAAATTGACACTCAAGGAGCATTTTCAAGGTTTTAGTTAACCTTTGAAAATGAAATGGACCTATTGATTACTCCTTGAAAGAGTAAAATGTGTCTAATGATGGAAAATTGATTTTATCTTAAAATGGCACAAATTGGGAAAACCTTGAGAAATACCAAGTTGGGATTTTGGTATTCTCTTAGAAATTTAAGGCAATCCGGGCCTTGATTTATGTGATTATTTTGGAGGAAAAATGGAATATGCCAACATTTGAGGATATGCTTAATTTTTAAGTGGCATAAACAAATCAAGAGATTAAAGAAATGTCAAGTCGGGTTTTGGCATTTTCTTAAGGAAATTGGGCAATCTAGGGTTTATGCTTTAGGATTAGCTAAGGGTTAAGGATACTTAGATAGATAATCTAGGTATATTTTAATTATGCTAAATCTTGCCATGTTTGGTTGCCCATTATATGCCATGACATCATGTTTTATTTGTGCATTCATGACTTATTATGAAAAACTCAAAAATACCATGTCATGACATACATACATCATGTAGTTATAGGAAATTTTCTTCTGAAAATTATTCCCTTTTGATGTATGTCATAACATAATCATGCATTAAGTTTAATTCCTTGTAATTAAGGACAAATGGCATTTAACAACATTTATTAACAAGTGACATCCTAGGTGGATGTCTAATATTTCTAAAATGCCTAGATAGATATGCATGATCCCTAGATTAGGGCAAAAACCAAAATCTACATCTCACAAAGACTATAAGGTGACTTGTATGTGATTAGTGCACATTAGATACAAGTGAGATGTTAGGATGATGAACAAAGCTCAAGATGTTGATTTAGTGCATTCTTTTGAGTTTTTAGGTTCATCAAAACACATAGTTATGTGTTTTCCCATCATTGGGAAAGCTAATGTACAAGTCATGTGCATTAAGCCCAAGGAACATGATGGGATATTGGTTTTTAAAAGGTTTTTAAAATGTTTTTGAAAAACCTTGGTGAAGGCTATCTTTTGATAGTAATCACCATTGAATAGTTAGACACAAAATTGAAGAAAACACTAAGGTTTTTGCAAGTTTTCAAGTTTGTGTCAATCTTTGAAAATATGAAGTATTTTCATAGAAAACTATTTTTCTTTGATAGTATATGCCCTAAATAATGTCTACACGAAATCTCATGATTTTTGGATTTTTGTAGAATTTTCTAGGGGTTTCTGAAGTTGACTGAAATGGAATTTCAGCAACTATCAGAGCTCCGATCGATCCATGGATCGATTGGAGTGCCTGAATCGATCCGTGGATCGATTCAGAAGGCAAGTCTCACTGGATCGATCAGCCGATCGATCCAGGTAGTCTGAATCGATCAGTGGATCGATTCAGAAAGGTTCAATCGATTGGATCCCAACTCCAATCGATCCAAGTTGCTGATTTTGGCTCGGAAGGCCTAATTTCAGCATCTTTGAACCATGGTTAGTCTATGCAACCATTCCAAACCCCTAAAATACATTTGTATACAATACAAGGGTGTTTTCGTGTTGAAAACAAGGATGGAATGGTTAAGAAAGACTTCGTTGAAGTTTAGGTTGGGGTTTGTTTCAAATTTTGAATATTTAAACCTCAAAACTTCTATATTTGGGTTTTCTAAAGGTTTAGAAATTTCAAGTCATTGTTGGTGCAATGACAGAAGTTACCACCATGTCTTTAGGGGGAGGGACTCTTTAAAGACATGAAAATTATTTTTCATGAACCTTGGAAGGTGGTCAACCTTCCGTTAAGAAAATGCTCATGTATGAGCTTTTGAACTTGAAATGGGGAGTGGATATCCTCATTGTTTCAAGTGGGAACTCAAGTGGTTAGAAAATGCTCAAGGTTGGGTATTTGTCTACATTGAGGGAGAAGTTAAGGATAAATGAAGGGTATGAGACCTTCATTATCGTGTTGATCACAACGAGTGATGTTGTGAACAACGATCAGCAACTCTTCAAGGGGAGAGTCGTCAACAAATGGATTTGTTGATGTGTAACCAAAATTGGGGCATGGGTTGAAGTGTGCCCAAAGATGGGTTGATGTGTGCCAATAGGGGGAGAATGAAAGGACCTATGAATGAGTGTAAGTTAGGCTTTCATTACCTAGAGGGAGTTTGCCCTCGTAGGGGGAGAATGAAGAGCTTAATTTATGTGTTCATTACCTAGTGGCATGAAGATTGAGGCTATAGGATTAGTCTAACTTACATGTGGTATTGTAAGTGAAATTGTGGTATTGTCAAACATCAAAAAGGGGGAGATTGTTGGTGCAACATCCCTCAGGTCAAGGTTGACCTGGGTGACCAAGCTGAGTCTTGGTTTGAGTTTAGATGTTTGACAATAAAAAATTGATTGAAGAAGAGTCAAGTAGGTCAAGGTTGACCGGATACTTGACAGGGAAGTCCTGGTGAGTGAAGCCAGGCAGAAGGAAAGTCCTAGTGAGTGAAGCTAGGCAGATGGAAAACCCTAGTGAGTGAAGCTAGGTGAAAGTCCTGGTGAGTGAAGCCAGGCAGAAGGAAAGTCCTAGTGAGTGAAGCTAGGCGGATGGAAAATCCTAGTGAGTGAAGCTAGGTGAAAGTCCTGGTGAGTGAAGCCAGGCAGAAGGAAAGTTTTGGTGAGTGAAGCCAGGCAGAAGGAAAGTCCTAGTGAGTGAAGCTAGGCGGATGGAAAATCCTAGTGAGTGAAGCTAGGTGAAAGTCCTGGTGAGTGAAGCCAGGCAAGGGAAAATCCAGATGGATCAAGGATGATCGGACATCTGGTGTTAGGAAGTCCAAGTAGGTCAAAGGATTGACTGGATACTTGGCACGAGGAAATACAGATAGGTCAAAGGGATTGACCAGACATCTGATGGAAGTCCAAGTAGGTCAAGGGAGTGACCAGATACTTGGCATGAATAGAAAAGTCCAAGTGGGTCAAAGGGATTGACCAGACACTTGGTGGGAAGTCCTAGCAGGTCAAAGGAGTGACCAGATGCTAGGCATGATGTACCAACAGGTCAAGGTTGACCGGATGTTGGTTTGAGAGGCTTGGAACTTGGTTTTGGGCAAAAACCAAGTGTTGGATCCATCAGTGGATCGATCCAGGAGCTGGATCGATCAGTGGATCGATCCAGGCTTCTCCTAAGCGAACAGAGAGCCTCTGGATCGATCCGTGGATCGATCCAAATGTTCCAATCGATCAGTGGATCGATTGGGACGCGGCTGCTTCGCGCGATAAGCGCTGGATCGATCCGTGGATCGATCCAGGCGTTTTTCCCAGAGCACAGAGGCACTCTGGATCGATCCGTGGATCGATCCAAAGCCTCCCCGATCGATTGGGAACATTCGAATCGATCGGGATCCGACCGTTGGCGTCGATAAAGGTCGCAGGCGTGCATTTCTTTCGACATCACTTCACCGTTTCATCTCAGATCTTCGCCAGCTCCTCCACAGCACTCTCAAAGCTCGTGATCGCCAGTTCTTGAAGGTTCTTGGAAGCTCTCCGAGTCAAGAGGCGAATCAAAGGCAAGAAGAGAAGCTAGGGTTAGGGTTTTCTGCATTCATTGTAAGCTTTGTGCTTGTATTTTGTTTCCCTTTCCTTCTTCTTGTACCGAGAGTCTTGTAGGGCTTCTCCGCCCTCGGTAGTTACCGAAAAGGAGTGTTTCATAGTGGAGGGTGCGTGCGTGGTGTGGATCCTTGGATTAGTCACCTCCTTTGGAGGTGGATACCAAGTAAAATCCTAGTGTTAGCGTGGTTGTATTTGTTTCTGTATTTTCCGCTGCATATTCTTGAAGAAACAAGCAACGCCAAGCACCGAGCGAACGCGACGAGCTATTCACTCCCCCCCCCCCCCCCTAGCTACTTTTGGTCCTAACATTAATTAGGTTTGATAATTAATTTTGAATTTAAGTTTGAATTAGGTTTGATAATTAATTTTGAATTTAAGTTTGAATTAGAGTTGATAATTAATTATGAATTTAAGTTTGAATTAGGTTTGATAATTAATTATGAATTTAAGTTTGAATTAAAGTTTGATAATTAATTAGGTTTGATAATTAATTTTGAATTTAAGTTTGAATTAGGTTTGATTATTAATTTTGAATTTAAGTTTGAATTAGGTTTGTTAATTAATTATTCGAGAAAGGTTATTGAACTCATGTTAGATTCAAACTTAGCTTTAGGTTAATCAAGCAAGCATCCTAAGGATAAGCTTTCAGTTCAGTGGCGAGGCATACGGCCTACTTGGATATCATTAGACCACTTGCTGAAGGCTTTCCAAACTGTTCCCGCCCAAAAAACTTAATACTAAATTTTGGTCTAACTAGCCCATGTTTGACTGGGGTAGCTTCGGTCAGATCCACTAAGTCTAGTGTGTTGGTGCAATCGACCTAGGTTTTGATCGGTACGATCATAGTTTTGATGTGTGTGTCAAAGAGTTTAAGTTAGGTTCACCCTTGTATCTGATATGTGTATTTGAGTTGTGCAGGTTCGCAGGATACACATGCGGCTCAGGTTGATGGCTTCGGGTCCGGTGAAGGATGAAGCATCCGAGGGACAGTGGACAAGGCAGCGAGGACAAGGGCCGAGGGAAGCAATTTCGAGGCATACGCGAAGGATGGCATTGGGGACGAGCTGCAGGCTTGAATGCATCCGAGGGACGAGAGCCAAAGAAAGTATGCTTGAAGGTTCTGTTAAAGCTGCAAAGGAAGCGTCAAAAGAGTCGTAAGGGTGAGGGTACGAGTGCACGAGAGATTGTACTCGGAGTAAAAGTATAAATTTTAGGGTTTACTATAGCAGCACTGTAGCAGTACTGTAGCGTTACTGTAGCAGTACTGTAGCAGTCGACTGCATGTTTTAGCAGTCGACTGGTGCAGTCGACTGCACGCGAACAGAATAGTTCTGTTCGTTCGGTCGGTGTGGATCAGTCGACTGCAAGTTTTAGCAGTCGACTGCTAGTTTTAGCAGTCGACTGGTAAATGACCATTGGTGCTGAAAAGTAGCCGTTGGCTACCTCTAACGGTAACACTAGTCGACTGATGGTTTTGTCAGTCGACTGGTGCTGAGATGAGTTGATATGATGATCAACTCTCTCCTCTTATTTAAGGAAAGCTTTGGGGCTTGAAGGAGGTTACTGATTATTGTTGAATCACTCCTTGTCATTGCCCAAAGCTTTCAAGTCTACTCTCTTCCTCCTAAACCTAAGTTCATCTTGTAAGAGGAAGAGAACTTTGTGAGAGGTTGTACTCCACCGAGAAGGAGTAAGCTCTAGCCGGAGATTGTCGGGGATTGATCCACCGAAGGATCAAGGGCTCGTCCACCTCAAGGACACGCCGTGGAGTAGGAGCAAGCAATCTCCGAACCACGTAAAAGAATCGTGTTAGTGTTTGTGTTCTTACTCATTGCTTTCTTGTTTTAGTTTCATTTCCGCTTGCGCAAACTAACCGTGTAGAGAAGAAATCGAAGTTGGGGGTGACCTAGCTATTCAACCCCCCTTCTAGCCGGCCACTGATCCCTTACAAGTGGTATCAGAGCGAGGACGCTCTTCAACGGACTAATCGCCAAGAAGAACAACATCATCAATGGCCGGCTCAAACATTCATCCACCCAAATTCGAAGGGGACTTCTCTTGGTGGAAGAAGAGAATGGAGGTATTCTTCGTAACCGATTTTGATATTATGCTAATCATGGACAATGGTTTCGAAGTGCCTAGGGATCAAGACAATAAGATACTTGAGAAAACAAGGTGGAACAAGAAGCAAAGAGAAGAACATTTAGCGAATTCAAAAGTCATCCATCATCTACTAAATGTTCTTCCCCAATAAGAAGTAACAAGGGTGGGAACCTACTCAAGCGCTAAGGAGTTATGGGAAAAGCTAGTGGAGCTTCATGAAGGCACATCGAAGGCTAAGTTGGCAAGAAGAGATCTTCTCCGAACTCAACTCAATAATGTAAAGCTTGAGAAGGGAGATAAGGTATCTACACTTCATGCTAAAATTAAAGAAATTTTAAGTGGACTAACAAGTGTAGGTGAGAAGCTCTCCAACCGAGACATCATAATGAAAGCCATCAATGCCTTCCCAAGAAACTCGACATGGAGCTCCATTGTAGATTCATTCTATATTTCAAAGGATCTAGAGAAGAGCTCTCTAGATGAATTTCTTCTCAACAATGGAGCTTCACGAAACAAGGGTTGAAGGATTAGAAGGAGAAGCAAATAGATCAAGAGGAGTAGCCCTTGTGGCAAACAAGGGAAAGGGTAAGAAGAAGAAGTCTTCATCCCCACCATCCTCCGACTCCGAAGAATCAAGTGCCTCAATGGATAGTGATCAAGAGGCATATATGGTAAGAAAAATGAAAAAAGCATTTAAATCTTTTTCTTCTAACAAATCACATGCTAGGAGAAGTTCAAGGGGCAAGAGTAGAAGAAGAAACATCAAATGCTACAATTGTCAAGGAGAGGGACATATGAGAGATGATTGCCCTCTCTTGAAGAAGAAGGAAGGGAAGAAGAAGGAGGAGAAGAAGACAAAAGAAAAGGGGAAGAAGGCTCAAAACCTAAAAGCAACATGGGATGATCCTTCATCATCATCGGAGGAAGAAGAGCACCATGTAGTAAATTTTACTTTAATGGGAATTTATGATGTAGCCTCCACCTCATCCGGGCAAGAAGAACGAAGGAGCTCAAGCGAAGATGAAGAGGGGAGCTCAAGTGAAGGGGGAGGTCAAACTTCGGATTCGGACTTCTCGGTAAGTGAGGTACATAATCTTCCTCCCCATATTTTAATTAAAATTATTTCAAGTACAAATGATGATTTGTTTAAGGAAAAAAGAAAGAACAAATCTTTGAGAAATGACATTTGCATGCTTAAAGAAAAATTAGAATTCATGCCTATTAGGGATGATGATTTGCATGCTTCCTCTACAAGTGCAAATGATTCATGTTTAGAAGAGGAAAATAGGAAATTAAGGGAAAAGGTAGAATACCTCACCATAGCCCTTAGAAAATTTGAAATTGGCTCAAATACCTTAAACATGATTATTGAGAGTCAAAGGGCAAGTTTTAAGAAAAATGGGCTAGGATACAATGAACCCAATAATGAAAAGACTTATCATTGTCTACTTGCTAGGGGGAAATCAAAGACAAAGACCATAGATAGGAAATGGATCCCTAAGGAGTACTTGGTCAACCCAATTAGAGAGAACTTCTATTGGGTGCCAAAATCAATCCTCAAGGGTTAGAGGATTTTAGGTCAAGTCAACCATAGAAATCATAATTCTAATTTTTTAGTTGACTTGAGACCTTAAGGGGGAGCACTTAGCCTTGATAGAAATTCATGATAAAAAGGGCTAAGTAGAGATTACCTTTATCTCACAATGACTTGCATTATTTTCTAACAATAAATGTGAGATACTAGGATGATACAAATAATTCACATATGCTTATGGCATTTTGATGAGTTATGAAATGTATCAATTTTTAGTGATCATAGACCAACTATGGGGAAAGCAAATGTTTAATTAATGGACATCTTGCCCATAGATCATAGTTGGACATTTCAAATGTTTTGAAAACAATTCTATGATTTATTTACTGTGGTTTAGCTATTTTGAAACATATGATTGCAAAACAAGGTTTCAAATTGATACAAACTTGATTGATTTTTAAAGTGTTTGAGTTTTTATCAAAGCATCCTAAATATGATGAATTTTCATGAAAACATATTTTTCCTTGTTAAAGAACATTATAAGAAATATGTGTTCAAAATTTCATGATTTTTCGAATTTTCTATAATTTTCTATGCATTTCTAAAGTTGACTGTAAAATGCTGAAATTCGGGTTGGTTTGTGCCAGTCGACTGCAACAGATAGCAGTCGACTGGTAGCTATTTTCCAGCACCTTCAAGAGCTGGTTTTGGGTATTTTTAAGTCCATATTGATACCATAGTATGTATACATGTTTGGTACAATTTTTGATGGTGTCAAAGGGGGAGAAATGTAAAGGTTTAAGTTAAAAACCTAACTATGTGCAAAACTTGAAAATTATGGTTAAGAGCATATGTTAAGGGGGAGCTTGGGTATTATGCTTCATATTTATATATTGCTTCTAATTTTCATGTTGATATTTATGCCTAACTTAAACATATTGCCACACATCAAAAAGGGGGAGATTGTTGGTGCAATCGACCTAGGTTTTGATCGGTACGATCATAGTTTTGATGTGTGTGTCAAAGAGTTTAAGTTAGGTTCACCCTTGTATCTGATATGTGTATTTGAGTTGTGCAGGTTCGCAAGATACACATGCGACTCAGGTTGATGGCTTCGGGTCCGATGAAGGATGAAGCATCCGAGGGACCGTGGACAAGGCAGCGAGGACAAGGGCCGAGGGAAGCAATTTCGAGGCATACGCGAAGGATGACATTGGGGACGAGCCGCGGGCTTGAATGCATCCGAGGGACGAGAGCCAAATAAAGTATGCTTGAAGGTTCTGTTAAAGCTGCAAAGGAAGCGTCAAAAGAGTCGTAAGGGTGAGGGTACGAGTGCACGAGAGATTGTACTCGGAGTAAAAGCATAAATTTTAGGGTTTACTGTAGCAGTACTGTAGCGTTACTGTAGCAGTCGACTGCATGTTTTAGCAGTCGACTGGTGCAGTCGACTGCGCAGTCGACTGGGCGCGAACAGAATGGTTCTGTTCGTTCGGTCTGTGTGGATCAGTCGACTGCAAGTTTTAGCAGTCGACTGCACCACTAGACTGCTAGTTTTAGCAGTCGACTGGTAAATAACCGTTGGTGCTGAAAAGTAGTCATTGGCTACCTCTAACGGTAACACCAGTCGACTGATGGTTTTGCCAGTCGATTGGTGCCAAGATGAGTTGATATGATGATCAACTCTCTCCTCTTATTTAAGGAAAGCTTTGGGGCTTGAAGGAGGTTACTGATTATTGTTGAATCACTCCTTGTCATTGCCCAAAGCTTCCAAGTCTACTCTCTTCCTCCTAAACCTAAGTTCATCTTGTAAGAGGAAGAGAACCTTGTGAGAGGTTGTACTCCACCGAGAAGGAGTAAGCTCTAGCCGGAGATTGCCGGGGATTGATCCACCGAAGGATCAAGGGCTCGTCCACCTCAAGGACACGCCGTGGAGTAGGAGCAAGCAATCTCCGAACCACGTAAAAGAATCGTGTTAGTGTTTGTGTTCTTACTCATTGCTTTCTTGTTTTAGTTTCATTTCCGCTTGCGCAAACTAACCGTGTAGAGAAGAAATCGAAGTTGGGGGTGACCTAGCTATCCAACCCCCCTTTTAGCCGGCCACCGATCCCTTACATAGTGCACCAGGTAGAATTCCACATTCAGCCTAGGCATACCTTCGACAAAACTTCCTTGACGTACTATCATCCCAATCCATTCCGATGCTATGTTATAGGGTTTGGTAAACATTTTTCATCTAACCATTCTAAGCAGAAATAAACCTAGTCCTAAGTATTAAGTTTGGTTAATCAAGTTGGTTGTATTATTTTTCTACTTGCTCCCCCTGAGTCATAGCTTAGATAAGATCTATCTAAGTAATAGATTTGACTCTTAGGGACCAAGTATATATTTGGTTCAATTTGTTTGATTAAAAATTTTGTTTGGACCCATGCTTGGACTTGACTTCTAACTTTTTGACTAATTAAAGACAAATATGATTTGTTTGTTTGTTTAGGGTTGTAGCCAAGTCCTGATTTGTTGTACACGGCTCGTTGCGATCCAAGTACCATATTTAGACACTTGGATCCCAGTTCAAACTTTTCCAACATTTCCTTGAGTTGCTCGACTTGTCTTTTCAAGTTGGAATTTTCTTCCTCAAGTTTTGTAACTTGAGTCAAAGTTCCAACTTGAACTTGATTAGTCGAGTTACTCAAGTTAACTTGTTCCTTAAGGTGATCTATTTCCTTAAGTAGCAAGTTATTTTGTTTTTCGGATTTTGTTAATTTTTTAAACAAGCATTTAATTACTTTCAACATTTCAGACTTCGAATTAAAAGTTACCTTATCGTGTCCTTTCGAAACTGATGCAAATCCATGGCTTATCTCAGACTCATCGTCAGACTCTGACTCATACTCATCTCCAAACTCGGATTCGGACTCTTCAGTCTTTACCATAAATGCTATATGACTCAAGTGCTTTGGTTCTGGTTTTGTTCGAGGCTTAGCTTCCTTGTTTGGCCCTGCATACAAAGTTAACCCTTTCTTGGCTTGACTCAAGTTAGTCTGCTCATATAATGTTAATTCATAAAATAGTTCGTCTAATTTAATAATCAAAAGATCCTTCGCAACTTTATAGGCATCTATAATAGATGCCCATAAGGAGTTTCGAGGGAATGAGTTAAGTGTATACCCGATGATATCGCGATTCTCAAGTTGATGGCAGATAATATGCAGTCCATTTAGGATGTCTTTAATCCTCATGTGTAGTTGGCTTGCCGACTCACCATCTTGCATTTTAATATTTAGTAATGAATTTAATAAAAGATCACGCTTTATTACCTTTGTATCATTTGTCCCTTCATGTAGTTTACTTAACTTATCCCACAAATCTTTTGCATTGTCGAAGGGGCTGACTCGTTTGAATTCTTCTTTTGATAATCCACATTGTAGAGTGTTGAGTGCCCTTGAATCAATTTGTACTTTCTTCTTTATTTCTTCTGTCCATTCCTCTGGATTGTTGACTGGTGATGTGTAGCCGCATCGGATAATAAGCCATTGATCAATGTCTATTTTGAGAAAAACTTCCATCCTCTTTTTCCAGTATGAGAAATCGCTTCCATCGAATAGCGGAGGACGCACAGTCGAATATCCCTCGGATGGCACAATTTGTTCTTGCACCAAAAATTGAGAAACAAAAAGAATTTCCAAGACTTTTGTCTTGGGATTAGCAGTGCGAGATAAAGAAAGAAAAAAAAGCTTAAGAATTAAATAAAACACTTTTAAAGCAAAAGAAAAAGTTTTTAAAGTTGCTCGAAAAATGGTTAAGTAATTTTAGAGCTACCAGGCTCTGATACCAATTGATAGATCAGATGAGTACGATAGAGGGGAGGGTGAATATCGTACTCTTTTCGAAACTTTTCTTTTCGTATTTCAAAACAATTCGAGTAAGCAACGAAAAATATAAAGGGGCAAGTTCGTTTACTTCGTTCGGAGCCTAGCTCGACTCCTACTCGAAGGCCCGCGATCCTTGATCGCACCGATGGGCAAATCACTATAGCTCTTCTTTCCGAGATCCTCGGAAAGAAGCAGATCGTACAAATGAGCAAGATAGTAACAACCCTACTATCTTGCTTAAGTAAATTATAATGCAAGCTTATATAAAATATACCGACAAGTAAATGTAGTTGAAGCTTTGGTCGGCACTTCCGGATAGTGTGGCTTGCTGAGCTGATGAAGGCTTGTAGCACGGTTTGCTTGCAGAACAGAACTTGAGACGATCAGAGAAGAGTTGCTGAGCCTCAGACCTTGAGCTCCTTTTATAAGTATCATTGTTGTTCGGTCGACCGAACCCGCTCTCTTCCTTCCTGGCTAGAGTCTGACGTTGGCTCGATCTTTTGCATTAACTGATCTTTAATGGTTCGGTCGACCGATAACCTTGTTCGGTCGACCGAACAGTGAATTTCCCTTCTCGCCGAGATTCGCACCTAATGCTCCATTAATGCTTTTATTGGTTCGGTCGACCGAACCTCATTTTCGGTCGACCGATCATGCTGTGATGTCATATTTGCAATCCTGATCTGCTTTGCCATTTTTGCCCGTTCGGTCGACCGAACCTTTTTCGGTCGACTGATAAAAAGCCTTTTTCGGTCGACTGAACCTCTTGTTCAGTCGACTGAACCCTTGGTAAATTGAAGGTTTCTGAGTGCTGGTCACGTGACCGCTGACAGAGCCTGATTCAGAGTTCTGAGTCAAAAGTTATGATCATTTGAAGTCCAAGAGGTCATATGATTCTGAAATACAAAGTTAGTTCGATATAACAAGAATATTCCTGCAAAACAAAGTTAGCACAGTTATAATAGTAATATGCATGAGTATAACAGTTAGGACTGTCTTGATCTCAACTTGGAAACCTTCCCGGTTTCTTCAGTTGGATCAGCGACCTTAGGTTGTTCCCTTCAGGAACCCGACCTCACTATCGCTCCTCCAGTTATTTACCTCAACCTACCTGCTAAACGTTAGGTCCTCCAGACCTGTTTGGACTTTACTGTCTGGCCATGACTAGGGCTTTCCTAATTGAGTAAATAGCCTGCACACTTAGCCAAATATCAGATCATAACAAGACTTAACTTGAACCTTTGACAACATCAAAACTCAGGTTTGATTCTGGTGCACCTTGCACTAACAATGATGACCTTGACGAGTGACTTTTAGATCTTGATGCTTATTTTAATACATATGTGACTGGATGGCATAACTAAATACTATAGCTGCTTGCTTAACTTTGCTTCGTGTTATCCTTACTATCTTTTATGTATATTAGGAATGTGTTTTATAGAATAGTTTTTCATATGTACTTTTTAGATAAATTACTACTTATTAGTTTTTCAAAATTTGTCTTTAAAATTCCCCTTTCAAAAATTTATTTTCAAAATTGGTTTTAAATTTTTTTTTTTTCCTTTATTGAGTAGATTAGCATGTATCATAGAATAACATGATCCTATATATTTAGTAGCCAACATCTCACAAGCACAATAGGATTCCTTACTTGTGTATTATGAAATATAAAATGGTGTGAGATGCTTAGAACTTAACCTAAGATCTCAGATGTTTATGTTAGTGCATCGATATAAATCTGAATTTTAAACACATACATTGATCAATTTGAGTAATTTAGCTAATAACAAACTAATTAAAGACTAAACACTCAAATTAACCAACCTAAGTCAACAGCTGTTATCATGTGGTAGTGGGCTAAGTACATAGGTTGGACATTTCTTTAAGGATTATTTTCTAAATGTTTATTTTTCAAATTATTTTAAACCTATGCATTTCATACCTGCCTAGACTTATAGGAAAATATAAATTTAAGAGGGGAGCATCAACCATCATTTTTGAATTCATTTCAAGACTAAGATTCTTTTCCTAGAAAATTTTAAAAATTCATATTTTGTTAACTTATTGGTTCAAATTTTACCCTCTTTACAATATTTTCAATACTTATGGATTTTCAAATTATGTTTCAAAATACTCTTTACGAAATATTTCAAAAATTATATACTTATGTATTTTCATAAATTAATACTTGATTTTTGGTTCATCAATGTTTAGAAAACTTTTAGTTCATATTTTTTTAATTTCAGAACTTATTCTTAGCTTATTTTTGAAATTTTCTAAAATTATACTAATAATGATTTGTTCTTAGAAAAGTTTTCAAAAATATGTTTTTCAAACCATATTTTTAAATTTCAAAACTTATTCCTTGGAAATTTTGAGAACACATAATATTTTCTTTGAGATTTTCAAATCATGGATTTTAACTTATGCTTAAGAAAATTTTGGTTTCAAAATTTTCCTAGTAATTTTTCTAACCTCCAAACTTGATTTTACTCTTGGAATGCTTCACTCTTATTGATTGGTATTCCTCCATTTTTTTATGAGTGTCGAAGGGGGAGAGATATTATGACATAAATTCAAGGGGAGTTATTAAACTTATGGGGGGAGTTAAAGAAAAATACTTGTTTACTTATCTTTGTATATTTTAAACTTAACTATGAATCTTGGTTATTAAATATCAAAAAGGGGAAGATTGTTAATGTAGAATGCACCATAATCGAACCTATATTTTGATGTTGTCAAATGTTCAAGTTAAGTCTTGTTCTGTTATAATGATTTGACTAAGTATGCAAACTGCTTACTCAACTGGGAAAGTCCTAGTCGCGGCTAGACAGGGAAGTCTTAGAAGATCGTGGAAGCTAAGTAGGAAGTCCAAGTGGGTTAAGGACCTGACACCTAGCAATTAGATTCGATCAGTTTGGAGGGCCTAATATCGAGAGAAAGTCTTGGTGAGTCGATCCAATACTGAGCTGAAATCCAAACAAGTCTGAAGGACCCGATGTTTGGCAAGTAGGTTGAGGTAAGCAACTGGAGTGGAGTGACAGAGAGGTCATGTCTCGGGAAGGAACAAACCCTAGATTACTGATATAACAGAAGAAATCAGGAGATTTTCAAGTTGAGATCAAGACATGTTTTACTATCTATTCTTACTCATGCATTATTATACTAAGCTAACTCTATTTTGCAAGAGTATTTCTATACTCGTGGAACTAACTCTGTTTTATAAAAACCAGAAGGATCAATCGATCGAACCCAAAGATCGGTCGATTGAATCTAGCTGACTAAGTACAGAGTTCATGACGAGCAGAACAAGTTTGGTATACATGAGGATCGATCGACAGAACTCATTTATCAGTCGACTGAACCTGTTATGGCAAGCATAGTGGCAAATCACGATCTCTGCAACAAAGGAAATACAGGGATCGATCGACCGATCAAGGTGATCCGTCAATTGATCATTAAATGATCATTAATTGCGTGAAGATTTGATTTCAGCACAAAAGGAAGGGAGCATGTTCTGTCGATCGATAGTGTGATCAATCGACCGAACGTGGCTTATAAAGAACCTTGAGATTAGCATCGAAGATTAACTTTTTCTAAAAAACTTATGTAACACTCTGCTCGTGCTTCTGTTGTTCTACACCTTAACTTCACATGTAAGTTGCTATGCTGAGAAGTACCGACGAGCTTCAATATCTATTCTTTGTTGGTATACTTTATATTTTAGCTTGTATTCTTTACAAGAAGATTGTAGTGTGTTACTATCATTCTTTTCATTGTACGCATTGCTTCTTTCCAAAAGTTTTGAAAATAAGAATTATAATGAATTGCTCAATGGTACGATCAAGGATCGAGAGTCTTGGAATAGGAGTCGACATAGGCTCCGAACAAAATAACTAAACGAGTCACTTACATTATTTTATTTTTCTATTCCACTACTCACTTTGTTAAAAAGTTAAAAGTTTTTGAAATGATATTCATCCCCTCTATTATTTCTTTTGGATCCTTCATTGAGAAATCATGCATGATACCATATATCATTATAGATAAAGTTATGGTAGTAATGCATTCTCTAATCCTTGTGATGAAGATTGCAAGGAACTGTAATGCTAATACTATATCCTGAAGGGCAAGGGCGTAGCCAGGATTTTTGATTAGGAGGGGCAATTTTCAAAAATTCATGAAACAATAAAGGAATAACTTACAACTCTTGGAAGATCATTGCTTTTGAGAATAATAGAGAAGGAAAAATAGAGAGGAAGAAGTAAAAAAAGAAGAACTTTACTTTCTTCGTTAGCAACCTTGATTAGTTTCGATGAGCTCGGCAATAACACAAAGAGAGCAAGGTAAAACAAAATATGACTATTTTGCTATGCCAATAAAATCCTAAAAAAATACCAGAAGAGGAAGAAGATAGGGGGGTTGATGGCTGCTTGATCTTGTTGCTAGAAGAGGGCAGCAATTGGTGTTGCATTTCTTGCTTGCTGGAGAAGAGAAAGGAGAAGAAAAAAGCTCTTGTGCTTTAGAAGAGGAGAGGAAAAAATTGTATGTTTACTAATATTAGAGAAGAGAAGGAGAAGAAGCAAATGAGGAAGAAGAGGAAAAAAAATAAAAGAGAAGAATGGGTGAAGGGGTGGCATACGGTACGGTTGGGATGTAACATGCATAAGGAGAAGAGGGAGAGAAAAAACTGAAAGATTTCGTCAAAAATATCCTAATTTTTTTTAAAATCATCCGAACTTGTTTAAACATTAAATTGGTTCGGTCATAACTCAACTTCAAATTAATTCTAATTTGAACCAACATAATACTTATCTCCATATCTACCCGTTGAATTTAGTTCAAACTCGATTCAATTTAAATTTAACTTCCTTACTTTGTGCCCTACGATTTAGTTCATCCGTTTATTATTATATATATATTTTTTAAAATTCAATACTTAACATTTCAAATCGTTATATTTTCTCTTAGAAATAATACCAATGGATAACTTAAGTCATGAACTTTTCAAATATATGATCAATTTCATTTTTCGACGTTGAATGGTGATGAATCAACTACTCAAAGTGACGATAAAAACTTTCAATATATATATATATATATAATTTTTTAATAAAATGTGAGAGGGGCGGTCGCACCCCCTCTCCTTAAGGTGGCTATGCCCCTGCTCAAGGGAATCCCAGTGAACTATCTGGGCAGGGTGTAGTAGTTGGTTTGTAGTAGTCTACTTGTAACGAGCTTGGAGATAGACCTTATATTACACTGCACAACAGGAGATAGATATATAGTATTGCACTTTGCTTACATGTGCCATTTTGAAAACTAGAGCAATCAGTATATGATGAATAATTGACCACTTGAGGAGAACTCCAGTACAATTGATATGAAATCATGTTTGACCATATCCTAAGTTGTAACTAAAAATGTCTTACGAGTTGTTATACCACTTCCTAAACCTTCGTATATTTAACTAGATGGATGATATTCAATAAAATAAAAAGAGAAAAAATCACTTTACCTTTAAAAATTTTGTAAATATTTTCATAAAATGAAATAACAATTGAAATAAGGCTACAAGAATTTGATGTATTTCTAACTTTTATAATATGAAATTGAAAATGGAAAAATGATTTGTAATGAGAAAAATCTCAAGAAAAATTTAAGAACAGACACGATGAGCTCATAAAAATAAAAATGATAAATTATAAATTTATATATCTATCCCTAAATTTTTTTCTTAAATTTTTTCATCATTACTTTTAAAATAATATCCAACGGTCATGTATCTTAACTGGGAGATTTTTAATCAATTTTTTTAAAAAAAAATTAAGGTTTTTTCATCCTTTTGATAAAGGCATTGAACTATACCATGTTAAGATGCGGAGGTCGCTGTCTTGGCGGCGACAGCTAGGCGCTTCGCTGGAGCTCTTCCCGATCGCCTCGCCTGTTTGCCTTCTTCCTGTCCTCCATGTGAGGTGACAAATTCTCCTCTTTTTGTTCCTCCTTCCCTCGACTTCTCTCGCGTTTCTCGTTGGCTTATTTGATGGCGTCTGGAATTTTCTTGCTCTGGTGATGTGAATATGAGACGTAGTGTTCCTTCTCGTTTGTGGTCTGCGCCAATGCTTTCCTCGACGGGTTGCTTTAGGTTTTCCTCGGCGATTTGGCATTTCGGCGCAGGTGTTGATCTTCTAGGGTTTCAGGATTTATGCGGTTTGGAACTTTCAATGCTTAGTTAGGTTTTTTGGTTCATAATGGCGACATCTGAAAGAAAAGGTGTGTTTTGCGTGTTTAAATCTGCAAAATTGCATTTTTCTGCGATTCCTAATTCCCTATTCGTCAAGCATTGAGTTGAGTTTGAACTCTTCGAGAGGGTGATTGTGGAGAAATACTTGAGGAAGTTGTAGTTTTTCCTTTTACCTTTCACAAAAGTTGGCAGTTTCTTTCCCAGTCTAGTATGTCGGTAGTTTCATGAAGCTGCCATTTTGTTCCTTTTTCTTCAGATCTCTCACAGTATTGGCGGTGGGGACAAGAGGTTAGTTTCATGAAGCTTTGAAGCTGCCAGAACAGTTGTCATTTTAAATTGAGCTGAAAAATTCGATCAACCGAGCATTGTGCTCCTTGTTATGGCTGTTGCCCGTTATGGTTGTTGCCCCGGGCAACAGCAGCGATCTACTGTATTGTTGCTATAAGATCTCTGACCTCAGAGAGCCTATCCTGGAAACCACTCACATATCTTACCTAGAAGGCAGAGATATGTGTTGCAGGAAGAGTTGGGATGGGGGTTAATTTGGAGTTATCAGGGCATGCGCTGACATGCTTACCAGGCGAGTCAGTTGCTTGTAAGTCAATCACCAAAGATCGCCTTGTGATGCAGTAGCATCCAAGAACACAATCATCTCATATCATTCGACGCGATTATATTCCCCTTTGAGCTATTACGAGGAAAAAAAAAAAAAAAAAACTACTAACCTCCCTTTTGGATTTTGAAGAAGGACGATTAATCGAGATTATTTATAAGGAAGATGATTAATTTGTGACCTCTTACTATGGTTACATTCTATTCAGAGTCTAGATAAAATGGAATTGGCTAACTAGGATGTCAAAACTATAGATTTCATCTTTTGACTTTTTCTTTATTTATTTCAAATTTTTAGAATTAGTTTTTTTCTTAAATTAATTTAGATTTATCTATGATTAATTTTCTTTTCTTACATTTAAATTAATTTAGATTTATTTTTAAGATTAGTTTCTTTTTACTTTTATGCTTTTTCTCTTTCTGTTGCGACTTTTTGTTGTGATTTTTTTTAATTTTTAAGATTATTTAAATAAGGATTAGAGCTCTGGTAAAAAGGTTGTTGATGTTCATGTTAATATTGATTTTGATTTAAATAAAATTTATTTTCTTTTAAATCTAGAAGCAACTTTTTTTTTTATAAATTATTTTTCTATGTCATTCTCTACAAATAGAACGTTGCAATTTCTTCCCTGTGTCAGCATCAATCTTTGAGATTGAAGTCATGGCACGACTCTCAGGCCATCGCAATGTTGTAGACCTCAAAGCTGCCTATTCTCGCCATCTCGAGAAGCATGGCCACTACTCTGAACATGAGGCCGCTGTCCTCTTCAGGCTTCTCATGGAAGTCGTGATGTATTGCCATGTCAGGGAGTTATCCACAGGTATCTCAAACCAGAGAACATTCTGTTGGCTACCAAGTCTCAATCTTCACCAATTAAATTGGCAGACTTTGGTCTAGCGACTTATATACAACCAGGTTTTTTTTGTCCATCAAATTTTGGCGAGATCACTCTCTCTCTCTCTTTGCTTATTAAGTTGGATCTTGCTTGACAGGCCATACCTTGTCTGGGACTGTTGGAAGCCCGTTTTACATAGCACCGGAGGTATTGGCCGGGGGATACAATGAGGCAACTGATGTATGGAGTGCCGGAGTGATTATATTCTTATTAGTGGGATGCCGCCCTTTTGGGGGAAGACCAAGTCGAGGATATTTGAATCAGTTAGGTCTGTGGAGCTACAATTTCCTTCTGATCCCTGGCAAAGTGTTTCCGACTCTGCAAAGGACTTAATTAGAAGAATGCTATGCAGATATCCTTCTCAGAGACTCACAGCTAAACAGGTTTTAGGTATGGTTTAAGCATTCCTGTAAACTACTAAGAATTGGCAATGTACAATAAGCAATTTGAAGCGATTCGATTCATATACTGGCAAAATGTGAAAAGAAAGAGTGCCAAGTGTAACTGATTCATGGAACATCAAGCATTTGATGTATTAATATTGGAGCTATTTGAAACTTTTTAGTTACTAGAATGGTGTCTAACCTCTATTTTCTGTTACTAATTCTTAGCTGCATCTTTTGTAGACCATTCCTGGATAAAGGAACATGTTCAACAACCACAAGTCTCAAGCGATCAGTACCATGAAATCGGTTTAGCCGAGACGACCTGGGAAGCTGCTCATTTTTTACGTCACTTATATCTGCTGGTCGCGGTGTTAGCTTTAGCACTAGTTCCCTTATTGCTTACCACGGAGTCGATGATCATTCCTCCCCCAAATTCTCACGTAGATCATCATTTTCCTCAGTTATTGTTGAAACAATCGACTTTTCTTTTAAGAGCAGCCTTGAGTCTGAGAGTCAGAGATTCTCTGCACCGATACCAGTGATACCAAGCTTTGCATTCTTCGCAACGGAGCAACAAAAACAACCGTTCAGTTTTACTAGCAATGCATTTCAGATGGGTCGGTTTTTGCTCTCAGTTTGATCCCTATCGATTCTCTTTATAACAATTGTAGTTTGATTGTATAACTCTGGTTTGCTCAGACTCCTCCCAATCTAGGAAACACAAGGAGCACAAGGAGGTTGAATCTACAAGAGTCATTTCGAGCAACTCCAAATCTGGCATCCACAGCCGAAGGAACCACACCATCGGCCTCGGAGAGCTCGATCAGCTCGACCTTGTGATCTCCGATCGAGTCGGTCATTCGTTGGGTATCACCTAGGTCTTCTCTGATTTGTTGACATCCATCCTCTTGCTTACGGAATGTGTTCTATGTCCATCACTAGGTTTTTTATTACAACTTTTTACTGAATCAGATAACTTTGGGAAATGATGAAATTATATAGATAAGTTGAAAAATGACGAAATCATGTATGCTGTACTGATTTTACCCCTGCTACTAGTATTTCCAATCGAATCGATTCTTTTACCAATTGAATTATTTTTTTTTATCAGCCGATTTCGATCAAATCGATTGATCAACCGATTTCGGGACCTAGATATCTCGGAATTATATGAAATCAGTTCCTATGTATTTGTTTAGTTCTTATGATTATATTCATGCTCTTAAACATCAATTTGATCTAATATATTAAGAGCAATGATTTTTTAAACATGAATTAATTTTTCATGTTCAAAATTATTCTCAATATATTTAGTCAAATTGATGGTTGAGTGTGTGAATATAATCATAAGAACTAGACGAACACATAAGAATTGATTTCATATCAATCAGAGATCGTTTGTCCATCAAATGATATTTTTTTTAAATAGATTTTTTAAAAATCAATCATGAACAGTATTATTTTTAAAAAAAATATTTCGTGTTCAAACGACGCTCAATATATTGTATCAAATTGATGTTTGAGGTATTTATATAGTCAGGAGAATTAAACAAACGCATAAACACCTAGTTTCATATTATTCCGAAGTCTCTAGGTCCAACGGTCGGTTTCGACCAATTTTGATCGAAAACGGCTGATGAACCTAGAGATCTCGGAATGACATGAAATCAATTCCTGTGTATTCGTCTAGTTCTACTGATTATTAAAATGCCCTCAAATATCAATTTGACTCGATATATTGAGAGCAATGATTTTTTAAACATGAAAATATGTTCGAAAAATTAATTCGTGTTTAAAAAATTATTACTCTCAATATATCGAGTCAAATTGATGCTTGAGAGTATTTTTATAATCAGGAGAACTAGACGAACATATAGGAATTAATTTCATGTCATTTCGAGATCTCTAGGTCCATCAGTTGATTTTAATCGAAATCGACTGATGGATAAATTTTTTGGAAATCGATTCAACTATTTTTTCCAGTCGAATCAATTTTCGAAAAATTCATCCATCAGCTGATTTCGGTCAAAACTGACTGATGGATGGACTAATGGACCTAGATCTCCGAAAAATACATTCATCAATCGATTTCAGTCAAAATCGACAGATGGACGGGTTGATGAACCTAGAGATCTTGGAATGATATAAAATTAATTCCTATGTGTTCGTCTAATTCTCCTGATTATAAAAATGTCCTTAAACATCAATTTGCCTCAATATATTCAGAGTAATAAGTTGATGAACATGAATTAATTTTCGAACACATTTTCATGTTTAAAAAATCATTGCTCTCAATATATCGAGTCAAATTGATATTTGAGAGTATTTTTATAATCAGGAGAACTAGACGAACACATAAGAATTGATTTCATGCTATTCCGAGGTATCTAGGTCCATTCATTTTGGTCGTGTTAGAATGTATACTAAAATCCTAGCTTTTGTATAAATATTTGTTTTGAAATAAGAATCACGTTGGTCAAATATCTTCATTTATGTTAAATGTAGTTGTTCATTTAATTTATATTGTAGATAACATGGTGTGTGGTGTTACACAGAAGATCATGTTATCAGTTCCTTATAAATTATAAATAGTAGCTCACGACCAAAATGGATAGGGACAAACCATTGGAACGGTCGTACTGTGATTTAGTATTAGTTTATCTTGACTATAAAATTACACTAGTACACTCTGAGTGTATTGAGCAAGACTATTTGAGGTTGTTCTTTTATACTGATTGCATGAAAGAACATGACCTCTGTTATTATGGAAATGCGTACTCTTAGTCTCGATATAACGACAAACACATATATTTAGTATTTATTTCTTTAATTTATCAAAGGGTAAGATTTAGTTCATTAAATCAAAAGGCCCGATAAATTGAGAAATAATATTATTTATATGGTGTGTTGTTGATTATAAAAGGAAACTGTATCCTAGTTATCTGGGTTGATGATGTCCCCTTGAGGAACTCATACGGGTTGTCATGTAAACACTGCAGGTGGACTTAGTCTGGCATGACAATAAAGTTGAGTGGTACTACTCTTGGAGCTAGATGTTAATTAAGTGAGTGTCAGTAACTCATTTAATTAATGAGCATTCGATATCTTAAATACAGGGAGATTAACGCATTCATGATAAGAAGGAGCCCATAATATAATTTGGGAATGGTGCGGTAGTTCAATAATAACTCTTTAGTGGTATGAGTTATTATTGATGAACTTGAGTTGGGTGTTCAGGGCGAACACGGGAAGCTCGAGCTCATCGGAAGACCAAAGTCAATTCCTCCTCTAGGTCTCTATTGTAGCCTCTCATATAAAGCCTTATATCCACCTAAAGCCTAGCTTCATAAGTCTAAACTAGGGTCGGCCAAGCCTTGCTTGGTGTCCAAGCAAGGGGTCGGCCAAGCCTTGCTTGGTGTCCAAGCAAGGGGTCGTCCACACGTAGAAAAGGAAGTTTTATTTTTTGTAAAATTTTTCCTTTTATAGAGATCCATAAAAAAGATTTAAAATGATGATTTTAATTATAAAACTTTTCTTTTTAGATTGGTCACAAAAGGAAATAAAAGGAGTTTTTATCTTGTTAAATCTTTTCTTTTATAGAAATCCATAAAAGAGATTTAAAAGAGAGATTTTAATTATTAAAATCTTTTCTTTTATAGACATCCACAAAAGGATTTAAAAGAAATATTTTAATTTTATAAAACATTCCTTTTATAGCTATTCACAAAAGGGATTTTAAAAGAGAGGTTTTAATTTTTGTTTAAAATCTTTCTTTGTTTGATAAAGAGGGTTTTGGCCGGCCATGATAAGGGAATTAAAGGAAGTTTTAATTTTGTTTTAAAATTTTCCTTTTTTGCATTCACCAAAGATTATAAAAAAAGAGGAGGTAGTGCCTTTACACATCTTCTATTCCTCTTCCATTCCTTGGTGGCCGACCCTTCATCATCTTCTTCCTTTCTTCTTTTTCCTTGTGGCCGGCGGCATCAAGCTTGGAGTTCCAATTAGTGGTCGGATACTAGGAGGTAGAGAAGAAGAGAAAGGAAGCTCTCTAGTTGTGACATCCCTTGGTGTCCGAAAGCTTGGAAGGAAGAAGAAGGTTTGGTTGGATTTCATCTTGGTAGATCGTCGCCCACACGACGTCCAAGAGAAAGAAAGGAATACAATAGAAGATCGAGAGGTTATTAAATCTTCAAAGAAAGGTATAACTAATTATGAAATAAATATTTAATCATCTTTTGTAATATGGTTTAATTTAGGAAGATCACATCGGTTAAACTTGGAGTAAAAATATTATGTATCGTTTTCAATTCAAGTTTAACTTCTGAAGAGCAACTTGATTAATAATGTTAAGTATCGTTTGCAATCCAAGTTTAACTTCAGTAGAGCACATGGGTAGCTAGGTTAAGTTCTGTGCTTGTACAAATTTTTGTACAGGGGGATAGAACGGAATCTAGGTGTAGCAACCAATAGGCCGAAAATGACTTATGGACCTAGAGACCTCGGAATAGTATGAAACTAGGTCTGTATGTGTTCGTCTAGTTATTTTGACTATATAAATGCTCTTAAATATCAATTTGACACAATATACTGAGCGCAGTATTTGTTTGAATATGAATTATTTTTTTTTAAAATAATACTATTTACGATAGATTTTTTAAAAATCTATTTTGAGAAAAATCGTTTAATGGACAAACGATTTCTGATTGACATGAAATTAATTTTTATGCGTTTGTCTAGTTCTTATGTTTATATCCATGTCTTCAAATATTAATTTGATTCAATATACTGAGAGCAATAATTTCTTTTAACATGAATTAATTTTTTATATTTAAAAAATTATTATTCTTAATATATTAGGTCAAATTGATATTTGAAGATATATATATAATTATAAGAACTAAAGAAATACCGAACAACTAATTTCATATAATTAATTTTGTGATCTGATCTCAAAATCGATTCATCAATTGATTTTAATCAAAATCGATTCATCAACTGATTTAGATCGAAATCATTGAAAAAGATAACTCAACTGATAAAAGAATCGATTAATAAGGATAAAATTGGTGCAGATTTCATCATTTTCCAACTTATCTTTATCATTTCTCAAAATTAGTGAAAAAAACCGTTTTTATTAAAAGGAAAACAACTACAAGGAAACGAACTAAAAAAGGAAAACAACTGAAGGCCTCCCTGATTTATTACCGCACAAAATTTGCTGGAAAATAAACCTAATGAAAGAAGAAGCGTAGCGGTTTAACTAAACCGGCACGATTCCAACGCTTCTGCCGCCGCCGCCGCCGCCGGCGGCTGCTTCCGCTTCCTCCTCCGCTTCGCCGGACATCTCTTCCAGCGACTTGCCCTTCGACTCGGGCACCAGGAAGGTGCAGAGGAGGCCCAAGATGTTGCATCCGGCGAGCACGAACAGCGAGTTCCTCACGCCGATGCCCGGCGGGTATCCGTGCTCCGTCTTCGTCGGGTCCTGGCTCTGCGCGAGGTACAAGAAGCCGAAGGACCCCACGATGGCCCCGAGCTTTCCCGACGCTGCCGAGATCCCGTGGCACGTGGACCTCACTCTCGCCGGGAAGATCTCCGCCGGCACGATGAAGGTGGTGCTGTTGGGGCCGAAGTTAGCGAAGAAGAAGGTGAAGGCGTACATGACGACGAAGCCGATTTGGTTGCCCGGCGTTGTCCAGTGGTGGTAGGGGACGGCCAGCCCTAGCATGAACGCGGTCATCATGAAAAAGCCTAACAGTTGGATCGTGAAACGGCCTATGACGTCGATCAAGCCCACTGTGAACCAGTAACCCGGCACGGTGCCGCAGAGTGCGATTAGGGTTTGGGCACGCGCGATGCGGAAGAGCTCCTCGAGCGCGTTCATGCTCGATGCTGGTGGGATCCACCCGATCGCGCTGAAGATGTCCTTCTGGAACAGGTTCTGGCTGTAGTAGGCGATGTCGAGGAGGAACCAACAGGTGGCGGTACCGAGCAAGTGGGCGCCGTGGCGGCGGAAGAAGGCCGACGAGAAGAGCCCGAAGTTGTGGTTTTGTGCCGTCGCGATCTGCGCCACCTTGTCCTCCTCAACGGCAATCTCCATTTGGAGCACCTTGGCCATGTCCGCCGCCGCCTGCTTCGCGTTCTTGGCCACAAGCGTCGTGTACCGCGCCGTCTCCGGCATCTTCAGTCGAGAGTAAAGGGTCATCACCGCCGGAACCGCCCCGAACATGAGGATGATGCGCCAAGCATAATCGGCTTCAGCCACGGTGGACGCGACCGGATCGATGGCGTACGGAGGTGCAGGGTAGAAGTTCTTCAAGACGGTGGCGACAATGATGGTCACCGTGCCGGCGGCAAGGATGCCGAAGCCCTGCATTGCGAAGACGGCGGCGATGAAGGCTCCGCGGGTGCGCTTGTTAGAATACTCGGACATTATGGTGGCGGAGAGCGGGTAGTCGCCGCCAATGCCGAATCCGAGCCAGAACCGGAAGAAGCATAGGGTCGTCATGACGCATGTAGGACTGCTGCCGAAGGAGAGGCCCGATCCGATGGCAGCGGCGATCATGAGCATGAGGGTCATGCCGTAGACGCGCTTGCGGCCGAGCTTGTCGCCGAGCCAGCCAAAGAAGAGTTGACCGGTGAGAGTGCCGACGAACGCGACGCCGTTAACGACGGAGGAGACACGAGGAGGGAGGCTGCCAGGGTCGGGAGCGCCGTCGACGTAGTAATACACGCGGCCGATGAGCTTGGTGACGAGGGAGATGGAGAAGAGGTCGTAGGCATCGGTGAAGAAGCCCATGCCGGCGATGAGAACGGCGGTGAAGTGGTACCACTGAGTCCTAGCGACGTCGAGGGCATTCAGAACTTGGAGCTGATCGCCGGCCATGCCTGAATCCAGAATGGAGGAGAGAAGAGCAACGATAGAGCCTAAGAGAGGAGAGCAACGGTGTAGCTGGTAAATAGGCGGCAAAGAAGATGAAGTGTCCAAGTTACTTGGAATATTCATTAGAAAGTCGTCGGTCAACGCAAGATAGGTTTATTTTGAATATTTTTGTCCAGATTTTTTTCAAATCGAATTTGTATAAGATAACGACAACGAACATATGAGAAAATAATAATCATTAGAGTGTCTTCAAAGAGATAGATAATCTAGATTTCTAGTTCTTGAGTTTGGCTAGGTTCAGTTAATTTTGGATATGAACGATCTTTTCTCGGATAAATCCGGAATTAGCTTTTGAGATTTTTCATCGAAAAAATCCTTAAGTGGATCAAAGGCTGAAATTGAGTTAAGCTGAACAATAATAAGTTATTATTGAGCTTTTGTAATCATTTTATTCGTGAGTCTTTTAATAAATATGTTCATAAGCTTCTAAATGAATATGTAAGTGAGCTCATGAAATAAATATTATTAAACTCATATTTGGTTTAATAATATTTTTAAATTTGAAATCAAACTCATATTTGGTTCAATAATATTTTCAAATTTGAAATCAGGCTCGAATTTGGTTCGTTAACTTAATCGAACGAACTTGAATAATTTTTTTTTCAAATCGAGACTCAAATGGCTCGCAAGCGACTTAACTTGTTTATACCCTTATAGGATCGTAATTGATATACAAATCCTCAGTGCTTATGGATCTACTGAATGATTTTATCATCGCACCATGCGATCCTAAACTAATAAATTATAAATTTTTTAATATCAGATATTCCAATTTTATAATTGGATTAATCCTAATAGATTTCCTAAATATCTGCAATGTCTGTACCAATTAGCAACGGTCAACTTATAGCCGATAAGTAGTTAGAGTATTCGAGGTTTTTTTTTTTTTTTTTTTTTTTTTTTTTTTTTTTGTGACATCGCGTACCCTTCAAGAAATTAATTTATGTCTTATTGTAAAATTCTATCATCCTCTAATCAATTGGACATCAGTGAAAAATATATTACATCGTTGTATAAAAAAAATGATTACACTAATCATATGTATTTTTCATATTCAGTTCCTAAATTATGTGAAGAAAAATAAATTATAAAATTAATTTATAATCGATCATTAAATAATTAAGAGTAGAAGGAATTTTTCTCGAAAGATATGTATCCATTAAAATTTGATTTCTATTTCATTATAATTAATCAATCGTATCCGTGTATCTCACAGGGACGAATGAATTGCATCATTTTATTTTAAATTCAGATATTCAACTGAACTAATCCTCCTGAAAGTATCCGTTCCATCCTAGTAAAATTTCCCTCTAAACATAGGGATAAATAGGTGAGGGTCAATGAGGCCATCCAGTGTATTGTAGCATTGCACTTTAGAATAAGTGTGCTGTTAGTCATTACATAAATCTATTCTGATTGTTTTCCAAATACCTTTTGGAAAGTGTTAAAATCACAAAAAATACTCCTCAAAATGTTCAAAGTCTTGTGATTCTGGTTATTTTGGTCGTTTTAAAACTTTGGAGGGTTACACTGTAAGTGTAAAAACCATCCCTGCGAAAGTTTAAGAAAGTGGAGACTTGCAGTTGTTGCAGGAGAGTGACGACGGCGAGGAGCAGTTAACCATTTTCTAATCCGTTTTCCTTCTCCCCCAATCCTCACCATCTCCTCCACCGCCTCGCGGCACGCCCTAACCGCCGCCATCATCATCCTCGCTTGTCCCACTCCCACTCCGTTATCACCTCCACCTAACCAAATCGTTCTTCCATCTACACATCCATCATTCGATCGATCCCCTTTTCGACTCGCCATCTCTTCCAAGCCAAGCAAACGCCCCGCTCCTCAATAAAGGTCGCACCTTGAGGGGACGCAGCATAAGCGATCGAGATGGCGGACGTCGAGCCGGGCACCACCGCGAAGAGGCAGGCTTCCGGCGGCGGAGCGTATTACTACGAGACGGCGGAGGAGGAGGAGCGGGCGTGGGTGCCGTGGCTGGTCCCGGGATTCGTGCTAGCTTGCGTGGGCGTGTTTGTGGCGGAGATGTACGTCAACAACTGCCCCGCGCATCCCCATCCCCTCGGCTCCTGCGTCGCCGGCTTCCTCCATCGCTTCTCCTTCCAGCCCACCCGACAGAATCCCCTCCTTGGGCCCTCCTCCTCCACGTAATTTCTTTCCCTCTTCTTGGAATTTGATCAAGTTTTGGTTTTCCTAAAGAGTAGAGATCTAACTTGCTTGCTTACTTGCTTGATTGGGGAAAAGGCCAATACCCTCAATCTCTCTTGAAATTTTGATGTTGTCTTATCGTTTAATTCATTGTTATAAAATTTATATAATTAAAGATAATGCAAAGTTGAATTTTAGGTTTTTCTACCTATTGTGCTACCTTTCTTTTAGTCTTCCAGTTCTTTCTTCAAAAGTTCTTTATTCGCGTAGAAGATCAAACCTTTTAGAAACTTTGTTTCTTTTTCACCCAACGTTTTTCTGCCTTTTGTTGACTTTTAAGCTCCTCATTGGAGTGGAAGGTTTGTACACTTGTTCACTTGCCTCTTCTTCGTCAGCTTGGAGAAAATGGGGGCTCTCGAATGGAACAGAGTAGTCCACCAGAATCAAGGTTGGAGGTTGCTCTCTTGTGTCTGGCTCCACGCAGGGCTCGTCCATTTGATCGTGAACATGCTGAGTTTGATATTTGTTGGGATTCGTCTCGAACAGCAATTTGGATTCGGTGAGATTTCTTCCCATCTTTATTCATCAGACAAAGACAAGGTCATATTTATGCATTGTCAATTGGCATTCTTTCTTCTTGAGATATGATTTCTTGTATGTCTTCAAATGCTTTTTTAGTTCAATCAATACATGTTGCTTTTGTATTTCCAGCTTGACAAATTCTTTTACCTTCCAGTTCGCATTGGAACAGTCTACATTCTGTCAGGCTTTGGTGGTGCTGTTCTCTCAGCTCTTCTCCTAAGGAATAACATTTCTGTTGGTGCTTCTGGAGCTCTATTTGGCCTTCTTGGATCAATGCTTTCAGAACTTGTCATAAATTGGGCTATCTACTCTAATCGGGTGAGCACACTGCTTTTCTTGAAATCTCTAGTCAAGAAAAATATCTAAGCTATCACCTTTGTTGCAGATTGCAGCTCTATTAACTCTCATTGTGATCATCATAATCAACTTGGTCATTGGCTTATTTCCTAGTGTGGATAACTTTGCCCATATCGGCGGGTTCTTATCCGGCTTCCTCCTGGGTTTTGTTTTGCTAATCCGGCCTCAGTTTGGATGGATGGAGCGCCATGATCTTCCCCCTTCAGCTCAGGTTACATCCAAGTACAAAGCATACCAATGTGTCTTATGGTTGTTGGGACTCATTTTACTGATAGCTGGGTAAGCAAGCTTTCTCGATCACTTTGTCGGTTCAATTTCACCATTGTTGATTCTTTGGTCTCTTTTCAGATTTGCAGTTGGCTTGATCATGCTCTTCAGGGGAGTGAACGGGAACGACCACTGCCACTGGTGCCACTACCTGAATTGTGTGCCAACGTCCAGTTGGAGCTGTGAGAACTGAAGAACAATGGCATAGGAAAGAACAGAAAAACAAGTTGCAGTATGAGTCGTATGACATCCAAATCATTTTTCTTCTTTCTTTCTTGCTTTTATTATGTCTCAGATTCAGCTTGTACAGAATGAACTCGGTTGCTATTGCAATTATTTGAGCTTGATCGCTTTGTGAATTCGGCACAATTTTTATTTTTTTCATCTGAATTATTGTATTGTAGCATGTCATTCTTCGACACGAACGTCAGAATTGGATTAAAGTTCTTCTGTTAAATCATTGAGATTGCAGTAGCAGCTCGTGTTCACTGAATCTGGTGCTCTGTATCTTTCTTGCTGGTGTTGCTTTTCTGCACTTTATTCTCCTCTTGCATGGACCGATGATTTAGAATATGAACAGCATGTCAATTCCAATTCAAGAATTAATGCTTCCTTTTTTTTTATAAATAAATTTAATACCCCAATAATAATCTGTGTGATTAAGACGTCAGGATAGCCCTATAACCATGGGCAGCTTTAAGGGGTGGTAGGCCTGGGCCCAGGCTTAGTTTGGATTATAGGAAAAAAAAAATTTAATATGCGTACAAATTTAATTTAGCCCAGTTCAAAATCTAATTTTCATTTTCCTCATTCCTCTCAAATGTTAAAAGTAATTGAATGATCATTTATCTCATTTCATATGAGTCACGACTCATTAGAGATACACAAAAAATCGAAGGGTTTCAAGGAGTTGGAGCATAGAGGTAAGGACAGAGCTTGAGAAAATTTTTAATCATCCCTCGGGTCGGACCAGGAAGGACAAAGTAGAGCTTGGGAATGTAAGATGTTTGATCCTTGGGGTAGGGAATGCTTGAGAATCGGACTCGATGGTGCTTGATCGGGAGGTTTGTTAAGGCATCTTCAATTGTTAAAGTTCTAAATGAGTGTTTTTTATAATTTCAATATGTCATGTCAATATTGTAAAATTTTATTGAAACATCTCCAATAATTAAAATTTTAAATGAGTTTTTTATGATATAATTTGTAGTTGCATGGCTCCATGTATATACATCAATTTCAATAAAAAAAATATATTTGAATTTTCATTAGCTCTTAAACTATAAACCTCAAACTTCATATCTACAATGATTCAAGTTTTTTTATTCAGCCTTTTTTATTTTAAAAACCTCTTACAAATCTTATTGGAGATGCTCTAATTACCAAACATGGACAGTAATGGTGGTCAACGATCATTACATAAGGAGAATTTTAAATTTTAATATCGCAATTACTTGATAAAGACTATAAAAGGGAACGGATAATGAAAATTATTTGAGAACCATATGTAACTAATTACAATCAAGCAATATTTAACTGATTAATAACCAACAGGATAACCGACGGTCACAAACCCGCCCTGTGGTTTATTGTTGCACTCACGAGCACCTCCACCAAGAACCCTAACAGAGAAATTGACGATCCCATTCGCCCTCCCATCGGCCTCCCTCAGCCTGTAGCTAAGCAAGTGCAAGTAGTCCTCCGGCCACCGGAAATCCGACACCGGAACCTCCGCCGCCGCCACGCGCCGCGCACGCCCGCCGCCGCGGGGCCTGCAGCAGACCTCCACCGTTATCGACCGCGACGACGGAGGGAGCGCCAGTCGCATCTTCTCGTTCCAGCGCGGATACCTGCCGCCGTCACAGTCAATGCCCGTGACGACGGTTTGGCTACTACGAACATCGCCGCCGACGCCGGGACGGACCGCCACGAAGGTGGGGGTGTTCCCCAGACGGCGGAGCTCTTCCGCGGAGAGGATGGTGATCTCTATTGTGGCTGCGCGTTCCATCCTTTGTTGCAATGTATGTGCGTGTATCCGCATTGTTCGTTCTTTATAGGGCAACGTGAGGAAGCGGGGAGGAAACCGCATCGGATTAATCTGCATCAAATTTGATTGCGATTAAATTGCTTGTTTCCTTAAATAGTGACCGTGTGGGGCTCGTTGACACGAGATTATGATATTCTTCGTTGAATTACACGCTTTGACTTGACTCACAGATTTCCATGTTTGGATATGGTCAATTATGAAATTGATATATTCGTCAAATTATTCAATTTCGTTGCAAGTAAATAGCAGAACGAGGATGAATTACGAGTCACGAATCCGACATGATCCACAAGCCTGTGACAATTCATATGAAGGAAGCCATATAGCCCGTGATTGATCATGCCAGGCTCTAAGCCCGTTTTGGCATCCCTAATTTAGATGATTTGTCTAAGAGATTAATTCTGTGAACTGATTAAGTCCTGAAGATGACTAACCCTGTCTCATAAGAATTTTCATCGGTTATCAAAGTAAATCTGAAAGTACGCATGACTCCTCCCCCAGTAGGTAACATCTCAAAATTTTCATGTCACCATTAAAAAATATCCTACAATGTTAAAACATATCCTACAATGTGTCGTAGTTAAAAATCAAACTGCTTGATTAATCTGTCTAACGTCTTGTTGTTACACCATTGTCCATGATATGCCAAATAAGGTAGGGCCCCTAAAGAGAAGATCGAAGTCAAGGAAACTAGTTGATGTGATGGTCAAAGTCAAGGAGTCAACACTAGGGGTCGACACAGGCGTACGGCTGGGTCGAATAGTCCAGTTGATTGGATCTCTTGTCCGATCAGATTCCGAATCCTCCCAGCTCCATAAAATCCCGATCTGAGTCCTTAGAAGAGTCGAAACATCAGAATGGTTGAGTCCTTAAAAGGGTCGAATCCTCAAGAGAGTTGAGTCCTCAAAAGGACCGAGACCTCAGAAGAGTCGAGTCCTCAGAAGGACCAAGTCTTCAGGTGAGTCGAGTCTTCAGAAAGATCGAGTCCTCGAGAGGATCGAGTCCTCAGAAGAGCTGAGTCCTCAAGACGAACAACGCTCTTTAGCCAATCCAACCTTGTTCGAGAGCAAGATCCGAGCGGACATTAAAGGGGATTCGACTGACATACCATCAATCGGTCGACCTACCATCAAAGCATACTAAGGGCCCATCATCTCAACACCTAATATTCCTTTTTGGCATCTTGTGTAACCATTATCAGAGAATTAAGGGGGTATGCTCCATGCGAGGCATATGGCATAAGCTTCTACCTGACAAAGCACATAAATGGTGGGCCTATTTCGGAAAAGTTTTCAGCATATCAGAATAGTCGATCCTATTTTAGTAATGCATCAATATTCATGCAAAGAGAAAAAGTAACATTATATATGGGGTCTCCACCTACATGCGTAGGTATGCTTCGCCATTAGAGTTCATTGCCCATTGTCCCTGCTCTTCATTTTCTTCTTCCACCACCTTGCCTAAATTGATCGTGTTGGTGCGGGAAGTACCAAATGATCGAACTTCTGTTTTGATTATGTCAAAAAGTCCAAAGTTAAGTTGTCTTGTGATCTAACAAGGTTGATTGAGCTTGCAGAAAAAGTCCTAACTGTTCTTAGGTAAAAGTCCTAGTGGATTCTAGGCAGGTGGAAAACTCTAGGGGATGGTAACCTTAGATCTTAGAGGGTGGTAACCCTAGGTGATGAAAAATCCTAGCTGCGGTTAAGCTGGTGAAAACCCCTAGGGGGTGGTAACCCTAGGTCCAAGGAGGAGGTAACCCTAGGCGGAAAGTCTTGACGGGTCAAGTTCTTTGGGCAAAATCCTAGAGTTAGGGACTCTAGGTTGAAATCCTGGTGGTCGCGGACCAGGTGAAAGTCTGGACGGGGCGTGGAGCGGACGTCCAGCATGAAGACCAGAAGCCTTGGCCACTGAACAAAAGTCCAGTCGGTCTAGAGGACCGGTCTGGCAACAGGTAACTTCTCCTGAGAGGAGTAGGTGAGGGCGCGTTCCCCGAAGAGGAAACAGTAGGCGTCGGTTCGACCTAGAGTTTTGACGAAACTCAAAGTCAGAATTGGAAAGTCAGAGGCTATCAAATTTCATATTATATATAATATTTTTTTCTTGGACTAATTTTATTTTACAGAAAATAAGGGGCTGGAAAAAACTGGCCTGGGTGCCCGGAGTCGGTCCAGGTGTCCGGAACTCAAAAGTTATCAACAAGCCGATGTGGCGCGCGTCGGTTGGCCGAACCACGTGGTCCAGGCACCCGGACTGGTCTCAAGTGCCCGGAACAGCCTATAAAAGCAGGCTTCGACCAGGAGCTTAAGAACAAGATCAAGAACAACTTTCGCTTCTTCGAGCTGCTCAGAAAATGCCTCTACGATGCCCGAAAGCTCCGACGATGATTCAACTAAAGATTTCCTTATACAAAGTTATCGGTATTCTTTAATTTTCAAATTACTTGTAAAACTGTATTTGTACTCTTTCCGCCTGATTAGTGATTGTCTATCGAAAGCACTCTCACGTGCGGGCCTTGGAGTAGGAGTCGCTACAGGCTCCAAACCAAGTAAATTCTTGGTGTTTGTGTTGTTTATCTTTATTTTCCACTACGTATTTACTCAAAACGAACAAATTAGCCACGAGTGCTATTCACCCCCCTCTAGTGCTTTACGATCCTATAATTGTTATCAGAGCAAGGTTCGCTCTGAATTGGTGAAACCACCAATTGAGCAAGGGGGTTCCTTTTTTTAAAGGAAAATAGATATCATTTGTGTTTAAAACTGTACGTCTTTCATTTTTTCCCTCCAAAACTATTTTTAAAAAATTTATTTTCATCTTTTCACCATTTGTTAGTATTGTCAAAATATCGTACTTAACAAAATTTAAAATACTATTTTTTATTAATTTTTTTATTATTTTATTTTATTTTCTCAAAATTAGTGAATTGCTATTTTTATTTTTCTCTCGCACTACTAATCCAAGACCAAGTCTTGGAACATTTGTTATTATTTTTTTTTGTGCGAGATTCCTCTTTAATGGCACACCAAGAAGGGTATAACACTGCATGCCCTCCCCTCTTCTCTGGCGAATACTTCAGTTACTAGAAGAGTCGAATGGAGTACCACCTCAAGACGCAAGTCAAGATGTGGATAATCATCCAAACTGATCTCGAACTCCCACTCGACGGCGTTGGAAAGACAGTATCATGCCAGAACTGGGACACAACCTTGATGAAGAAAATTGAGGTTGACGCCAAAACAACATGCACTCTCTAATGCGGCTTAACCAAAGAAGAATTGAATCGGGTTGACCCCTTTAAAAGGGAGAAATAACTATGGGAGAAGTTGATCGAGCTGCACGAGGGAACCTCAGATACCAAGGTAAGCAAACGTGATTTGATATTAAATAAACTTTACAATATAAAAATACAAGAGGATGAATCGGCAAGCCAACTTCATGCACGAATTCATGACCTCCTCAATGGCCTTCACGCAATTGGACAGAAGGTAGAGAATCGCGACATCATCAGGTATGCGCTCAATACATTTCCGAGGAATACCTTGTGGGCATCAATGGTAGATGCTTACAAAGTATCCAAGGACATTTCTTTAGTTAGACTAGACGAGCTTTTTTCTGAATTTGAACTTCATGAACAAACTAATACTACTCGGACCGAGAAAGGTATTGCTTTGATTGCAAGAACAAGCAGAATGCGGGAATCAAAAGCAAAGCGTAGAACCGAACCCAAGTCCGAAGATGAATTGGACTCAGAAGACAAGGACGACAAAATTACAACCGAGCTCATAAAACTGGTACGAAAAATGTGTAAAAAGAAGAAGGTGACTCAATTGAACACGAAGGCCAAGTCTGGAGTTACCTACTACGGCTGCAACCAGAAGGGGCACTACAAGTCGGAGTGTCCGAACCAGAAGCAACAAAGAAGGAAGGCCTTGAAAGCAACGTGGTCCGAGTCCTCTGAATATTCCGATGAAGAACATGAGCAAGCAAGCTTCCTTGCCCTACCAGTACAAGCATACATTGCCGAAACAAAGTCTGAATCAGAAATCGGAGCCAAATTGGAAACCAAGACCGAAAGAAGCCACAGATCCGTATTCATTTCTGAAGGGCCAAACAATATTGTAAGTTCCCTAATTTCGGGTACTAAAATTGATGAATTACAAAATTTAGTTTCATATTTATTAAGAAAATTGATAAAATCCAACCTCCGAGTCAAGTCACTCCAAAAGGAGGTAACATTCCTTAAGAAGGAGACTAACCTAAGTCCTTTGACTGAGCTAATTCAAAATGGAAGTTCAACCCAAGTCCAACAACTTGAGGAAGAAAATTATAATTTGAAAACTCAAGTTAAAGGACTTAAGGATACATTGGAACAGTTCACCGTGGGTTCCAAGAATTTTGAACTGATTTTTGGAAAACAAAGGGTTGTATGCAACCGAACTGGACTTGGATACAAGGCCAAACAAAGATTTAGATCAAACTTATCATTAGTAATTCGATTAAATAGAAACTTAGTCCAAGCATAGGCCCCCAAGTCCAATCTGATTAATCAAGTTGGACTCAATCAATATTGAATCCCCAAGGATCAAATACATTACCCTGATAGACCTTATCGAGGCTGATCCGGCAGTAAGGACGGGGGACCCCCTTTGAGGGGAGTCAATGACACGTAGAGGTCAAAAGTCAAAAGGGTCAGCATGAGGTCCGGCCGACCGGAGAAGGGTTGGGTCGACCGGCCGAACGGGTCCGGGCGGAATCAAAGACAACTTGACGGGGAGTCGAGTTTCTGACGCTCATGGTGAACAGGGTCGCCGGGCCGAGCGGGCAGCCCTCTCAGCCAAGGCGTAAATCGGTAATACTGTGAAGGAACACTCTCAGTCGAGCACGCGACCGGGAGTCTTCTCGGTCGGACGGATACCTATGTCGGTCGGAAGTGATGTGCCAGCCGAGCGGCTGAACGCTCGGCTCGGGGAAAAAAGGAGACAAGGACAAGGGGACATTGGGGAACATCATCTTCTAACAGCAGGCATATTCGACGACCAGGCCATACGCAGAATCGTACGACGGAAGGTTCTGCTGTCCCATCAGAGAGGTGCTCAGACTGTAGCAGTATGGTATCAGGCATGCTCCTCTGGCAAGCCCATACTAAGGTATGGTACAGGACACGTGTACACCTCAGTAGGTGTGCACAAGCCTCCCCACAGCTCTATATAAGAGCCCTCAGACTTCGCCGGAGGTACGCGATCTCTGATCTTTGGATCCACTTCATCATTTTCCTCTTGCCTGACTTGAGCGTCGGAGGGTCGTCGTCGGGAACCCCTTCCCGGGCCGACTTCTTTGCAGGTTCGTCGGAGATCCATACGGCCGGTCAGAGATCCACATGATCACCTGGAAGAGCGCCACGTGCCCAGCGTCCATCGACTCAGCGTTCGGACAGGATCAAATTGGCGCCGTCTGTGGGAACGCACCTGCATCGGAGCGGAAGCGATGGACAAAGTTGGACGACCTCATACCGTGATGCTCTCCCAGGAGGAGCTCGACGCTCTAATCGAGGCAAGAGCAGCTAAGCTCGTGGAGCAACAGAAACAAAAGGCGCAAGCCGAGCGACTGGAGCAACATGCGACGTCCGCGTCAAGAGGCCGAGCGATAGCAGAGTTCCGACCGGAGAATATCTCAACATGGGGCCAAGATAAAGATCCGGTCGGCATTCAAGGGGAAGCACGACTTCTTTGTAGGTGAGAGGTGCGCTGACGTAATTCATTTTATGTATGTCTTGGTCGCCTGTGTAGGCAGCAAAGTGATAAAACACATTTGGCATTATTCGCCGAACGCCGCTCGGCAGGGCATATATCATCCATGTTGAAATTAGCCTTGAAGACCGTCGAGCTCCGACGTTAAATATCGAGAGTCATGCTGGCAACTATAAACCCTCCGGCCGGAAGACCGTCGAGCTCCGACGTTAAATATCGAGAGTCGTACCGGCGACTATAAATCCTCCGGCCGGAAGACCGTTGAGCTCCGACGTTAAATATCGAGAGTCGTACCGGCGACTATAAACCCTCCGGCCGGAAGACCGTCGAGCTCCGACGTTAAATATCGAGAGTCGGACCGGCGACTATAAACCCTCCGGTCGGAAGATCGTCGATCTCCGACGTTAAATATCGAGAGTCGGACTGGCGACTATAAACCCTCCGGTCGGAATACCATCGAGCTCCGACATTAAATATCGAGAGTCGAACCGGCGACTATAAACCCGCCGGCCGGAAGACCGTCGAGCTCCGACGTTAAATATCGAGAGTTGAACCGGCGACTATAAACCCTCCGGTCGGAAGACCGTCGAGCTCCGACGTTAAATATCGAGAGTCGTACCGGCGACTATAAACCCTCCGGCCGGAAGACCGTCGAGCTCCGACGTTAAATATCGAGAGTCGTACCGGCGACTATAAACCCTCCGGTCGGAAGACCGTCGAGCTCCGACGTTAAATATCGAGAGTCGGACCGGCAACTATAAACCCTCCGGTCGGAAGACCGTCGAGCTCCGACGTTAAATATCGAGAGTCGTACCGGCGACTATAAACCTTCCGACCAGAAGACCGTCGAGCTCCGACGTTAAATATCGAGAGTCGAACCGGCGACTATAAACCCCCCGGCCGGAATGAAAGACGCTTGACGATAAGTGGCAAGGGAAAGTAGTGACAAGTCGTATGCCACCTACGCCCGCTCGGGAGGCCTAGTTGGTCGAGTTGTGTGTCATAGGCCCCGACCAATCACTCACAAGCATGCAAAGTAAAAACAAAGTTGTACAAAGATAAATTTTTCATTGAAATTAGAAAAATCAAGGCCGAGCAGCCGAATTACAAAAAAAGGAAGTTTTGGCCGAACGGCCGAATTACAAAATGCCTTCATTCCAAGAAATCATAAAGGTCCTTTGGGATGGTGTTGAGGAGCGCCACATAGTCTTGGGCCGGGATGCTGGCGGAGTCAGGGAGCTGAGCCTTGGACTTCAGGTAGTCCGTTGTGGTGGTGATGGCCAGCTCAAAGGCATTATACATCCGCTCGCATACTTTTTCTGAAAATTCGGTCGAGCGGATGTGCTTCAGCCTCAGGGCTGCGACTCGGCCGGGTTCCGCCTCGTGATATTCCTTGAAGGCAATTTAGGAAGCTTCGAGAGACTCCTGCAATGTCTTCAATTCATCTTTATGTTTAATCGCCTCGGTCGAGCGGCTCGCCTTCTCGCCGTCCAGCTGCTCCATCAGCTCTTTGACTCGTTGCTCCAGGCCCCGGGCCTCGACGTTCTTCTTCTCCAGATCGGTGATAGCCGTTTTCTTCCGATCGGTGGCCAGACTTATTTTACGGTCCAATGATTTGACCTGTCGTTCAAGTTCGGCCAGAGTATGGGCTTGGTCGGTCGTCTTCTTTGGCTCAGCCACCAACAGAGCTTGGGTCTTCTTGAGCTCTTTCTGCAGCTCGGCGTATAAAGGACCCTGAGAGGGCGCGCCGCCCGAACTCCTTAACCTCTTTAGCTCCTCGTCCACCATGGCCAGACGATTGGAGACAGCGATCTCCTCCACCCATCTCTGACATAAGCAAGATTGTTAATAGCCGATTGGAAAGAATGCGGAAAGGACTTGAGAAAACACGCTTACCCCAGTGGCCTGCTGCATATGGCTATTGGCCAGATTGCTGAGCAGAATCATCGCGACACGTGCCCAAGCGTCGGCCCACATCTCCGCTAGTGGCCCCTTCATGATGATCATGTGCTCGGTCGCGGTTGGCCGATCGGACTCGGGCATCAACTCTTCGGTGGGGAGATGTAGGGAGATCCTGATGGTACAGTGCCGACCGGGAGTCGTCTGAGCGGAAGCTGGGGAAGGATCGAAGGCTGGCGCAGAAAACTGGGACAAAATGGCCGAACGTTGGACTTGGCGGGGAGCGGGCGGAAGGGCGCTGACAAGAATGGCCTCGAGGGGGTCCGCGGACGCATCCAGCTGGGATGGGGTCCGATCGGACGAAATCGCGTCAACCACTGGGACTTTGCCGTGAGAATCAGCGGTGGTCCGTTCGGACGGCTGGACCGCGAAAGTGGCCGAGCGAAGTGATGTCTCCGTTCGGCGCCTCTTTTGTCGGAGAGGGCGCTCTTCCTCCTGAGCAGAGCCTTCCTCATGGACAGTTAGCCCCCTGATAGGGGTGGCGCCTCTGGCCACATCCCGGGCGGAGGCTTGAGCGGCCGACTCCTCGTGAGTCCCGCTCTCCCCTTCGTGTGAGCCGACCGGCTCAATGCCAAGCGCCTCTATCTCCTTGGCAGCTGCGGCCTCGAGCGCCGCCGCTTTCCTCTTCAAAATTTCGGCCATCACGGACTCCATGAAAATGTCCGCTGCAAAGGAAAAAGGAGAAAATCAGTTAGCAATCAAGGCGAATGCACAAGTAAAATTCTTACCGAAGCCGCTCGGGAGAGGAGTCCGGATCGGACTCAGGCCAAATATGTACATCACCCCTTCGGGTAAGAACTTGTTGATATCGAACTTCAGACCGGTTAGCATGTTGGCAGCGTGAAGATAGTCCGGTCGGGTCTTGAACCTCTTTAGCTCAGGGGAGATTGGCGGTCCGACCTGCCACTGGGTCCGGAAAGAGACCCATTCGGGGAGACGGAGATAGAAGTAATACTCTTTCCAATATTTATTGGAAGAGGGCAATTTATTAAAGAAGACTAAACTGGGCCGAGCCTGGAACATGTAAGTACCCAGCTCGGACTGTTTAGGATAATAAAAATAGTAGAAAACCTCCGGTCGGAGGGGAAGGTTGTGGATTTTGAACAAGACAACAACGCCGCATAGAAGACGGAAAGTGTTAGGGACTAAGCTTCCGAGCGGAATGCCGAAAAAATTACAAACTTCTACGATAAAGGGATGGATTGGAAAGCGCAGACCGGCTATGAACTGGTCACGGAAAACACAGAAAGCTCTGCGCGGTGGTTTGTGTGGCCGAGCGGAGGGTGAGGGTAAGATAAGTTCAAAATCAGAGGGGATGTCAAAATTGTCCATCAGAATATCGGCGTCGCGCCGATCGAAGCGAGATTCCATGGTGGTATACCATGGGCCGAGGGCTGGGTCTTGAGGCTGAGAAGAACTAGCCATTGTCCGAACGGGCGAAACCACAAAAGGCGAGGAGAGGCAAATGATAGAAAGAAGAAGACGACAAACAACACAGCAACCAGAGAGCGAGGACTCGGCAAAAAACACGAGGATGACAGAGAAGGGGTAAGGACCTTACAAAGAAGCAGACGAAGATCGAAGGAAGAGTGTGAGAGGTCGCCGAAAGAAGCAGCAACAAGATCATCGGAGCAGGAACGACAAGGAAAGCTTCTGGGCACGCGAAAGCACAAATGCGGCAAGGAGGGGGAGAAGGTGAAGGCTTTATAGGGTTGAGCCCGAGCGGCCTCCACCGTCGGATGCAGGTCACGGGAACCAAAGCACGCATCGGGCCGTCCATTTCAAACCGCCTCGGTCTCATCGCCCGCGACGCCGCCGCCGTACGATGACGACAGCAGCGCCACGTGGCATTCGGCCACTGGAGTGCATTTAATGAGCGCCTTCACGAGGCACAGAGCGCATGCCCGACCTTAATGTCGAAGATTGATGCAAATTTCGAAGAGATCCGATGAATGTTGGCGTTGACTGACGCCATAGCTACCCCCCGTGGGGGTCAAGCGGAGGATAGTTTCATGGAGACGCTGCTCGGCGTAACTAGCGGTCCAGTCAGTCGGACTAATCGCCTCCTTCGACTAGACTTGAAGGGGAGACAAGTGATCCTGCAGTAAGGACGGGGGACCCCCTTTGAGGGGAGTCAATGACACGTAGAGGTCAAAAGTCAAAAGGGTCAACATGAGGTTCGCCCGACCGGAGAAGGTTTGGGTCGACCGGCCGAACGGGTCCGGGCGGAATCAAAGACAACTCGACGGGGAGTCGAGTTTCCGACGCTCATGGTGAACAGGGTCGCCGGGCCGAGCGGGTAGCCCGCTCAGCCGAGGCATAAATCGGTAATACTATGAAGGAACACTCTCAGTTGAGCACACGACCGGGAGTCTTCTCGGTCGGACGGATACCTATGCCGGTCGGAAGTGATGTGCCAGCCGAATGGCTGAACGCTCGGCTCGGGGGAAAAAGGAGACAAGGACAAGGGGACATTGGGGAACATCATCTTCTGACAGCAGGCATATTCGACGACCAGGCCATACGCAGAATCGTACGACGGAAGGTTCTGCTGTCCCATCAGAGAGGTGCTCAGACTGTAGCAGTATGGTATCAGGCATGCTCCTCTGGCAAGCCCATACTAAGGTATGGTACAGGACACGTGTACACCTCGGTAGGTGTGCACAAGCCTCCCCACAGCTCTATATAAGAGCCCTCAGACTTCGCCGGAGGTACGCGATCTCTGATCTTTGGAGCTATTTCATCATTTTCCTCTTGCCTGACTTGAGTGTCGGAGGGTCGTCGCCGGGAACCCCTTCCCGGCCCGACTTCTTTGCAGGTTCGCCGGAGATCCATATAGCCGGTCAGAGATCCACATCATCACTTGGAAGAGCGTCACGTGCCCAGTGTCCATCGACTCAGCGTTCGGACAGGATCAAAGGCTATGATCTAGGGGGAGCAAATAAAAAGACTATTTTTATCATTAAATAGATTTGTTTGATGCTTGATTTACTGCTCTTATTATGTATGCTTAGACTAGAGTAGATAAGAACTTAAGCTTGATCTACACTTGATTAATTAAACCTAGGATTTTCAGGAAGAAAATTAAATATTAAATTTCTTTAAAAGACTTTATCTAGAAATGGTTGATGATCCAATACTCAAGAAGGTCTAGTGCCTCGCTACAGCCTGGAAGCCAATTATTGAATTAAATATTTAATTGGCTAACTGTTAAACCTTGATCTAACTCAAATGTTGATCAATCCTTAGATTTGAATTTAAGATTAAATTAATCAACTCATAAAACTATCAAGGTTTCCTGATTAAAAATCTAGAAAAGAGTGAGATGGATCTAGTTTTAAAATATAAAGTAGTTAATCATATCCAAATTAATTAAAATTAATTCAATTAAGTTAACTTAATTAATTTTGAAATCTTAATTTCAAATTCTAATTAATTTCAAAATCTTAATTAATTTTAATTTCAAAATATTATTTATAAAATCATAATTAATTTTAAAATCATAATTATTTACAAAATCATAATTAATTTTAAAATCATAATTATTTATAAAATCATAATTATTTACAAAATCATAATTAATTTCAAAATCTTACTTATTTACAAAATCATAATTAATTTTAAAATCATAATTAATTTCAAAATCTTACTTAATTTCATAATTAATTTCAAAATTGTAATTAATCTTAAAATTTAATTAATTTTAAAATCATAATGAATTCCAAAATTCTTAATTATTTGATTATTAATTTTCAAATCATAATTAAATTTCAAATTATTAATTCTTAGATATTTAAAATCTTAATTATTTTTAAATGATAATTAATTTTTAATTCATAATTAATATGTAAGTTTATAATTACAAACTTAATTAATTTTCAATATATTTTTAAAATCTTCAAAATTTTAAGTATTGTCAAATGTTTAAATCTAATTAAACTTATATTTTAAAATTTAAAATTCAAAATTAAATATTATGAAATTCAAAATTCAATTGAAATCCAAATTTAATTTAATTTTTTTTTTAAATAGTCTTCAATATCATCATAGATAAACTCAACTTCAAGATTAACTTAACTCTATCTCGCATAAACTCATAAAACTGAACATGCTTGATAACCTAAAATGGGTGAGATGGAAAATCAGGAAAATAAATAATAACTTTTATGTTTTTAATTTATATGTTTGGACTCTAGGATTCCCAAACTGAAATCACTTAATTAAATTTTTGGCATTAATTAAGTGGGAGTGAAATGAAGGTTAAGGCATTAATTTTTGTTTTATTAAAGCATTCTTTTTTAAGACTTCAATGTTTCTTTTTTAAAAAAAGGAAGTTCAATTTTCTTGTTTAACTATTTTTGAAAATAAATCTTATTTGAAAAAGCAAGTTCAAATATTTTTGAATAAGTTTTTAAAGAAAGTACTTTTAACTCAGTTCTTATCAAAACCTTTATAAAGCTAAAGTATTTAACTAAAGCTTTTATCAAAATTTTTTTTAAGTTAAGTACTTAACTAAGTTTTTATCAAAATTCTTTTTAAGCTGAGTACTTAACTAAATTTTTTTTATCGAAATATTTTTTAAGCTAAGTACATAACCAAGTTTTTTTTAAAGCAAGATTTTGTCAAAATTTCTTTTTTGAAAGCTAAGTATTTAATAAAGTGTTTTTACTTTAGCTAAGTGTTTTTCAAAACAATTATTTTCAAAACTAAAATTTAGCTAAGGGTTTTTTTTGGAAAAAGCTAAGTTTAGCTAAGTTTTTTTTCAAAAGCTAAATCATTTTCAACTCTTAAAAATTAGCTAAGTTTCTTTTTGCTAGATTTCAGGGGGTGCTTAAAGTTAAACAGAGTAAATTTTTTACTATTTTTATATATTAAACAAGCTTTCTCTCTACAAGATCCACAAGATATCCAAACATCCAATCAAGCACGGTAATTAAGCCCTAATCACAACAATCCATACAAAATAGAATGAATACAAACAGGGCAAAATCATAGAAATAGAAAATTGGCACATCCACAAGAGTTTTACATCAAATCATCCTTACAATTACTCCCTCCATCCTAGAACAAGAAATCTACTTCATAAAACAAGGAAAGAAACTCGAAGAAAAGAAGATTACAAGCATTCTTAATCCCCTCAAATCCAAGAAAAGAGAGAAAGAAAACTTATCTGCAAAGAAGAACGTCTTCGGATCCAATCCTTGCTTTCCCGGAGTCGATTCGGTGAAGATCCGCCCTTAGATCGCCGAAAATCCCTCCAAGAATGGCAAGGAACGCCCCAAATCTTGTTTTCTCCCAAAAGGGAGAAGATCCCTTCTTAAAACATGTGGGAGACTTTATATAGAGCTAAGGTTTGGGCGCCACACGGCCCCAAGGCACGGTCGTGTGAGGTTCACACGGCCAAAGTCATTCCCTTCTCTGCCAACCTTACACGGTCATGACATGCATCTTCCATGACCCCCATGCATGGTCGTGTAGATCTACACGGCCTGGACTGCTTCTGCCTCTGGAAACCTGCCACGGCCGTGTAGTGTACATGGTCAGAGCCCTCTTGCTCACTGAAAATCCTGCACTATCGTGTGGTATACACGGCCAGGGCTTCCCTGGTCTCTGAAAATCTTACATGGTTGTGTGGTGTACACGGCTTGGCTCCATTTAGCTTCAAATCTTGGCACGGTCGTGTGAGGTTTACACAACCAAGCCGTCTTCCTTTCCTGTTGTAGCTACACGGTCAAGGATCTCCTCACAGCCTGGGCAAACCCCCATGGCAGGGTCGTGTGAAGTTCAAGTGCAATGCCTTCCTCCCTCGCTTCGCTTGAAGTTTTGGCCTCAAACATGCATCCTTCACCAAATTCGACTCCTATGTAAAAAAAATGCACAAAAATAGATCTCCGAACAAAGAGAGTAAATATGCTAAAAGGAAAACTGGAAGTATGAAAATGTATAAATAAAGCATGCTCAAAGTATGTGAATGTGCGTCAAAACATGCATAAAAGTATATATAATCTACACACATCAATGTTCTCGAATATGTTACTGGTTGAGGGAAAAATTTCTCACGATACGTTATAGTTGAGTTCTCCCATAGCATACCGTAATTGAATCTCGAATTCTATATACCTAGTCTCTCATGAAAAGCCTAACCATAACACCCTCCGAGGATAATAATAACTTTATTGATAAATATAATGTATAAATTTTATTTGAGTATTGTCCATAAATATTATTCATTATAAAGATGACTCATATATCTTATTATTTTACGAAGAAGGTAGATTTTAAAATCTAAAATAAAATTATATTAATATTTTTTTCACACTAAAAAATAATTTATTTGATCCTGTCCGAATGCTGAATCAACGGACGCTGGGCACGTGGCGCTCCCCGGCTGCTGACGTGGATCTTCGATTGGTTGCACGAACCTCCGGCGAACCTGCACAGAAGTCGGCCCGGGAAGGGGTTCCCGGCGTCGACCCTCCGACGCTCAAGTCAGGTAAGCAAGTAGTGAAAAAGATGGCTCCAAAGGTGTCTCACGCGTACCTCCGGCGAAATATGAGGCTCTTTATATAGAGCGGTGAAAGAGCTCCTGCACGTCCACCGAGGCGCATACGTGTCTGCAGCCCATACCTCAGTATGTGTCTGTCAGAAAGCTTACCTGACGTCATACTGCTACAGTCCAAGCACGTCTTCGATGGGACAACAGAACACCCCATTGTCAGACTTGGAGCATGGCCTAGTCATAGGACTTGACAGCTGTCATAAGATGTTCTTGTCCCTTTCTACCGATCACAGGCCAGGGCGTCCGGCAAGCCGGCTGGACGGGGAGTCCATCCGGCCAGCCCTCATCTTAAGCGCTGGCCGGACGACACTCACATCCAGTCCGGCCTGCCGTTGGCATCGATATGCTGGGGATATTTTCGGTAGGGTGCCATGTAGGGACTGTTTAGCAGTGTCACCTTCTCTTAGGCCTTCCGCTCGGCTCTTTGCTATTGTTCAATTGAGCGTCGGAACCCCGACTTCTGTCGGGGCGACTTTTGCCATCGGCTATTCACCAGTCGGCCGACCGGGAGGTCGGCCCCTCCTTCTCCGATCGGCCATCTGGCCTTTTGACTCCCGCGTGGCATTGACCCCTCAGAATGGGGGTCCCTTGTTCTAACCGCCGGATCACTTGCCTCCCCCTCAAGTCTAGTCGAGGGAGGCGAAGTCTGACTGACTGGATAACGACCGCTATACTAGTCCGCTCGGCTAGGCATAGAGATGCACATCCGGTCGGCGGTGTCTTGCTCGTGCCTTGTATTCCCTTGAAATTCCTATCAAATCCTTTCCCTGACTGTCAATCACGTGCGCCGCGCACGGTAAGGTGCGCTCATTAAATGCGACCTGTGTCTTGCTGACACGTGGTGACCCTGCTCTTGTCAGCGTATGGCGGTGGCGTTACCTCCGATGGGACAGCAGCCGTTTGAAATGCATGGCTGGATGATGACCTCGTTCTTCGTGACCTGAATCGGACGGCCATGGCCGTTCGACGCTAACGTTATAAATCTCGCGGCCACTTCTCTCCGCCGCCTTCTTGTTTCATCGACTTCGCCCTCACGCTGCTCTCTCTGCTCCGGCGATCCTCATTCCCTGCCTGTTTGGTGCGCTCGCCATCTTCTTCCTTTCCTCGATCTTTCTAGCACCCGTAAGCCCTCCTTTTCAGCCTCCCTCCTCTTGTATTGCTTTCTTTTTCATTCTGTCGGCATTTTCTTCTAGTTTTTCTGTCAATATCTCTTCTGTTTCGACCATGGCGAGTACTTCTACGCCTACAATCGGCGCTCCTGGTCTCTGGTATACGACTATGGAGAGCCAATTCGATGAAGAAGACGCACTGCGTCTTATTCGAACGTACGAAGTTCCGGCTGACCATGAGATAGTTGTGGCTAGTCCTTCCGATCGGCCTAATGATCCGCCGCCCGGCACTGTTTGCTTCTTCCGTGATCAATTTTTGGCCGGGCTGCGCTTTCCTCCAAATATGCAACCACTTTCGCCTCCCGCTCGGCCAATTAGTCCCGAACTCGATTAGGTTGCTGAGCGGGGTGATAGTCCTTTTCAAATTGAACGATATCCCCTTAGACCCCCAAATCTTCCACTATTTCTTCTACCCAAAACAATCCGAGTGGGGGACCTTCATATTTCAATCTAGGTCAGGTTTCGTCCTATTTACCAACATGCCGAGCTCCAATAAGCATTGGAAGGAGCATTTCTTTTTTATGCGTCTCCCCGAGCGGTCGGCCTTCCGAACGAAGTGGCAGACGGCGGTGCCGAATCAACCGGGTCTTGGCAAATTCAAGAGCCATCCGGCGTATCTTCATGCGGCCAACCAGCTGGTCGGCCAACGTTACGATATCGACAAGTTGCTCCTTCCTGGAGTAATGTATATATTCGGCTTGTCTCCCATCCAAGCCGATCTGCCTTGTAGCATGAGTAAGCGATTCTTATCCCCCCCCCCTTTTTCTTTTGTTCTAACTGATTTATTCTTTGTTTCTGCAGCTGAAGTTATGTGGCGTGCTAAGGCAACCGAAAAGCTCAAGCTGAAAGCCGCCAATATTGAGGCGGTGAAGGACAAAGAGGTAGTCGAACGGGGTTTGGTTTTGGCCGGCTCGACAACTGAAGGGAGCGAGGGAACTCAAGTTGCTCTCGAAGCTTCGGCCGTCCGCGTCTCCACTGACGAGGCCGCGGCCCATATCACATCTGTCCAGGCCGAGGAGGAGGGCCGATCGGCTGACGAGGCACCTTTGGTGACTCGTAAACGCCGTCGGCTAGAGCAAGCCGATCAACAACCTCCACCAGGGGAGCAGCTTTCCGAGCGGAGCGATGATGCTCATGTGGTTTTTGAGGCTGTCTCCTCGGAGCACACTCCGACTCAGCTTGACTTGCCGCCTACCATCGCTAAGGCTCAACCTTCCACCACTCAGACTATAAGTCGTCTTAGGCGACTGGGCGACCGTCCGGTCCCGATCGGCGAGTCCTCTGGCCATGCTGCTGCGTCTCAAGATGACTCGAGCGGCCCGAGGGTGATTAAAACGGTCCTCAGATTTCCCTCGGAGGAATACTTATTGGCCGTCGATCGGCCATCGGTTCCCGAATAGCAGATCACCCTCACCGGTCCGCTCGCCAAAGTTTGGGAAGACGCGCGCGTACGCATCGCGCTTATGTCCCCCAGTTAGCTAGGGGACAGTAACCTGCAGCAGGCGACCGGGGTATGCCTTTCTGCTTTACTGATATTTTTTATTTTAGTTTTTAACTTAAATGCCTTCATTCGCAGAGTTGGGTAGAGCAGATCGCAGTCAGCAATCGGCTGGCTGAGCTGGACGAAGAAATGAAAAAACTTAAACTTTCGAAGGTAAACCAAGGGCAATCCACGGCTACTTTGGAGAAGAGCAAAAAGCTTTTGGAAGCCGAACGGAGACGTGCTTCCGATCTGGCGAGCGAGGTCGCTCGGCTTGAAGCTGTGGTCAAACAACGGGATAAAGAAATCAAGACGGCGACCACTCGGAAGCGCAAGGCCATCGACAACATGGACCTAATGAAGGTGGAGATCAGAGGGCTAGAGCAACGCGTCAAGGATCTGGATGCCCTTCTGGCCACCGAGAAGGAGAGCCGTTCGGCCGATCGGCTTAAATTTGAAGGGGATTTAAAGGATCTCCGTGCTGCCAACGATGCTTCCCAAGCCGCGCTCAAAGAGTATCAGGAGGGGGAGTCGGCTCGCTCTGACAAAGTGAGGAAGGCATTTGTCCGCTCGGATGACTTCGGAGAAAAATTCACCGACAAGACTTCCCTCACTTTCGAAGAGGAGATTAAGGCGGCGGTGGATTACTTGAAGACCAAAGGTCACCTTCCCACCGAGCTGACCATTCCCCCAGAGGATCTGGCTACCGTGATGGGCATCATTCCTGATGCTCTTTTTGATTTTGACGCGTGAGGAATGTATTTTATCAACTTTTTTGTATCTTCGCCGTTCGGCAAAATTTATTTTTGCTATAACTTCTTTTGTTTGCCCAGCGTTTGGCGTAAATAGATCATCTTTCCGTTTCTGCAACTTTTGTTTTGGCAAGAAATTTTTCTTTCGTCATGTTTAAAGTGTTCTTTAAAACTCCTCTGCTCGGCTTCATACTCTAATATGAGCTCAAGCCGATTGTCTTCAAAAAATGTCTTTCGTCATGCGACTGCATAGCCGCTCGGCGCGCGAACGTCACTCGTTCACGTGCTCACCTCTTGAATTCCTATTAACCATCTTTTGTTTTGCACCTTACCTCAAAGGGGGTTTTCCATATATTTTTGCTAAGCGAGCCGCTCGGTCGTATGTTGGCCTTAAAGAACAGGCCCTGTCGTCTCTCGATATTTAACGTCGGAGCTCGACGGTCTTCCGCTTGGACGTTTATAGACGCCGACTCGTCTCTCGATATTTAACGTCGGAGCTCGACGGTCTTCCGCTCGGACGTTTATAGACGCCGGCTCATCTCTCGATATTTAACGTCGGAGCTCGATGGTCTTCCGCTCGGACGTTTATAGACGTCGGTTCGTCTCTCGATATTTAACGTCGGAGCTCAACGGTCTTCCGCTCGGACGTTTATAGACGCCGGCTCGTCTCTCGATATTTAACGTCGGAGCTCGACGGTCTTCCGCTCGGACGTTTATAGACGGCGGCTCGTCTCTCGATATTTAACGTCGGAGCTCGACGGTCTTCCGCTCGGACGTTTATAGACGCCGGCTCGTCTCTCGATATTTAACGTCGGAGCTCGATGGTCTTCCGCTCGGACGTTTATAGACGCCGGCTCGTCTCTCGATATTTAACGTCGGAGCTCGACGGTCTTCCGCTCGGACGTTTATAGACGCCGGCTCGTCTCTCGATATTTAACGTCGGAGCTCGACGGTCTTCCGCTCGGACGTTTATAGACGCCGGCTCGTCTCTCGATATTTAACGTCGGAGCTCGACGGTCTTCCGCTCGGACGTTTATAGACGTCGGCTCGTCTCTCGATATTTAACGTCGGAGCTCGGCGGTCTTCCGCTCGGACGTTTATAGACGCCGGCTCGTCTCTCGATATTTAACGTCGGAGCTCGACGGTCTTCCGCTCGGATGTTTATAGACGCCGGCTCGTCTCTCGATATTTAACGTCGGAGCTCGACGGCCTTTAAGGCTACTTTTAATACAGCCGCTCGGCGGACACACTAGCCATCCTTGGAATCATTTTTGCTTCCTGCATTACAAGGACATAGGCGACTAGTATATACACAAAAATGAGTTGCATCGGTGCACCTCTCATCCAGCTCGATAAGGCTGGAGATGATTCGCGCTCCATGGCCGATCCAGCTGCCGTCCTTCTTCATCCTCCAAATAGTAAGCGCCCGAGCGGAGCTTTTCGATAACCTTGAAGGGGCCCGCCCAGGGAGCTTCCAGCTTGCCGACAAGGTCACCGACCTGGAATGATCTGGGGATTACGCGGCGGTTGTAGTTTTGCTTTATCCTTTGACGGTACGCCATCAGCCGGACAGATGCCTTGTCTCTCTCTTCTTTGACCAAATCCAGCTCCATGTTCCTCCGCTCGGCGTTGTTGTCATCATAACTCTGGATCCGAGCGGACTCGACGCCAACTTCCACAGGAATAACTGCTTCACCGCCATACACCAGGTGGAAAGGCGTGACGCCCGTCCCTTCCTTTGAAGTCGTTCGGATGGCCCATAAGACGTCCGGCACTTCATCCACCCAACTTCCTCCCAAATGGTCGAGCCGAGCACGCAGAATACGAAGAATTTCCAGATTAGCTACTTCAGCTTGACCATTGCTTTGGGGGTATGCTACGGACGTGAAGTGTTGCTCGATGCCATAGCTTTGGCACCAATCTTCGAGCAACTTTCCGGTGAACTGCCGACCGTTGTCGGAAATCAGTCGGCGAGGGATGCTGACCATCTGTTCGGTGATCCTGGCTAGCGGCTCGGCCTCCACCCAATTGGAAAAATAATCGACCGCCACTAGCAGAAATTTCCGCTGTCCGGTCGCCATAGGAAATGGACCAACGATATCCATTCCCCACTGATTGAACGGACATGAGACTGTTGATGCCTTCATTTCCTTTGCCGGTCGGTGGTAGAAGTTATGGTACTTCTGGCAAGAAAGGCACGTCGACACGGTCCGAGCGACGTCTGCTTGTAAGGTTGGCCAAAAGTACCCAACCAACAGGATCTTCTTAGCCAGCGATCATCCGCCCGGATGTCCTCCGCATGATCCTTGATGTACTTCTTGGAGGATGTAAGCCGAGTCCTCCGAGCTCACGCATTTCAACAGCGGGCGTGAGAAAGTCTTCTTGTAAAGCTGATCGCCAATGAGTGTGAACCGGCCGACTCTCCTCCTTAGCAGCTGGGCTTCATTCTGATCGGACGGTGTGGCGCCCGAGCGCAGAAACTCCGTGATGGGTGTCCTCCAGTCGCTCAGAAATGTAAGGCCTTCCATACGGTCGACGTGTGCCACCAACAATACTTGTTCAATTGGCTGCTGAATGGCGATCGACATTATTGAGCTTGCGAGTTTGGCTAACTCATCGGCCGCTTGATTTTCTGCTCTAGGTATCTTCTGGACAATGACTTCTATAAAATTAGCCTTAAGCCTCTCAAAGGCTTGAGCCGAACACTGTTGATTTCGAAGGTACCAGAGAGCTGCTGAGCAGCCAACTGGGAATCCGAATGAAGCGTTACCCGACCGGCACCCACATGCCGTGCTGCCTGCAAGCCGGCTATGAGGGCCTCATACTATGCTTCGTTGTTTGTAGCTTTATAATCCAGCCGGACGGATAAGTGCATCTTTTCTTCTTGAGGGGAGAGCAACAGTATTCCAATCCCGCTTCCGAGCCGAGTGGATGATCCGTCCACAAATATTTTCCACATAGCTTCTGGCTCTGAATTCTGCACCTCGGTCACAAAATCTGCCAAGGACTGCGCCTTGATTGCCGAGCGGGGTTGGTACTGGATGTCAAATTCACTTAAATCCGTCGTCCATTTGATGAGCCGCCCGGACGCTTCTGGATTTAGTAATACACGTCCGAGCGAGCTATTGGTTTTAACAATGATGGTATGCGCTAGGAAGTATGGATGAAGGCGCCGAGCGGCGAGGACCAGAGCGAAAGCCAGCTTCTCGAGCCTAGTGTAGCGAGATTCAGCATCTTTTAAAATATGACTAAGGAAATACACAGGCTCTTCTCCGCTCGCCCTCACTAGTGCCGAGCCAATTGCTTGCTCGGTTGAAGACAAGTACATATAAAGTGACTCACCCGCAGTCGGCTTGGCTAATACCGGGAGAGAGCTCAGATATGCCTTCAAATCTTCGAACGTCCGATCACATTCTTCGTCCCAATGAAACTTATTGGCCTTGCACAAGATTTTGAAAAAAGGAAGGCTCCGGTCGGCGGTTTTGGAGATGAATCTGGACAGAGCAGTTATCCGACCGGTCAAACGCTGCACTTCCCTTGTATTTCTTGGAGACGGCATGTCTTGTAGAGCTTTCACCTTGCTGGGATTTGCTTTGATGCCCCGCTCGGTCACTATGTACCCCAAGAAACGCCCTCCTTTTGCTCCGAACAGGCACTTCTGGGGATTTAGCTTGACTCCATATTTGCGTAGCGTTCGGAAGGTTTCCTCCATGTCTTTGAGGAGATCGGCCGCTCGGACGGACTTGATGAGAATGCCGTCCACGTACACTTCCAGATTTCGCCCGATCTGCTCTCTGAATACTTTATTCATCAAGCGCTGATATGTGGCTCCCGCATTCTTCAATCCGAACGGCATCATATTATAGCAATAGGTGCCGTCGGCCGTCACGAAGCTGACTTTTTCTCGATCTTCACGGGTGAGCGGCACTTGATGATAGCCTTGGTAAGCGTCGAGCATACATATTAATTCGCAGCCGGCCGTAGAGTCCACTAGCTGATCTATCCGGGGCAGAGGATAAAAGTCTTTCGGGCAGGCTTTGTTGAGATCCCGAAAATCTATGCATACTCTCCACTTGTTGCCCGGCTTGGAGACTAATACTACGTTCGCCAGCCAGCTGGGGAACTGCACCTCGCGTATATGGCCGGCTTCCAGAAGCTTCTCCACCTCCGCCTGGATAATGGCGTTCTGCTCGGCGCTGAAATCTCTTTTTCTCTGCTTTACTGGCCGAGCGTCCGGTCGGACGTGGAGCTCATGTTGCGCAATACTTGGTGAAATTCCGGGCAGCTCATGTGTCGACCAGACGAAGACATCATGGTTTCTTCTGAGGCATTGGATCACCTCCTCTTTCTGATTTGCCTCTAGATCGGACGCGATGAATGTCGTGGCCTCCGATCGGGTCGGGTGTATTTGCACTTCCTCTTTTTCTTCGTAAACTAAAGAGGGAGGCTTTTCAGTTATAGCATTCACCTCGATCCGTGGCGACTTCCGAGCGGAGCTTCGGACCATTTCGACGTAACATCGCCGAGCGGCCTCTCCGTGCTTCTCCCACTTTGTCTTGACGGGGAACTTGATCTTACGGTGGAAGGTGGAGACTTGCCGGAACTTCGTGGCCGGTCGTCCCAAAATGACGTTGTATGATAAGGGAGAGTCGACCACCACGAAGTTTCTTTGTCTGCGTCCTTACGGCGGCTCTTCTCGATGAAATAGCCATCCGGATTTGTCCGACCAGAGGACTTCATTTCCGTAAACCCGTGGGGGGTTGTCATAGGCGTGACTCGGCGCAGTCAATTTGTAGTTGATCGAACGCCTTTTTGAATATTATGTTGACCGAGCTTCCTGTGTCAACAAAAATGCGGTGAATAGTGTAGTTGGCTATTACCGCTTTGATGAGCAGAGCATCGTCGTGGGGCACTTCAACTCCTTCAAGTCCCTAGGCCCAAAACTGATTTCGGGTCCACTCGCCCGCTCTTGGCTACAGCCGACTGTATGGATCTGGAGCTGCCGGACGCTCGCCTTTCTTGCTTGGTTGGAGTCTCCTCCGGTCGGCCCGCCAGCGATAATGTTGATCTCGCCTCGAGAAGTATTACTTCTATTTTCTTCCTCCCGAGCGGATGGTCGAGACCGTTCTCTGGACGTTCGGCGATTCTCCTGCCTTGGGGAGCGATGCCGATCGGGAGTCTGTTGCTGTCGCATATCAGCTCGCGTCCGATCGGCTTCATGAGTTCTTTGTTGCCTGTCGACTGAGGGAGACCGTCGGCCGCCATTCCGAGGCACGGGGTGAGCCACGAAGGGAAGACTTCGACAATCCCTTGTGTTATGTGTATCCGTCCGGTGGAAGGAGCAGAACATCGGGGTCCACTTCTTCTTTGGCTTGGGTCGGGCGGCCGCTACCTCTTGCACGTGAGACCTGGCATGGGGGGAGCGGATTGCTTCGGCCCTCGGTCCTCTGGGCGGCTGATGAGCGGCGTGCTGTTTCCGCTCAGCATGAGGAGCCCGCTCGGTTGGAGTTTCTTTCTTCCTGGCCGCTTGCGCTTCCTCCACGTTGATGTATTCGTTGGCCCGGTGTAGCATGTGGTCGTAGTCTCGGGCCGGCTTCCGAATGAGCGATCGGAAGAAATCCCCATCCACGAGGCCCTGTGTAAAGGCATTCATCATGGTCTCCGAGGTGGCCGTTGGAATATCCATGGCCACTTTGTTGAACCGCTAGATGTAAGCTCGGAGCGATTCACGGGCTTCTTGTTTGATGGCGAAACAGGACTATTTGGTTTTGATAGCGCCGCTTGCGGTGGTGGAGGAAGGCCGTTCGAAGTCCTTGAAGCTTGTGATGGATCCGTCCAGGTAGCCTCGAAACCATCGTTGGCAGATCCGGATAGGGTGGTGAGGAAAACCGACACTTCACCCCATCGTGTATTGATCGAGGTTGCCGTGTTATCAAACTTGCCCAAATGATCATCCGGATCGGTGGTTCCATTGTATTCGCCGATCGTCGGAGGCACGTAGTGCTTGGGCAGAGCCTCGTAGAATAGCCTCCGAAAATTGGCGATTAATCCGCCGGGCGATGAGTCCGCTCGGTTTCTTTTTCTGTCATCTCGTCTCGGCATTTCATCCGAAGAAGATCCCGATCTCTATGAGTGGGTGCGGTTTGGGGTGCGGAATAGGGCCGGTGGAATGCAACGGTGGCTTGAGGTGCTTCGCTCGGCCACCGATCTTGAGGTTGCTTTTCATTTGTTGCTTTTTGCTCCACAAGCTTGGCGGCCCTCAACTCGATCAGCGTCGAGTTCCTCCGTGGAAAGCGTCACCGTGTGTTGTCGCCCGCCTCGTCCATTGTTTCCGTTCGAAGCGTTCCCCCAGACGGCGCCAATTTGATCATGTCCGAATCTGGGAAGACGGGCATGCCGGCTCCTGGCGTGGATCTTCGATTGGTTGCACGAACCTCCGGTGAACCTGCATAGAAGTCGGGTCCAGCGAGCAATCGTAATGGTGCCAAGCAAGTAGTGAAAATGATGGCTCCAAAGGTGTCTCACGCGTACCTCCGGCGAAGTATGAGGCTCTTTATATAGAGCGGTGAAAGAGCTCCTGCACGTCCACCTAGGCGCATACGTGTCCGCAGCCCATACCTCGGTATGTGTCTGTCAGAAAGCTTATCTGACGCCATACTGCTACAGTCCAAGCACGTCTTCGATGGGACAACAGAACACCCCGTTGTCAGACTTAGAGCATGACCTAGTCATAGGACTTGACAGCTGTCATAAGATGTTCTTGTCCCTCTCTACCGATCACAGGCCAGGGCGTCCGACAAGCCGGCTGGACGGGGAGTCCATCCGGCCAACCCTCATCTTAAGCGCTGGCCGGACGGCACTCACATCCCGTCCGGCCTGCCGTTGGCATCGATATGCCGGGGATATTTTCGGTAGGGTGCCATGTAGGGACTGTTTAGCAGTGTCACCTTCTCTTAGACCTTCCGCTCGGCTCTTTGCTACTGTTCAATTGAGCGTCGGAACCCCGACTTCTGTCGGGGCGACTTTTGCCATCGGCTATTCACCGGTCGGCCGGCCGGGAGGTCGGCCCCTCCTTCTCCGAACGGTCACTTGGCCTTTTGACTCCCGCGTAACATTGACCCCTCAGAATGGGGGTCCCTTGTTCTAACCGTCAGATCATTATTCATTATAAAGATAGCTCATATATCTTATAATTTTACGAAGAAGGTAGATTTTAAAATCTAAAATAAAATTATATTAATATTTTTTTCACACTAAAAAATAATTTAGTAATTTTCTAAATTTAGCCACAAATCTTGTATATTGTAAATGTCATAATAAAATATATTAAATATTTATTGAATACATACAACTTATATTACTTTCTTATTTTATAGTATATTATAAATAATTTAAGATTATAAAATTTTACAAATTTTATTAATAATTAAAAAATAAATTTATATTATTTTTATTTTGTATATAAAATAATAAATGGAAAAGAGTAAATATTCTTTCCTTATACTTCTCATAAAAAATAATCCCACAATTAGACATAAATAGATGATAAATTGTAGCAACCTGTCATCCCTAAATGGCACCAAATTATCGAAAAAACTACGACGATTGAAGTATTGATAATGCTGGATCTAGGAACAGCAATTAATCAGCTGGTAAGAACTATTGTACAAGAAAACGTCTAATATACATTTTTTATGTCCAAAACATGAAAATAATAATAATAATAATATTATTATTATTATTATTATTATTATTATAGTAATATGATATAAATCGTCACCTAATTTCATAGGTGTCATCCGAAGCACGTGATCAACGCCTTCCAAATTCACGTGCACCCTCGTCGTACCTGACGTCGCCGAACTGGCCGAACCCTTACGAGTACGACCCGCTGCATCCCCTCCGTTTCGGCCGAGGGCGGTAGAGGACCGCATCCGGCAACTCCTCCGTTGACTCATCCTTCGGTGGAGCGCTGTCGTCATCGTCCTCTGAATATCGCTTTATCCCTATCGACACCCCGAACAACTTCAGGTTTTTCCTCGGAGACGATGAAGCCGCCTCGGCACTCGCGGACTCCACCTCTTCCTCCGGCTTCACGGGCCGCTCCTCTACCCTTTTTTTGTCACACGCCGGCGCCATCGGCATCAACTCCAGCAGTGTCGCCGCGGCGAGCTCCTCCAACTCCGCCGTTTCTCTGTCGCTGTCCTGTCCCTTCGACGCGTAACTCGACACCAGCCCCGCGATCTCGTCACATATTTTCCGCATCTGGGCCAACTCGCGGGAGAGTCGTTCGTTCTCCTTCCGCAATCGTTTGTTCTCCTCCGTCAAGTCCGCCGCTGGCGGGGCCGGCCCGGAGGAGTTCGACGACACAACCTGTTCCTCCCCCGAATTCATCGGCGACAAGGTCCGACTCGTCGCCGAGACGGCCACGACGCCGGCGGTGGACGACGAAGTCACCGGCATCGCGTTCTTCCTCCGCTGGATGTCACAAAGGAGGCTCTTTTCGCCTCTCCGGAAGCAATCGTTCGCGAACTCCCATCGTTCGGGTACGACCTTGCGGAATCCCTGCGAAAATGTTCAGAAATCGCATTAAAACTTCCTAAATTACGAATCCCAGCAAACGAATCTAGAAGAACAGGGCGCGGGCGCACATAGGTGTTGAGTTGGCGGACGAAGCTGGAGAAGTTATTGTGCTTGAAGTATTTGGGGAGGAGATCGCGGGAGAAGTCCGCCGGCCGCCAGACGATGAACGTCGTGCCGTCGTTGCTCCACGATATCACGTCGTCCACCGTCGGATCGTCGACCAACTGGTACGTCTTCGTCAGGAAGGGCGTCGGCAGCGACCGCTGTTGCCCATCAGGGACGATCTCCGACGCCGCCCAATGCATGCGGGGGAGGAGGGAAGGAAGGGGGCTTCAAAGCTTCTAGAAGATTCGAACGGCGAGCGATAACAAAGCCTCGGACAACGGGGAAGAAATAGGAGCGGCGCGAGGGAGAAGATTCCAGCGCGACGGCGCTGGATGATTTTTAAAAAGTGAATTAGGGCGAGAAGCTTCGAAGGGATCTTTACTTGTCCAGAAGGTTCGGCAGGGTCCGACAGGGCCCATAAGTATACGTGGTTGGTCGTGGTTCAATAGCGTGGCGGAGATATTGTCGGTAGATCTTCTTGTATCGTTGTTCCCTGCCGTCTGTTGGCCCGTGGGCTGGGCTGTCCGATGACCCGGTCTAAATTGAAACAAAAAATATTTATCCATAATTTAAAATATTATTTTAATTTATTCAAACAAATTCAACAAACCAATTGTTCGATAATATTATTTTTTTTATTCTAATAATAAAAATCCTCCTAAAGAATGTAAAATCCGATTCTGCTCACTTTAGCTTTAGATATGTTTCTTAGTTATCCCACTTACTAAGCCAGAGAAATACCAACAAAATCATGGCACAGTGAAATTAATAAATTAATTGAAGGAGCCACACCTGCTACTATTAAAATGGAAAGAACCATGTTAGTATGACCAATGAGGTCTGGATTCGAATATCGATAAAGTCAAGGTAAATATCTTTCTTATGTGTTAGTCATTATTCCAAAGGCTAGTAGCCGTCCGTGATTTACCTCCTCTGTGTTGGCCCTGGGACGGGTTGACGGGGGTGCTAGGGGCGAGCGTATTTGTCTTTTGCCACCAATTGAGAAGGTTAAGGGAAGAATCGAATTAGGGGTGCTCTAGTTATGACGATATTACTTATTGACTGAGATGTCAGTTCGAGCTCTCATCTGCGCATGGTCTTATCAATTTAAGTGCCTATTTTGGGCACTGTTGACTGAGGTGTCGCGTGTTGGTGCGGGAAGCATCCGACGATCGATCATTGTTTTGATAATGGCAAAGAAATTCAAAGTTAAGTTGTTTTGTGATCTAATGCACTTAATTGAGTGTTTCAGGAAAGTCCTAGCTGTGGTTAGGCAGGTGGAAAACCCTAGGGGGTGGTAACCCTAGGTCATAGGAGATGGTAACCCTATGCGGAAAGTCTTGACGGATCGAGAGCTTCAGGCAAAAGTCTTAGGGGGTAACCCTAGGTGGAAAGTCCTGGTGTCACGAACTAGGTGAAAGACTGGACCAGCCGGGAAGCGAAAGTCCAGTAGAAAGTCCGGAAGCTTCGAATTTGAACGCTAAGCAAAAGTCCAGTCGATCTGGAGGATCGCACTGGCATCAGGTAAATCTCTTGAGTGGAGTAGGTGAGGACGCGTTCCCCGTAGAGGGAACAGTAGGCGTCGGGTCGACCTAGGGTTTTTGGTTGGAAATCCGAAGTCACACCCGGACAGTTCGACGACTGTCAAGTATATCTATCATATTGTTTCTGTGCTAACTTTGTTTTGCAGAGATTGTGTTTGGGACTAACACATTTTGCAGGATCAAAGGAGCACACTTAGCCTCGGATGAACAGTGTCCGAGGCGCCTCCATGGGGCGTGGAGGCGCCTCGGATGCTAGCCGAAGCCAGCTGTCCAGAGAAGCTGGAGGCACATCGGGGGAAGCTGGAGGCGCCTTGGACCAGGCGTTGGAGGCGCCTTGGAGCAGCTTGGAGGCCCCTTCAATCGGATAAGGTGAGACCATATTAGAGATGATCCACGCGTGCGATTCAGCGGCCTGGAGGCGCCTCGGACAGGCTTGGAGGCGCCTCCAATACTGTTTAAAAGGGGACCTCGAGCAGCAGCTTAGAACAACACCTTCCGAGCAAATCTTACGCCACAAGCTGCTAACGAGACGACCCAAAAGTGCTATAGCGACATCCCGACGACCCGGAGCTTCAGTTTCAATCTAGTTGTTGTCGGTATAAAGTTTATTTCAGTTAATAATTGTACTTAGTTTGTAATACTTTTCGTGATTATAGTTGTTGCCCAACGTAAACGCTCAACGAGTGTGAGCCTTGGAGTAGGAGTCGCCACAGGCTCCGAACCAAGTAACCAACTTGTGTTAGCATGTGTTTGTGTTTAATTTCCGCTGTGTTTTACTCGATACATTTTAATCGAACGAAATAGCCACAAGCACTATTCACCCCCCCCTCCTCTAACACTTTCGATCCAACAATTGGTATCAGAGCGGGGTCGCATTGATCTGTGCAACCACCAATCACGTAATTTTTTCGTGGTATTTTCAATTTTATGGAGTCAATTAGAATTAGCTTAATAGTTATATTCTAATTAATTTTTTCGAATCGATTTTTGCTCGAGACTGGTGCAACACCACTCGAGTTCGCTATCTCTTAACTTTACTTCCCACACTGCTAATCCAAGACCTAGTCTTGGGACATTTCTATTTTGTCGTTGTTTTGCATATCGCTAATGGCCCAATAAGAAGGTTTCAGCACCGTTCGCCCCCCACTTTTCTCCGGAGAAGACTTCGGATATTGGAAGGGGCGAATGGAAACCTTTCTCAAGACACAGTTCAATACGTGGATGATTCTCAAGACTGGACTACAACTGTCATCCGACGAAGACGGCAAGCCGACACCCTAAGAAAAATGGGAACCGACCCTAATCAAGAAGGTGGAAGCTGATGCCAGAGCGACCTGTACCCTCCAATGCGGATTGACCAAGAAGGAACTCAACAGAGTTGGACCATTCTCCAGCGCAAAAGAGCTTTGGGAGAAGCTGATCGAATTCCACGAGGACACCTCCGACACCAAGGTAAGCAAGAGAGATCTTTTGTTCAATAAATTATATAATTTGAAAATGCAGGAAGGAGAAACAGCATTTCAACTCCATGCACGGATTCAAGACATCCTCAACTCCCTCCACGCTATCGGGCAAAAGGTCGAGAATAGGGACATTATAAGGTACGCACTTAATGCTTTTCCGAGGAGCACATTGTGGGCATCGATGGTAGATGCCTACAAAGTCTCCAAGGATTTAACTTCCATTAGATTAGATGAATTATTTTCTGAATTTGAACTTCATAAGCAGACTAATACACAGTCAATCGAGAAAGGTATTGCTTTAGTTGCAGGTACCAGTCGAACACGCGAACCAAGATCACGGCGAAGAACTGAACCTGAATCGGAAGCCGAACCCGACTCAGACGATGAAGACGACGAATTGACCTCCGAACTCGTGAATCTTGTAAAGAAGCTCTACAAGAAAAAGAAGAGATTCAACAAGAAAGACCTAAAGAAAGTCGTACAATCAAAGGAGGTTCAACCCAGCTCAAAGGTCAATTTTGAGGTGATCTGTTATGGGTGCAACCAGAAGGGGCACATCAAGGCCAACTGCCCCAATTAGAAGGATGCAAAGAAACAAAGGAAGAAGAAGGTACTAAAAGCAACCTTTGAAGAATCTTCAAAAGAGGATACCGACGACGAGCTCGAACAGACGAGCTTTCTTGCCCTAATGGTCCGAGACCAGATCGATGTGTCCGAGAGCGAGAGCGAGTCGGAAGCAGAATCGGAAAGAAGCCACAGATCCGTATTCGTTTCCGAAGGGCCCGATCCCTCTGTAAGTATCCCTCGACTAAATAATCTAGTCAATTACTTGTTACGAAAATTAGCTAAATCTAATCTAAGAATTAAGTCACTTCTAAAGGAAGTAGTTGTCCTTAAAGAAGTGACTAACTCCGAATCTTTGACTGAACTAGTTCAGACTGGAAACTCGACTCAAGTCCAAAAACTTGAGGAAGAGAATTCCAGCCTGAAAACTCAGGTCAAGGATCTGGAGAAAACATTAGAACGATTCTTTTTGGGTTCCAAGAATCTGGACCTAATTCTTGGAACACAAAAGGCAATCTACAATAGAACTGGACTAAGATTCAAATCGAAAAAGAAATATAAGTCATATTTATCACTTATACAAAGAACAAATAGAAAAATGATCCAAACATGGATCCCCAAGTCCAACCTGATCAATCAAGTTGAACTTGGATAATATTGGATCCCTAAGGATCAAATACATTACCTCGAGAGACCATATCGAAGCTATGATCCAGGGGGAGCTAGAAGAAAAATAATAATAATAAAATTAGATTCAAATTAAATTAAATTAAATTAAAATTAAAATTAAATTCAAATTAAATTAAATTAAAATCAAATTAAATTTAAATTAAATTAAATTAAAATTAAAATAAATTAAATTAAAATTAATTTAAAAATAACAATAAATTAAAATAAAATCAAATTAAAATATTATTTTAATTTATTCAAACAAATTCAATAAACCAATTGTTCGATAATATTATTTTTTTATTCTAATAATAAAAATCCTCCTAAAGAATGTATAATCCAATGCTACTATCTTTAGCTTTAGATCTGTTTCTTAGTTATCCCACTTACTAAGCCAGAGTAATACCAACAAAATCATGGCACAGTGAAATTAATAATTAATTGAAGGAGCCACACCTGCTACTGTTGAAATTGAAAGAACCACATTAGTATGACCCTTGAGAAGGTTAAGGGAACAATCGAATTAGGGGTGCTCTGGTTATGACATTGTTACTTATTGACTGAAATGTCAGGTTCGAGCCCTCATCTGTGCATGCTCTTATCAATTTAAGTGTCTATTTTGGGCACTCTTGACTGAGGTGCCGCATATTGAAATCCCAAGGTTATTTGGGTGTGATCAACAAGTTAAGTTAGGTCCTGTGTGTTTCTAACCTTGTGTCTAAGTGTGCAGGAGCTTAGGAGCACAGGTAGTCGAGTGGAAGACGCAGATAGCGTGAAGGACGACAGTCCGAGGGACGAGGTGCTGCGGAAGAGTACACCGGCGGACGAGAAGGAAACGTGCAGTGGTTCCGAGGGACGAAAGTCGGAGCGGAAGATTACTCGGGGAGCAAGAGACGCAGCTAGCGAGAAGGACGACACGCGGTGCGTCCGAGGGACGAAGACTGCGGATGAGTACGCCGACGGATGAGAAGGAAACACGCATCGATTCTGAGGGACGAGAAACCGGAGGGAAGCCCGCTCGAGAAGACCGGAACTTGGGTTCAGGTGAGCCATATTCCGGATAGCAGAGATCACCCAATCAAGCGGATCCGGAGCAGAGGACCTGGACGAAAGTCAACCAGAGTTGACTCAGCATCCGGGGCGCCCGGAACTGTCCGAGGCGCCCGGGGCGCCCGAACCAGTCCGGGGCGCCCGGACAAGCCCGGGGCGCCCGGAACCCTTCCGGGCGCCCGGGAGTCAGTTTCTGACCGGATCGAGCTTTGACTCGATCTGAACATTGGGGGCTAAAATTTATTCCCCCAGGGCGCCCAGAACCCTTCCAAGCGCCCCGACCAAGGCTATAAATATAGCCTTGGTCCAGAAGCTTTGAATCAACTCAGAGATTTACATTCCAAACACTTATGCGATTCTGTTCTAGTTTAGCTTCTGTCTTTTATGCTTTCACTGCTGTAAGAGGCTTCTCCGCCTGAATGAGATATTTTAGTGCACGTTCATTCCTTGGATTAACAACCTCCTTGGTTGTAACCAAGTCAAGTTGTGAGCCTCTTCTTTTTGCTTTTTTATTTACTTCTAATTTACCTTATGCAAGTGTTAGTTTAAGAGTTCGAGAAGGATTGTTCGTTTTGATTTTACAAGTTATCCAACCCCCCTTCTAGCCGGCCGCAACGGTCCTACACCGCGTTCGAGCCCTCTTATCAACTCTTTATCTGTTTACCCTACCTTAGTTTACAATCAAACTAGGGGTGTTCTGATTATGACGTTGTTACCCATTGACTGAGATGTCAGGTTCGAGCCCCCACCTGTGCATACTCTTATTAATTTAAGTCCCTATTTTGGGCACTGTTGACTGAGGTGCCGCGTTCGAACCCTCTTATCAACTCTTTATCCGTCGGATACGTGGTACTGAGGCTCCCCAAAAAATCCCTTCGGGGATTTCTGGGGTATGGGGCCGCGGAGCAGTGGGCCCAGTCACGTTAAAAAATTCACCCTACCTTAGTTTTGTCCCCTTGGATGGGTCTAGTGGCTAACGCATGAAGTGTTGTCACAATGAGATCTGGGATTCAAATCTCGACAAAACCGAGGTAAATATCTCCCTTATGTGCTAATCACTATTTCAAATGCTAGTAGCCGTCCGTGATTTACTTCCTCCATGTTAGCCCTGAGATGGGTTGACGGGATCACTGGGGACGAGCGTATTCGCCTTTTGCCATAATTGAGAAGGTTAAGGGATCTTAGACTTGTCCCGAGGTTATGATGCAATATTCAAATTGTCACTCAGGTACCCACGGTTCAAATCCCGTTACCCAATTTGATTAATTTTTTTTGAGAAGATTAAGGGCTAAGTGGCGTCGTTGTAATAAGTTATGAGTTCAATTCCACAAAATGTATCACAGTTCATCTGATCTCATGCAAAATGTCAATGTGCCGGTAGAAACCCCCATGATTTATCATCTTTCCAAATCGCATATGGAAGGCTTGAAGGGGCTCTCGGGGTGAGATTATCACCTACCTTATGCTACAATTGAGAGCAAAGAGGATAATATATGCATGGACAACGATCATCAAATATTCAAATCCCCCATGTGTGATTCACATGAAATGAAAAAGTTCTCCAAGAAATTTCTGAGTTTCCTTGTATATCCAATAAATCTAACTAAAACATCTCCATTCTCTCTCTTATTTCCTCCAGAGCAAACACTAATGAAATATCAACAGCTGTAAGTGTATGTAACCATTGGATTCTTGCTTTTATAGCTGAAAAACACAAATAATTGAGCTTTTTAGCTTTCTTATGGGATATGAAGTAGTTATGTGCTATTAAATTCTGAACATGGTGAAGAACACTATGTTGGAATCATCAAAGTTTGAGTATCGCATGAATAACAGAAAAAAAAAAAATCATTGACCAAACAAACAAGAAAAACAATCTCTTGAATCAAAACAAGATAGCCAATCCCTTTTGCATTGGTAAAAAACAATAATTAATGTATTCAGATGCCTGTGGAAGAAATGCTCAAAGAAAAAAAAATGGTACATTAGGATACAAACAAGAAACCGCAACGGTATAAAGCAAGGTTAGACAACGTCAGGATTGAAGAAACAAGCATAGTCCACCATGCTAAGAATAAAGCTACGTCTTTTACTAGATCGGAGCAATGTAAAAGATTACCCACCAAAAGTAGGCCACTAAACAAGTCGCCTTTTACCTGGGACAATCCAAGCAACAGAAGAACTATGGTCGGTGGTGCAAGGAACTGGAGGACTACTAGGCAGAGGTAGTGATTTTGAAGGAACACCTTCGCCCTCCCATAATCCGTGTCCGGTACACGGCTTGCATGCAACCGCTGGTACCAGCAGATAACAGCCTCGTTGAGGTACATTTGAATATTGGGGCGGAGGACCATAAGCTGCAACACAGCAGAAGCAAGGAGAGCCCAAACTCTGAACTTCCTAAATCCCACAGATCTGATCTCGCCGCCGGCCAGCACAATCGCCATTGGCGACACCCAGAGAAGCGGCGCAGCGAAGCCAGCCAGAACGGAGAAGTAAAGGAGAGACTTGTTGATGGAGCCGCACGAGACGACAGCGAGATTCCACCGGAGCTGATCTGTGGCAAGCCAGAACGCTCGGGCCGCCCTAGTCGACGGGAGAAAGAGAAGCCAAGCGAGGGCTCCGGCGAAGACCGAAGTGATTGTCTTTGCGGCTCCAGCGTCATCCCCGCCCAGATCGATGTCAAAGACGGAGGGAGAGAAGACAAAGACAATGACTAGGGCGGAAACAAAGCCTAAGATTCCAGAGATGAAGCTCAGTTCCTTCTCGGACCTCTTCGAGGCGGATCTCTCAAGGAAGATCCTGGAAAGGAGGAGGAAGAGATGAGCAGTGGTGAGGGCCGCGGCGGAGGCAGCGATCGAGACAGCAAAGGAGGGATCACTGGGGCGGAGAACGCTAAGGAGAGTAAGGTTGGTTAGAGAAACAGCGGACGAAATAAAAGCGGTATGGAAAGAGGGGAAGAAGAGACGAGATCGGAGCTGGGAGTCGGAGAGGCGAAGACGAAGCAACTGGGCATTGGCATCGTCGAATCCAGGAAGACGATTCTGTGCAGAAGAGGAACGGGAACGGCGCTTGGGCTCGGGAGGTAGATCGGCGGCGGAGGGGCGACGGAGGACGGCACGAGGGCCGTCAGCGCCGGTGCTGTCCGGGTGGATGTAGGTGTGGATGCCGTAGAGGACGAGGGATGGGAGACGGAGAAAGGCGCAGAGGAGGGAGACAGCGGCGGAGGCGACGGCGAGGAGGAGTAGGTGGTGGGAAGGGGAGGAAAGCATTGTGCCCTTGGAGTCAGATCCGAGTCGAGAAGGGATCCGTAATGAAATAGCCGAACCGGTTCACCGTGCTCAATGTGCTGGACCGGTTTGAGAAATTTTATAATTATTTTAAAATGGGATGTTAATTTATAAATGCATTTTTAATATATATTAAAATGGAGAGGGAGGGGATAAGAAGAGCAGCGTTAACAGCGGTAGAGACGATGGCCGTCGTCGCTTCGTCGCGGCTTGCCATCTCCTTCCTCTCGCATTCGCCTCGTCTCTCTTCTCCTGCTTCAGCGGCGTCCTTTTCTGTCTTCGTTTCCAGGGGAGTCTCTTCGGCAGCTCGGTTTCGGTGCGCCGCCGGGCAAACTGGGTTCTTCACCCGGCTGGGTCGCCTCATCAAGGAGAAGGCCAAGAGCGATGTTGATAAGCTCTTCTCAGGATTCTCCAAGACGCGTGAGAGCCTCTCCGTTGTGGATGAGCTCCTCCTCTACTGGAACCTCGCCGACACCGACCGAGTTCTGGATGAGCTCGAAGAGGTGGCTAAAAAAAGGATGATCATGCAGTGGGAAGAGTTGACTTTGATTTTCATTCGAATTTTTCTTGTAGGCACTTTTAGTGTCTGATTTCGGCCCGAAAATTTCGTTCAAGATCGTGGACAGCCTTCGGGAAGATATACTAGCGGGGAAGCTGAAGTCTGGAAGTGAGATAAAGGTGAACTTTTTCTTGCTTCAGCATCTTCCTTGTAGGTTTTTCCCCTTCAGTAACTGCCTAAGTTAATGCTCATTAACAAATATCTAGGAGGCTTTGAAGACGAGCGTGCTCCAGTTGTTGACAAGCAAGGGCAGTAAGACAGAGCTTCAGCTGGGATTTAGGTTCTAGACTTTGAATTATTCTTCATGTATTTTTATCCAATTGGTCTTTCGTCCAAGCTGGACTCAATTGCAAAGCCTTTGATTTCCATGTGCAACCAGAAAACCTGCAGTGATTATGATTGTTGGTGTTAATGGAGGTGGAAAGACAACGTCTCTTGGTAATCATTTTGATCTTGTATGTTCACTTGCACATTTTCCGTTTATGCTTTCACCTTAAAGAAAGTAGCGGAGTGTATTCTTTTCATCCTTAGGCTAGGTACTTTACCCAAGTTACTCAGGTTTATTTTTTGTGTAGGATTTACTTGTAAGATGTAACAGTGATTGCAAAATCTTTTTAGCAAAGTTCTTTTCAACTCATCTATTTGTGTTTGAATTTTGGAGTTAATTCTACCTCTCATTATGCTCCTGTATTGATTGCAACTAGACATGTAATTCATGTATAGAGATGAATTGGTTGCTGATTGATAAGGGAAGAGCTGTTCCTATTGTGGTGAAATAGTTATAAATTAGTAGCTAATCAAAATCTAGATAAAAAGGAGTTCACAGTGCTTCCTCTTCCATCTCATTGTGTGTTCACTAAGTTATTACTTTTTCTGTCAGATACTCATAATTAATATTCAATGATATTGGATTTTTTTTGGATTAATTCTGAATAATATGCAAAAAAATATTATTTTGCCCTTTTGGTTTGAGCATGTAAACTCTTGGACTTGTGTCACATTCTGAGTTATTTTGTTTTAAATTTTTTCAGGAAAACTTGCTCATAGATTGAAAAATGAAGGGGTAAAGGTATAGCTCTTTTTGTGTGTATCCTTGGTGCTTATTAATTTAAAGTGAGGTACTTTACATTGTTAGTGACCTTCGTGGCAACACTCTCATTGGTATAGCTACAGTTACCACCAACTTGACTACTCTCTCAAACCACTTTCTGATAATTTCGCAAAAAAAATATGTGGTTTTGCTGTATATTATTTTCATCTTTGAAGCATCACCAAAGGCAGTAGGAACACTAACATGGTCCGCACAGGCACTCACATTCTAGCTTGCTTTATGTGAGCTATTCTGTTAATCAGCAGCTCCTTTGAGAAGAAGATTGTCTATTGCCACTTCCTACAGGATTTTCATTAGAAAACTGGAAATTTACCTTGTGATTGTTACATTCGAAATGATAACTAGTTTGTTAAATGATTCAAGAGATCCATTTATTTCAGGTTTTATTGGCAGCAGGTGATACATATAGAGCAGCAGCTAGTGAACAACTGGAAGTATGGGCTGAGAGAACGCAATCAGAAATAGTTGTGGCTGATGATGATAAAGTGAAGGCCCCATCAGGTTTATTTGTGTTGTATCTTTTCCATACATCAGATTTCAAGTTCACCAAAATTTTTTGTTATATTCTTTCCATATTGTCCTGGTAATGCTTACATGTGTGTCCTCTAATCGTATTTCCTACGTAGTCCTTTCAAAGGCAGTGAAAAAGGGCAAACAGCAAGGCTATGATGTGATCTTGTGTGATACGTCCGGACGTATGTGACATTTATCTGCCCTTTAAATTTATATACTCTAGCAATTTTTACATGCTAACACAACTCAAGTCTTTCAGGTCTTCATACAAACTACAGTCTGATGGAGGAGTTGGTGTCATGCAAGAAAGCTGTTGCCAAAGTCATTCCAGGTGCTCCAAATGTATGACCAAACTTCACTACTGACCTTTTCATAACTTAATAACCTATTTACAATGTTGGTTAGACAGGCTATTTTTTATGACAATGCACGATGTCTTTCTACATCTTTTCATAATTGATCTATTGGTATGATTTGAGATGCTCTTTTGAGAGGACAAAAAAAAGAGCATATCTTATTCTTTACATCTGTTTGAGCCCACTTTTGTGATATATATCAGTGTCCTGATATGCTTCCATTGTAGCAAGAGCCTCATCAAAATGACAATGCATAAATCATCATCTTAGCATGATGGACTAGTATAAAGAATTATTCTGCTTCATACATGAAAATAATGCTTGGTATAGCTTGTGGGTGGGGTATGATGACTGTACAGAGCTTCAGAGGTTGGTGGATTAGTTCACTACATTTGCGACAGCCAAAAATCAGCTTTTGTTCCATTTTGTCATGCCTTGACATATCAAGCTTTATAATGAACTAGGCTAACATGAGACATGCAGAAATCTGAACATAGATAGGATTTTGATTTCTCATAAACCATACTGCAGAAGAAACAAGAAGGCATGTAATAAACCTTATTAAAATGTTAGTTATATCAATTGGTAAATGAAGCCAACTTTTAATGCTGCACCCTCCATCTTGCTATCTAAATTCAAGTCATTTATATCTCTGGTTTTGGATTCCTAACACGATCACACTAGAAATTGTTTCAACTTTATGTCTCCCGAAAGACTTCATGGTAGTCATCTTTTAGCACCTGAGAGTTCATTGTTTTCCTTCATCTGAGTAAATTAAGAACCTGTTATCCAAAGAGATACTAATTTAAAACATCTAGGTTAATCATATATGCAAAGTCCAACCATAGCAAACAATCATTTAATTTATTTCCAGAGTAATGAACAATCATTATTGTATTTGTTCAAACTAGCCATGGAGAATTCCTGGTAAAACCTAGACAGACTGAAGAATCTTCAAACATTATCCTTTCATCACTCTACTCAACTATGCACCAACTATAAATAATAATATGTATCATGTTGATTGGTGTTTCTTGATGAGTCACTGGAGAGTTAGTAAATGCTAACAACCACTGAAGAGATGTAGTAAATGCTAACATCGAACTATATAGAAATTGTAGCATTGATATTCATGTAGAAAGAACTATCGGGGACATTAAAAATGTTCTGCTATAAACTACACAACTATATCAAGTATATGCTCGACTGCAACTATCACTGAAACAGTGGACTCTAGGTGTCTTCAGTTCACTAGTAATCGAACATAGACAAACTCTGCAGAATGACTCATTTAGATAATCTTGGGTGAAAGCATCCATTTCCAACCTTTGTACGGCTACATATTACTCAACCACTCTCAGGAGTTCATTTGTAAGCAAAGGAATGTCATATTACTTTGATGCAACGCAATGAATTTCTTGTACTTAACGTTTGACAGAGCACAACTGTCCTCAACCCTCTCCTGTTAAAAAATTTGGGTTTAGAAAACAATCTTCTTTCTAGTTTGGTTTCTGGCAAAACAACTCAGTTTGTCTGGTCATTATTTTCAATCTATATTTAATCTTGAAAAAAATGCATTGGACGTAGGATGTCTCTTGGTTATTCTTTTTCCTTGTTTGATATTTTTTTTTTCTGTCTGCTGCATTATCAGGAGATACTGCTTGTTCTTGATGGAACCACTGGTTTGAACATGCTGCCCCAGGCGAGAGAATTTAATGAAGTAACTCTCTTTGAAGCTATTTTTCGAGTTCACATGTGATTTGTTTGTTTTAGTGAAATTTCTCAATTGAATAAGTCATTTAATGCATTTAAACTACCAAAAAATTTCTGTATTGCGTTAGTACTATAACATAACATAGTGGCACACTTGGGTTTTCGATTCATGTGGTTTATTGCTCATCCATTTTTATTAGCTAGAATATGGCTTAGGGATCAATCTATTATTATTGAAGTGGCAGACCCTCATCCTATCCGGCCTTTTTGTATGAGCAAACATCTCAGAATGTAAAAAAGGAAAATGGGAGAGAAAAGGAAGATAGACAGACTAAGACAAACTGTTGTAATTGACGACAATGATATACAGGTTAAGCATTCTTATGTGTTGGAAGAAATCTGTTGTAGTTAAACACATTGGTAGTCGCTTAGATCATAGTTACAACTCTATTTCTTGCAGTGCGTGGCAAACATATTATGCTTCTTGCCTCCCCAAATATAAATGCTCCATAAGCGAATAGAATCTCCATACTTATAACTGAATGCAGGTTGTTGGCGTCACTGGATTAGTACTAACGAAGCTGGATGGTTCCGCTCGAGGTGGATGCGTGGTACGATTGCTCATCCATGATCATCCCTTTGTTATTTCATGAATCCATTGGCAGTCAAAATTGGTGTTGTAGCCGCTTGACACTGTTTTCCAATTGCAGGTCAGTGTGGTGGAGGAACTCGGTATCCCTGTCAAGTTCGTCGGTGTTGGCGAAGGAGTTGATGACCTCCAACCATTTGATGCTGAGGCCTTCGTTAATGCCATTTTCTCTTGACTTTGGAGGCATTATCCTGGAAACATCTTGTGCAGTTTTTTCTGATGATGGCACAAAGCTTTCTTGATGTGATGAGACATGTACAGTTGACTCCCTGTTCTAGCAACATTAAACCTAGATATTTGAAACATATTTTTCATTCATTAAAAACTGTAATGCGTGTATAAAAGTCTGTACGTAATTTTGATGGAAAATGATCTCTTCAGCATTCTTTCCTCTTGTTCAAACCTCCAGTCTTCCTTTCTTTTCAGTTTATCCTCTTCTTCTATCCACAATTAAACATGGCCATACATCAATCTTGATACTTTGACTGTGTTTAACTTAGAATATTACAAATCCTAAAACAGCCGTGGCATCAGTTGCAAACAAAACAACTCGAAAACTGAAACACCACCACAAATTAAACTAATACAATACAAAGCTACAAGGAAAAATGTTTTTTTTTCTTTCTTACGTTAGATTTCTTAAACTAATAAAGTAGTAGGTTTCACTATGAATGAATATCACATTTTTGCGCTGAATGAGACTATTATAGCACCAAGGACTCTACCACCCTCCGCGCTTGAATATGTAGAGCCGTTTGTCTTTGTTCAGGGTCTAGGGTTGATCCAAACTGGCTGGCCGCCCACACTAGTGATGCACACTTCTCGCCTATGTTTCGCTGCATATCCTCGTGTATGTGTGCCAATGGAGAATTTTCGTTCCGATTCACATAGCCAACCAATAGAAGCAGAAACTCTCCACATTTCAACCTGCCCAAAGCAAAGCCACATTAAGTTATATAGAAATCAGAATTCATGATATTTCATTCAACCATGGTTTCACAGCTGTAATATTCAAGTGCGAAAGGCCATGCAGAAATGTGAGAGAGCCATGGTAAAGTAGATGAAGAGTATCCATCACATATCCAGTCGTTTCTCCCTCTGAATTCTATTCTACTTCCAATTTTTCACTAATTGTTGAAATTGAGAATCATAATTAGTAACCAACTAATCAGTACTACATTAGAAAATCTTTTAGTTTTGAATAACTTGAACCCTTGTTGTCTCAGTTATGTCAAAACACCACAATAAAAACTTAGAATCATACATAATCTGAAACATAACTAAGAGGAAAAGGAGAGTGGCTTAGGAACAGAAGAACAAGCTGAAATAAAGTGACTTTGAGAATTTTTAGGAAGAGATTTTATTTGCTTTTTTGCTTTGAAATAACAGGCTACAGGCATGAACTAATCAACTGCTATTGCATTTCTTTCAGGCAATTAAAAGGCATTCTAACTAAGACAAAATCACAGAAACTGAGCAACTGCAATAAATATCAAGAGTTCAATGAGAACGCACAATAAGCATCAAAAAAGCTGCAAACAAACTGACCTAATGCTTTCATCGACTTGCTCATCTTTAATGAGATCGATGACTTTCTCAATACCATGACATTCTCGAAAATCCTGAGCCAAAAAATTCATCAGCAAACTGAGATGTTTATTTATCAATTGGCAGATTGCTAGACAAAAGAGAAATTATAAGACTCAACCAACATATTATATGTAGCCATCTTTTTCTGTAATTACCAATAAAAAAAATCATCACTACATAGTACCATACCACAGTTTTCTTTTGGAACATAAAACCATGATAAACTGAACAACAAATAATGCTTGAAACCTATGATTGCCACTAGAAGCAAGCACAGGATGAGCTAAAGGTTGTTAATATTTTGTATGGAGACTATTTTTGCCTGTATGTGACAAGAAATTTATTGATAAACTTCTTAGTATATTATTTTTAACAATGATTATATATACATACATGTATCATATACCTGCATAACACAATGTAAAGATAGAACCAAATTGATGCAGGGATGAAAGGGGGCCCCACCAGTGGACCAAAGTAGAAGAAAAACAACGGGCATGGAGGTTAAAGTCAGAGCACCCAAAGGCACAGGTCCATGAAGCAAACTAATTAAGCTGAGTGGCGGCATCGTCTGTCCGGCCGAGTGTGACCACCTAGTCAGCCCAAATCGTGTCCGAACGGCCGCTCTAGAAAAGCTCGTGATTAAGGCTAATAGCCAAGTAGCAACTCCCCCAGACCACTACCCCCGAGCGAGAGGCATGTCTGGTCAGACAAAGGACAACCCTCCGACAACAATATGGCTGAACGGAAAGTAGGGCAATAGCTCTGTTCATTACGTTCCGGCTGGGACTACTTGGCCGAGCAACGACTGGTCGGTTGTCATATCCTTTTGAGAGTTTGTGCCGCTAACAGCAAAGCATGTCCAGCAGGCAAATCTTACTTTAGAATCTTCCAGGCTATCACATCAGAGAGTTGTATGGCTGCTTAAGAAATGGTGTCAGGAACACTTTTTGAATTGTCTTTTCCTAAGATGCCTACGAAAATGTGCCTACGGTTTGAGATGCATGCACGAATACTACAGTGACACTATAAAAGGAGGTTCCCACCTATAGGTGGAGGTATGCGCAACTTCATTTTCTACACACTTTAGCTACAGTTCTCCACTTTTCTACATCACCAGAGACTAAATTGAGCGTCGGAGGCCCAACACCGGGAACCTCTTCCCGGCCTAGCACTGATGCTTTTGTGTTGCAAGACTGCGAGGAGTCTTCGATTTGTCAACCTTTAAGCCACATCCCCAGCTTGTCATCATCTCCGTTTTCGAATAGGATCAAATTTGGCACTGTCTATGGGAAGTTTGCTTGATCTGGAGCATGAAGATGAATGATACCGAAAAACTTTGCCATCATCGTGATCTCGGGGGATTTCGACGAACACATTATATCCTGCCCTCACTCTACGGGTATTCGGGAGTCAATGAACCGAGTCAGATCCTCAGCCAGTCAATTTTTTTATTATTATACTATATTTTTTCTTCCGACCGTAGGATCTGCTACAGCTCTCCGATTAAGGAATAGGGGTCCAACTCCCCGATACCGTATGCTACAGGCTTTGATCCCTCATCTTGCTAGGGGCTTCGCTCTCTTTGACGGTCAGGGCTCAAATTATTCCTTCCTTCACTCCGCGGACATTAGGGAGTTAAGGGATCGACACTATTTATCTCCCCGACTCCACGAGCATTGGGGAATCGAGAGATTAAGTCAAATCTTCAGCTGGTCGACACGATTCCATGATCATGTATGATAAGGGCTCTACTCCCTTATATTATTACGGGCTCCACTTCCACAGACATCAAGGCCTAACCTCCCCCGTTCGGGGTCTAGCAGTCTCCACTAGTCTCGGACCAGCTTATCGAAGCCTCCCTCTCCCCCGTTTGGGGTCGAGCTATCTCCACTAGTCTCGGACTAAAGTATCTCCATAATCGAGAGGCGACTATAAACCCTTGAGTCAAAGAACATCGAAAGTCGAACGGCGACTATAAATCCTTGAGTCAAAGAACATCGAAAGTCGAATGACAACTATAAACCCTTGAGTCAAAGAACGTCGAAAGTCGAACGACGACTATAAACTCTTAAGTCAAAGAATGTAAAAAGCCGAACGGCGATGTCAAAAGTCGAACGACAGCTATAAACCCTTGAGTCAAAGAACGTCGAAAATCGAACAACGGCTATAAACCCGAGTCAAAGAATGTCGAAAATCGAACGACAGTTATAAACCCTTGAGTCAAGGAATGTCAACGCGGAGCGGTAGACATCACATCTGAACAATAGCTCTAAGCCCAAGCATAGCCGATTGGGAAGAAATAATGATGGGCCACACTAAATGTCCAATCAATCGGACTTGCAGCCTCCTTCGACTAGACTTGAGAGGAAGACTTGTGATAAAGGGATGAAGGGGGCCCCACCAATGGGTCAAGTAGAAGAAAAGTAAAGGACGTAGAGGTCAAAGTCAGAGCAGTCAAAGGCTCAGGCCCATGAAGTAAACCAATTAAGCCGAGCAACGACATCGTCTGTCTGGCCGGGTGTAACCACCCGATCGGCCCAAATCGTGTTTGAATGGCCGCTATAGGAAAGCCCACGATTAAGGCCAATAACCAAGTAGCAACTTCCCAGACCACTACCCCCGAGCAGGAGGCATGTCCGGTCGGACAAAGGGCAGCCCTCCGACAACAATATGGTCGAACGGAAAGCGAGGCAATGGCTCTGTCCATTACTTCCCGGCTGGGACTACTTAGTCGAGCAATGGCTGGTCGGCCAAGTGTGGGCCCACTAGCTATCTTGTCATATCATTTTGAGAGTCTATGCCGCTGCTGATAGCAGAGCATGTCCAGCAGACAAATCATACTTTAGAAGCTTCCAGGCTATCACATCATAGAGTTGTATGACTGCTTAAGAAATGGTGTCAGGGATACTTTTTGAATTGTCTTTTCCTAGGATGCCTATGAAAGCGAGTCTATGCTTTGAGATGCTTGCACGAATACTACAGTGACACTATAAAAGGAGGTTCCCACCTACAGGCAGAGATATGTGCAACTTCATTTTCTACACACTTTAGCTACAGTTCTCCACTTTTCTACATCACCGGAAACTGACTTGAGCATCGAAGGGTCAACGTCGGGAACCTCTTCCCGGCCCGGCACTAACGCTTTTGTGTTGCAGGACTGCAAGGAGTCTTCGCTTTGTCAACCTTCAAGACACATCCCTAGCTTGCATCATTTTCGTTTTTGGACAAGATCAAATTTGATGTCGTATGTGGGAAGTTTACCTGGACTGGAACACAACGATGCCGGAAAACTTTGCCATCATCATGATCCCGAGGGATTTCAACGAACACATTATATTCTCCTCTCACTCCAAAAGTATTCGGGAGTCGAGAAAGCGAGTCAGATCTTCAGCCAGTCAGCAGGTCAGTTTTTTTATTATTATACTATATTTTTCCTTCTGGCCGTAGGATCCGCTACAACTCTCCAATCAAGGAAAAGGGATTCAGCTCCCCGGAATGGTACAGGCTTTGATCCCTCACATTGCTAGGGGCTTCATTCTCTTTGACAATCAAGGCTCAAATTATTCCCTCCTTGACTCTGCAAACATTAGGGAGTCAAAGGATCGACACTATTTATCTTCGCGACTCCACGGACATTCAGGAGTCGAGGGATTAAGTCAGATCTTCAACTGGTCAACCCAATTCCATGATCATGCATGATAAGGGGTCTGCTCCCTTATATTACTACGGGCTCCGCTTCCATTGACATTAGGGCACAATCTCCCCCATTCGAGGTGGAGCAGTGTCCACTGGTCTCGGACCAGGTTATCAAAGCCTCCCTCTCCCCCGTTCCAGGTCGAACTATCTCCACCTGTCTCGGACCAAAGTATCTCCATAATTGAGGGGAGACTATAAACCCTTGAGCCAGAGAACATCACAGTCGAGCGATGACTATAAACCCTTAAGTCAAAGAACTTTGAAAGCCGAACGACGGCTATAAACGCTTGAGTCAAAGAATGTCGAAAGTCGAACGGCGGCTATGAACCCTTGAGTCAAGAAACGTCAACTGGCAAACGACGTCTGTAAGTAGACATCACAACTGAACATCAGCTCTGAGCCCAAGCACAGCTAGTTGGGAAGAAAGAATGATGGGTCACACTAAATGTTCAGTCAGTTACAGTCTCCTTCGACTAGACTTGAGAAGAAGACTTGTGATGCGAAAATGAAGGGGGGCCCCACCAGTGGATCAAAGAAGAAGAAAAGCAACGGACGTGGAGGTCAAAGTCAGAGCAGTCAAAGGCCCAGGCCTATAAAGCAAACCAATTAAGCCAAACGGCGGCATTGTCTATCCGACTGGGCGTGACCACCCGATCGGCCCAAATCGTGTTCGAACGGTCACTCTGAGAAAGCCCGCAATTACCAAGAAGCAACTCCCCCGGACCACTACCCCTGAGCAGGAAGCATGTCCGGTCGAACAAAGGGCAGCCCCCCGACAACAATATGGCCGAACGAAAAGCAGGGCAATAGCTCTATTCATTGCATCACGGCTGGGACTACTTGGCCGAGCAGGGGCTAGTCGGCCAAGTGTGGGCCCACTAGCTATCTTGTCATATCCTTTTGGAAATCTATGCCACTGACAACAGAGCATGTCCAGCAAGCAAATCATACTTTAAAAGATTGCAGGCTGTCACATCAGAAAGTTGCACGACTGCTTAACGAATGGTATTAGGGACACTTTTTGACTTATCTTTTCCTAAGACACCTACAAAAACGTGCCTACGCTTTGTGATGCGTGCACGAACACTATAATGACACTATAAAAGGAGGTTCCCACCTAAAGGCGGAGGTATGCGCAACTTCGTTTTCTACATGTTTTAGCTACAGTTCACTTTTCTACATCACCGGAGACTGACTTGAGCGTCGAAAGGCCAATGTCAGGCCAATGACGGGAACCTTTTCCCTGCCCGACACTAACGCTTTTGTGTTGCAGGACTACGAGGAGTCTTCGCTTCATCAACCTTCAAGCCACATCCCCAACTTGTCATCATCTCCATTTTCGGACAGGATCACATATGTTACTGCATATCTATTGAGACCTTCAAAGAGATGTAGACTCAAATATTTATTAGCTTAGAGAAAAGTTATTCCTATTTGATAGAATGGTGATTCTCTGATCAAAAGAAAGAATAATTATTCCTTCTCTATTACGTTCTTCAAAGAATGCTTATTCTTGCTATATTCACCAAAGCATGTGTAATGAATGAACAAACATAGCAAATCGGGGGGATCCATTGGGCTAATGGGTAGTGCATGTGGGACGGGGGATAAAATATTTCATGTAGGGATTTCTTTTGGCATTGTGGAAAGTTTTCTTTGCCTACTACTTATATCATTCCTACAAATCAAAAAATAGAAATTCAAGTAAAACATATATTCCATTGCATAAACTAAACTAAGAAATACCTGTTCTATTCCTTCTTTATTCAATTCCTTAGGAATTGTTATTCCAATCCGTGAACCAAAAGACACCATGAGAGTTTAAATGGGCATTCTATTGGTAATGACAGTTACTTCTCTCTGTATATTTAATCAAAGGAACTAATGGTTCTTCTGAATTTGAGGACTAGTTACTGGTTAATTAATAATTTAGCTCTGTAGGACTGTGTTGATATCTAGAACAGCTGATTTGCTTTCTAGATTATCCTGTAGGAAATTTTAAGCACACATAATAATTCTGACTACCCAGATTCCATTGTGCAAAGGAAATTAACACAGAAGAACTAATTTAGTTTGTAATGAAGCAGCATTAGGAAATCATTACAATAACAATCCCAGCTACAGAATAAGAGAATAAGATAACCAGAGAAACCAAGGACATGAAACACCACAGTCTAAATGTATGTGGGTTGGTCAACAACTTCTAGTATAAACTTCACAACAATGTATCTAAAAAAGTGAATATGGACACAGAATAATGGTAACTTCCATTGACAGTACTAGTTTTTACTGCACAAAATTGGTTGTGGCATACATATACTGAAATAACAGATATGCAACACTTGGTAGAGCACATCAACTAAAATTTCCATCGCATATGATATCTATTATCAAAAGACAATCTGCAATCAGTATTGTCCATAGAGAGAGAGCAAACAAATATGACACTTCGAAAAAGCATACCATCTGATTGGATGAAGATTCCAACAGTACTGCTATTAAAGCATCCAAGCATGCCCCTTGCTCAATGGTTCCTCTAGTGGAAAGTATGTTAACTAACACCTGCAGTCACATTGTTTTTAGTCTTTGACAGTAAAAAAGATTAACCAAGTTCTATAATATTTTCAACAATGAAAATAAGATATTCCAACAAGCAGAAAAGTTTAGTACTTATTAAAAAGTAGAATTTTATATGTCCAGTTAGACGGAATCAGTAGAAAATATGGTAAGTTCCCCTAAGTTCAGCCAACAACAATAGTATGATTCTATTGAAATGGTCATTGAAGTACATTAAAGCTGCATGTAATAGAGGATGTAATCCAGACAATGCTCAAACATGAAAAATGATTGTGCAGAAAACAGATATGCAAACTCTAGAGTATAAAAACCAAGTTTATCCTTAAAAGGCAAAATAAGTATGCCAAAATGCAAAGGCTTTACATCTTGGACAAAAATTTTAGAAAATGTCTAGTTACTACAAATTCGGAAAGATACATGACATAACATATGCATAGCACATCATATCTAAAAGAAAAAGAAGCAAGCAAAAAATGGAACCTCAGGAGGCATGAAGAAACTGCAGCTCATACAAAGAGATCCTCAATAAATTTGTCAAACTATCATGCAGGCTACTGTACATATGAGATATGGCAAACTAGGATAAGTTGTGCCAGCATGGTTCCTAATGTCAGTTGAACAGGCATACTCCATTAAGTATTTACTTATACATACAGCGTGATATGTTAAAATGTTAAATTACATATTCACTTAGCCAATGGAAAATGAGTCAATAGAGCACTGCAAAAGTAAAATCACAATTAAATTCATGATTACCGGAACTATAAAACAGCAATAAATGTTGAGGTAGTAACTGTTCCACAACTAGGCAACTAGGCACCACAAAATCGTTAGAAGAAATAAAAAGGACTTTATAGTTCATACAAGTAACAGATACAACTAAATCCAAAAATGTTTCTGCATTACACCTAGCTTGTATGTAAGACAATGTAGAAATTATAGCCTGTCTAACATATATTCCACCATAATTGTGAAATTACAATGTACAAATATTCTTGATTTCATCAAAGAACGACCCTTTTTTTTCACATAAACGTGTGTGCAGTCATGTACCTCAATTGCCTTGTGTTTGTGGGCTAAAGCTGCACTGCTACTATGGAGTAAACAACAACCTTCCAGAACTCTGAGTGCGATAGCAATTTCAGATTCCGTTGCAGGACTAACAATCTTCAAAGGTTCCACACCAAATATATGGTCCAAAATCACCACAGGGTTGTCCTTCGATTGCTGCAATGAATTCTGAAAGAGAACAGGAACCACTGCATATAAACAAGATTTAAGTGAGACAAATAAAAGAATATACAACTCAAAACAATGTTTTGTATACTAAGATCTTTTTCCCCTATATTTATTCTCAGTCAAAACAAATACAAGTATAGAGATCATCAGTCATCACTACAACAAAATTGTAGTACATATGTGGATAAATTGGATATGCAAAGTACATGGTTTAAATAGTATATGTGGCTATATTAGAATTGCAGTAAAGTCAGTTGTTGAGAAAATTAAACCCTAAAAAAGAAAAACTGGTTATCAATAGTATTTCTCATAAAACAAGAAATAACATTGAATATCAACAATAAATGACAGTTAGCTATATCTTACATACACATATGGTGACAACACCGACAAAGTTAATATTTCCATAAAAAGATTTTCTGAGATTGCTCAATTTTGATTTGTCCAGACAGACCAGTAAGGATTAGCAAGGTGAAAATTTGAAACCCTAGATATATATTGTGGTTCAGCAAAACTTAGCAGGATTCACACATTAACTATAATATATCATGTAACATCAAGCATAGGCCATTTACGGATCCTCAAAAGCAAACCTCTGGTTTCCATAACAATTTTAGGAATCAAAAAATGAGAAGGCCCGAATCTAAATCTTTAGTCGCATCTGAAACCAGAAATGCATCCGAATGGATGCCCTAGATAAGCGCGATTCATAAAGTCGTATCCGAAGGGCACACCTCGCAGTTCGGGGATGGTCTGAGAATGGCAGAAGAGGCGGATGGCATCGTCAGAGCTAGAGATGGATCCGAGGAACTTGAGGAGGCTCCGTAGGCCTCTGGTCCGGAGGAAGGAGAAGTCGGCCGCGGCATCGCGGAGGCCGCAGCGGAGAGCAAGCGTCACGTCCCTATAGACCCTCCGCCGGTTCAAGGCGGAGACTAGCTCCCCAACAGCCACCTCGGCCGCCGGCGGGAGAGGCGGACGAGCGGAGCCCGAGTCCGCCTCCTCCCGGCGTGATCCGCCCTCCGGCTCATTCGTAGGACTCATGGCCGAGCTCCGGTCTGCAATTCCAACGCAGCGCCCTCCTCCGGTCTCATTTTATCGGGGTTGGTCCAGCTCGAGCCGAACCGCTAAATTGAGCCGGCCAATTCTAATGGATAGAATATCTACTTGAACGCATTTCAAAATTTCGTAATATGCACTTCTGCAGCAGTTAGGGATGGACCGGCTGGGTTAAACGAGATTGAATTTGGTGTTGGACTTGGTAAGGTAGCACTCTAAAATGAAGTCCGAGTTGTTCAATATTTGGGAAATCAGGTTTGGAGTTAAGGAGCTCAGAAAGCGGAGTCAGAAGTTGTTCAGGAATTATATTCAGAATTTGAAGCTACTCGAGAGTCGAAGATAGAAGCAGAATTATGAGGTGCTCGGGAAACATGTTTAAATTCAGAAAGTGTTCAAGAGGCTGGCGTAAAGCTAAATATTACTTTGAAAAGAAAAGCATAGGTTGGATTTGGTTAAGGGGAAATATAAGATATTGATAATGATGTAAAAAGGTGAAATTTGATGCCCTATATTATTAGGAGGGAGTAAATCAAGAAATCAAAGTTAATCATCTCATTGAAGGATAATTTCATATGATAATCAATTTGACTATGTCATGAGAGCTAAAAGATATTGACAATGGTCATTATGGACGAAGGTTTTGGGTGATTATTGCTAAATGGAAAGGTAATGTTATAAAGGAAAATTGTTATAGAAGGAGAATATTAATGTTATAAAGGACGTTGTTACATAGTAACAGTTATAAAAGAAAAATCATAATTGATGATAGACTAACTCTCTTATAATCATTTACTCTCGTTATCTTAAGTATCGGAGGAGCTTTACTGGGACTAAACCAACATTCACTGACTTTGTGTTAACTTTGAGTAAAAATACTTCTACTCGATACGGAGAAGATGAGGAGCGCTTGGCCACCAACATCCAAGAAGTACTTTGACTCAGAGCTTCTCAATTCTGCCGTATCACCTATATCACATTATAATTCTTTTATAACATAACTCAAATCCCTCATTATTGACCTTTATTTATTCGATTATTCCAAGATGAAATGGAAAAGAAAGGGAAAACATAAGAGAAAGACAAGTTCATCGCAGAAATCATGAATCATTTTGTCTACTGAAAGAATAAATAATTAAATGGACCATATTTAGGACAATTTCAACACTCGATCACACTGGGATTTTGTAATGATCAATTTGCTCTAACAAGTAATTCTTCCAGACGTAAAATCCATGCACCAGTTGAATGAGCATCTTTCACTATACCATACGGTACACATCTATAAACTCATAGTTTAAATTCAGAAACATCACTTAGATATCGACTTAGATTTATTTGGCGGGACATTTCCTTACAAATGACTTCGATAAGCAAACAATAGAATCTGGACTGTGCTAGGATTGTAATTGTAGTCTATCCTATCTTTTTTCTTCTTCGATAGATGCTGCATTTGTGGTAGCATCAGAAGAGTTTTCTGTGATTGTGCCCCTGGAATGTCGCACACTGATGTTTGAAGCCAAGTCTTCCATCGAAACCTTTACGACATCCTTTCTAACACCTATGTCTGTGATGTATCTGTTTGCGCAATACATCCCTGCAGTGACAGTGGCCATCCCCACAGGCCCTGCAGCCAACAGCTTGAATGGCATTGATAATAAAGCGGACAAAGGAACACCGAATAAGGATGATGCTTGCCCACTTCTCCCGCTACCAAGCTCTTCGAGGGATAGAAGGCCAGTCTTGCAGTAGAGAGCAAAGTCTTCGCAGTTGTTCTCAAAGACATCATAATTGCCAAAACCATTTTGAAGCAAGTGCATTGCTCTGTTGATTACGGTATCTGGGGAATCAGATTCTGCAATGGTGCATGTGCCACCCCGGACCTTTGCAAGGAAAACCGAGGTTGGAACTCCATATTCAAAGGAATAAAGGGAGCCGTTGCCAAGAAAGCAATCCAAGCAGGAGAGGACGACCCCACTATTGGGTTGATGGAATCCACAATCTGGAAAAGTTGGGCATACCGCAGGAACTCCTGAGCTTGAGCTAGAAGAAATGGAAGAGGAGTCAAATGAGTCAATAGCCCTTGAATTGTCTTTTTTGCGGGTAAAATGAACCACCTTGTTTCCGCCTACATAAATGCCTGCATATATGTACTCAATTAGTTCATCAGCCCATCTACAATACTAGGTGTCCTAATGAATAATGGACATAAAAATCCAAATATAAGTATAGTTTTTATTTGTCCTGGCAATGTGAAGAAGTTTTCAGAACTGTCAAGAAGAAGAATCAGACAGAATTCACCCTCAGGAGAATTTATGCCATTGATATAAAGGAAAGCGTCTAAAATTAATGCACAAAACAAAACAAAAAATGCCTTCAACTTTTTCAATTAGGTGGGCCAGTTCTATGAGATGTTTGTCATAACAAATTTGTGTTTACATCCAAATAAAGATTTATGTTGTTGTCACTAATAGATATATTATCAGCAATTAAAAATGCAATTCAATTAGATCAGTTTCCATCCACACGGTGACAAAACTATCATGAGCAGCAAAAGAAACTATTTACCATGAAGGGAATCCACAGTAAAAAGGAATAATCATAGAAGCAGAAACCAAGACAGCTAAAAAAGACCATCACTTGCGAAAAGCAAAAAATGCTTCCCCCAACAAGAGATGGCCCCAGAAGAAAAGCATTGTCTAGAGATGATGATTACCCTAGCCTTCTTGACTTCTTCCATCAACAGCTCTACAAATTGCATGGTATAGACTATTTAGATAACCAAGAAGTAAAAGGATCTATCTGGGCCTCAAAAACAGAAACCAAAAAATTCACTAATGGAGGTAAACGAAGAGAAAATTACAACTATGGCAATCTATGAAGTTTATCTACACGCACATCAGCACATGCATGAAGTGTAAGACTGAAGGAATACAAAAGAAAAAAAAAGAAGAAGAAGAAGATTATGCATATGTACAAGACTGCAAGTTATAATGCATAGATGAAATCATGCATAACAGAAGAAAGTAACAATTAACAAAAGATAGATATTCTGATAAATAATGCATATGTACAAGACTGCAAGTTATAATGCATAGGACACAAGCAGGTCCTTTTCATCTATGCACAGAATTGCATGTAGAATTTGCACTGAATGTGGAAGAGTCTAAACTTACATGCAGCACCTGGGTAGGCAATCAAACCATAAAAGGTAGAAGACTTAGAATAAAGAAACATCAAATCCAACTAAAATCTTATCCCACTTACCTAATCAATTAAAAATTTGAACAATTAGAAACACAGTAGGGAGCAGGCAAGCTACTACATATATATTATCAGAAAGTTCAAAGATTGAAAACTGGAGCAAGAATTTTTCTTGCTGTTAGAAACAACATATTTTTACTGGGAGAATTTGAATCCTTTATCGTAATTGAAGTCGACCTTAGCAATGCATGCCATCATATGTTAAATTCAATAAAACAAAGACGATGAAGAGACCACAGTTAGTGACACAATCAATTTGGGGTTAAGTTGTAGAATGCCACCATAACTCCCTTGTTTTCTCCTGAAAATGCAGAAAAATCAACCAGTCCAAAAAACGACTACAATTATACGAACCCATAATTATCTTCCAACAACACAATGGCTAGATCTCTAGAAATCAAGCGTGGACTGGGAGATCTCGAACCAGCAATGATCGATATAATAACCGCGAAAGTTTCATGATGAAAACTAGCGAAAATTGAGCCGAACCCAAACACAAACGCTAGAATCGTCAACGGCGATTAATGAAGAACGCAATCCAAAACAAATGCGAAGAATGGAAAGGAGATTGTAGGCGCACCGTGGTGGGCGTAAGTGTAGACCGCTCTCCAGGTGTAGATGTGATCGCCGGGTTTAATCTCCGCCCTTTCCACCTTGTTCGACAGCAGACCCATTTCGCTCCGCTCCGTCTTCCTCTCTCTCGCACATTCCCACTCTCCCTGCTCTTCCCCGTTCTCCATTCTTTCATACCTGACACTAAACTGAAGGATCACGAGCCGTTGAAGGCCGATCCGACGTCAGATAACGTGTCGGCGCGTAACGCCTTTTTATATAACGGGATTCCTCGAGCAGAGCAGTGCGTCATCAACAATGGAGGCAGGTAAATAAAGTTAAAATTAAAATGTAAATGTAAATGTAAATGTTTTAAATTACACGTCATCAATAGTCACGACTTTTGATGCCAATCGAACCGTCAAAGCAAAGTTGGGCTTCGTACTCATCCAGGCATCCTACGACTGGCAGCACGACCGCGGCGCTAGCTCTAACCCCGGATGCGTCCTCCACGGCGCCTACGCACACCTCCTCTTCCCAATCATCTGGTCCATCATATCTCCGCGGGAGACTTCCAAGACCGATAGGAAAGCCGCGAGAAACCTTGCCAAGCTCACTCTTTTCCGGCAGTTCTTCATCCTGGCTATCGGATGCCTCTACATTTGACGACGAAGAAGAAGAGGCTGCAGAGATGGTGCTTCGCGAAGGAGAAGAGTTTGAAGAAAGTCTCAAGGGTTCGAAGAAATCACAATCCAAATGCTTAGCGTTACTACTTAAGACGCATAGGTATGTTTATTCCTTGAATAATTTTATTGTGGAATGTTTATTTCTTTTCTTGATATAATCAAATTAAGGCGATACAATAATTTCATCAGCTAAGCCAGATTATATGTCGCAACCAGTCCAAAAACTCACTGTTCAGAAATATATCATCAGCAATTAGAAAATAGAAAATAATTAATTTTAAAAAAATGAGAAAATAAAATGCAGAAATAGTTACTCCAGATTATAATAATCTTCATCTGGCTGGGGTATTAATCTGACAACATTTCTTGAGGTTGTTGAAGTGACAAATACGCACAAGAAGAAGAGGAAAATTGCGATACGAAGAGGTCCTACGTCCATGTGTTTTTTCTTTTTCTTAACGTAGAAATCGATTCTTGTAAATTGATGTATGCATGAACGAGTTAATATGGAGTCTGAGAGATTTAAGTAACTTGCTTTATTGTGATAACCTAAACGTTATATGGTCTTGATGTGGCGTTATTAGTGCGTAGAAAACACCACATAATCATCTTTAATATCTCCTGATGTGGAAAATGACACATAGGAATATCATTATGAATTAGTAAATCTGAAGAAGTACAATATTGATGGTAAGAAGCTACAAAATGAAGCAGCAAAAGGATATGTATTAGGAGGCTAATTCTGGAAACGTCTAATTTCTGCGGTACAGAGATACTCGTAAAACTTTACAGTGTTTTGACGACTGTAATTAAGAATCTAAAGTAAACCTCAATATGAAGTCCTGCATTTCTGAAGTTCTGATAACTGCACGTAGGAGATGAATTGCAGCAAACTTATTGCTCACCAGGAATGCAACGATTTTGTGTTTTGAACATCACCTTGTCTAGTTCATCAAATGTTTAGTGGCTCTGCTTCATCGTCTCTTTCCTTCATGGAAGTCCAGTCTGGAGACTCTGGGAAGAATACTAGTCAAGATTTGGTTGACGGAAAGCATGTTGCGAAAAATTACATGCCAGAAACTATTCTCCAACGCCGGAAGCTGTTAGGATGAAGTTCATAAGATCAGAATACAAAATACAAAGATAATTATCTTACTTGATTTGTGGGCTTCAGCAATCTTCATCAACTTCCTCTGTAGCATTGAGGCGAGGAAAAGGAAAGCAGAGCACATGCCGAACATGGCAGTCATAGGAAATGCACTAACCTGCAAAATGGCATTTCAACAATCATACAGATGAATACTAGTATAGGCATAGAAGCTTAGTTGGTTGTTGAGCCAGATGAACATTAAATATTCATCTATCTAGACTTTGTCCACTGAAAAATAGGAGTGAAGGGTACAAAAGATGTGCAAATACCAAATTTGCATGGAGAATACGCTAGAATTGGGGACAAGTTGGAATTGGAAACTTACATTGTATAGAACAATGCACACAAATATGTTCAGCGGAATGCGGAAAAAATTCATGATTGTACTCCTAGCTTCCTCAGGAATGTACTGGGATCTCATTTTCATAATGGATGGCCAAAATATTCCAACGCATGCTTCAAATGTACAGAATCCAAAGAGCTGAATACAGCCACTAAAAGAAATACTCCCGCCTTTAACTGTTGATGGTGCTATTAAGGACTGCAGATAGCAAAAGATCAAATGAGAACATCTCCATGCAAGTAAAAAAGAGAGTAGAAGCAAAAATGCAGTGCACACACATTTGTAACAACTGGTAGGAGAAGAGTGACTGCAGCTATAGCAAATACAAGCTGCATGTAAGATTCAACTCTTGGTACTGCACGGGCTAATAGCCGAGATGCTATGGAGCTACCTAGCATTGACGACAACATAAAAGTGGCGAAAATGAAACCATGAGGAATGTCCTCATCATTTGGACTCAAAGCAGGAGTCCAAAGGAAGACAAAAGTATACATGGATCCTTCAAACAGCGACTGTATTGCACCCAACAAAGCAATTTTCTCATCTGCAAGGACACATAAGATCTCAATGTGATATTTTTTTTTTGGTTTTAGATTGATATTTCCTTTAAACAGTGAAGAAGTACAATACTAACCAGAAGAAATAGCTGATGCAGCGACCTTAAACTGGGTGAGCAAATCTTTGTTTTCAGAAGGATCTCCATAGTTCTCGGTCCATGTTGATAAAATAATCGCCATGCCTATTGCGAGGAAGCAAGCAGCAGCATCGAAGGGAGCAACAGGTCCAAAACCCAAGTTATCTGTCAGTAAATTAGCAAAGAGCCCTGATACAATGGCAACTAGACCATTGCCAAGAAATATGGCCTTGGAGAAAGTTATGGACAGCCATTGTGGTTCAAAACCCCTCTGTATCATTGTAGGAAATGTATGAGAAACAAAACTTGTTATCAAGACACATGCTATCCAAATATAAAACTTCTAGCATGTACACATTTTACTTATATCCTATTAATTAAGCACCAATTTATTATTGTCCTTGAGATGGTCCTAAATTTCATAAAGACGTTCAACATCATAGACAATTTATACAATCTTTTCTTAATCACACAGGTTTTGTCAAGCTATAAAGCTGGATTTTAACTGATATCTAAATCTTAACGTGTAGAAGGTTAGAATTCTTGCCATTTGATTTATGTTTCCAACAAACTTTAATATGGTCTGAACCTCTGAAAGGAAATCATTCAGCAAACTTTCCTCACATTTTTTTTTGGGTGTGCTTTCACATAATCTTTTGTCAAAGTCATTCAAGCCATTTTACTTGGTCTCTGATATATAAAGTCAAACCACAAATTGACTCGTTAGTACAGATTGGATGACTCTTATTATGAAAACAAGTAGACTAACAAGACAAGTAAAATTGAAGGTCTGAAAATAAACAGGTGCATGAACAGAGAGCGGACTGGGAATTTAGAAAGTGCCTGACAATCTGTAACAACTACAAATTCTTCCAGACAACGATTCGTAATTCTCTTCCATGTGCCCTAAGTCATAGGGAGTATCAATGTCAGATCTAAAGAGCAAACAAAACAACAGGCGATCCAAGCCAAATAAGGAAGCACAATCATAAAGGAGTCATAGATAAACCTATTGCCAACCGATAAATGCAAATAGCATCAGCTTACACAAAGGCGTTTCTGTTAAAAAAATGACAAAAAGACAAGCATATTTCCTAAATAAAAAAATAATAATGATTTCGAATAACCTTGTTGTGTTCTGCGACAAGCCATGACTCGAATGCAGAAAACAGGAGGGACGTGGCGATCCCTCCCAATACGCGTCCTAGCATCAGGACCTTGAATTGCGGAGAATGTTTGGTGATGCAGCTGAGAATGTAGGTGATACAATAGGTGACTGAAGCTCTCTTCCGACCCCTGTAATTTTGAACACAAAAAACTTCGAGATTAACTCACATCACAAACGGAAAGGAACGCTAGATCGGACCAATTTGGGGAAGCGCTCACTGTTTGTCTGCCATAGATCCCACAATTGTACCGAACAACATGGAAGATCCAAATCCGGCGATGAAGAGACGGCCGATGTCTCCCTTCCCGTACCCATATGTAGTGTAGAGGTAGTAGACGTAGGGACCCTGCAACCAATCTCCAGCTACCTCCAAAAAAACACAGAAATCATTATGGCTGAAAAAAGTGATGGAAAAATCTAGCACGGGGAACGAAGAGTGAGATCTGGCACTAAGGCAATGGGAACAGATCAGATCTGCACATTGCCGTGGGTGCTAAAAGATCTAAAGGAAGGCGGAGGTGCGCTCACCCATCATGAAGGAGTAGACGAGGATGTAGTTGTTCTTGAAGGAATTGAAGGCGGAGGAGGTGGCGGCCCGATCGCGGGTGGTCTTTCTGAGCTCGAGGGTGGTCACCACCGCGGCGAGCCCGCCAAAGAGCAGCCAATAGAAAGCCTCCATTCCCGAGCGTTCAACGCCTCCCGAAGATGAAGAAGAGGAAGAAGAAGAAGAGCAACGAAGGCGAAGAGAACGAAGATGAAATAGCGCAGGGAACGCGGAGTGGGAGTGGAAGCGATGTGAGATCGGCTCCTAAATAGGCGTCGCGTCGGTGGTGGGAATAGATAAACAGATAAACAAATATATAAATAATTATTAAAATAAAATAAAAACGATTATTACTGAATAGACCCACGAGTCAATAATAAAGACTACATTCGTTTTAGAATATATATATATATATATATTCTTCATTTTTGTATTAGTCAAATTATTATTTTATTTTTTATATATATATTCTTCATTTTTGTATTAGTCAAATTATTATTTTATTTTTTCAAAAATGGTTCTTCTCTGAGTGAGTTAGGTAGCCTTCCTCCTTCCAATTCCATGATCCCAATGCGGAGAGAGTGAGGGTGGGCAAAACTCCATGTGAGTGTAAATGGGCTCGAGAATTTTAATGGTAGAACACGCATTACTAGAATAATAAAGATACCTTTTGACTTTTATTATTGAATTTGACTTTAGAGTCCACATAGCAACAACACATCACTTGGCTACAACCTAAGCTCCAAATGTTAGCCATGTTTCAACATCTCTCACGGTCCGCATTAGGAAAGTGCAAGCTTGAAATAGAATGAAGTGGTTGAAATGGTTTGCGTCTCTTCTTCAAATTCAAACATTAATGCCATCCATAAGTACAGTCATGTTAGTACTCAGGAGTTCAGGGCAGTGCAATAGTTAAAATATGAGAGGTTGCCACATGAGATTTTAGGTAGGAATGGATTCATCGGGGGTGACGTCGGTAGTCCCTCCCCTCAGCCGGTAGTGGAAGCCCTAGTATTATGAGGTTTCATCGACGGAAATTGAAAGGAGACGCCGCGGAAGGAAGATGGAGTAGAAAAGTCAACGTCGTTTGATTCCAAGGTGACGGAGGAGGTTGGTGGAGGCACTACCGTTGGATCGATGGAGCTTGACCCATGTATGTTGTGCAGATCGAGTCTAGTTGGATCTTAAATGTTTGATTTATTGTTATTGCTTCAAATCCTGCTCAAAAACTTGTCCTTTTTAATAGAAGTGATCAGTAGAAATTCCTCAAGAATTCTTAACATAGTTATTGATTTCTTTTTCCAATAGAATTTGTTATACTTGTTCAAGCTAAGTTTTAGGCTATTGGACTGAGTTGAGTAAACAAACATATAATGATTACCTCAAACTGAGGAGAAGTCATACTTTTAATCTGAGAATTATTCTTTGTCAACCAAGCTTGCTAAACTGAAGGTTTCGAAAGACGCAAAATATTTTTTTCTACTATGAGAGCCTACATCAAAAGTGATTGCATGGTATCATCCATTTTGATCTCTTTAAATCCAAGATAATTATTTTCAATCATTTGGCTAATTTTCTTTAAGAAATTATTGACTTTAATTTACAAGTGCTTGAACAATGAACATCATGAATTGGATGATCTATTCTTTGCAAGAACTCTAAATATAATTTTTTGAATTTTCTCTAATCTTCTATGTTGATAATGGACAGCTAAATTCTCTTTGACCTAGCTAAAGTTCATCACCTTTCTTTAGAAAAGTTAGTTTATCATATTCACCTCTTTACGTTCATCACCTTACAGTATCTATATCAGTGATTATATATAGTGCAAGATTCAATTCAACCCTCTAATTAGGGATGTAATCGAATCGAGCTGAGTCGAACTTTTGAATATTTGAACTTGGCTCGTTTATAATCGAGCCGAGCTCGAGCTTTATTTAAGGAATATATTCATAGCTCACGAGCTTATTTAAGCTTTTATCGAGCCTAAACGAGCTTAATAAATATAAATCATAAATTTAAATATTCATTAAAAATTAAATTATATATTTAGAGAAAATTATAATAATATTATTAAAATTTATAATTTTATTCTAATAAATAAATTTAATATATTTGTATATATTTTTCATAAATAGATCGTAAAACCTATAAATTCAATATCAAAACTATTATTTTTTTATTTTAAAGTTACTTAATGAGTTTAACGAATGTGTTCACGAGCTAACGAGTCGAATATTACGAAGCTTGAGCTTAGTTTGTTTATCTTAACGAGCCTCGTTAAACGAGCTCAAACAAGCTTTTATCGAATCGAGCTTCGAATAGCTCACGAGTGACTTGGTTCATTTACACCCCTACCTCTAATGGATGTATAATTTGATTGACAAAATAAATTCCTTGTCTTAGTTTTAACAAGAAGCAATTTTTATATGAATGACAATTTGTTTATGGTTGCACTGACCAAAACTACGTGAATGCTTAACCCAGGTAGAAAACCTGAGATATCTTTTAATCTAGGAATGGGAGTTGGAATTGCTTTTGCCTTATCGTCACGCCCCTTGCCGCGCGATGGAACCCCTGTATGCAAAGAAAATTCTTATAGCAAGCACACTAGAATCACATGTATAAAAATGCACGACTAAAATCAAAGGGGTGAGGAATTTACAACTCACGGTCGGGCGAAACACTATTTTCCTTCGAGCGAATCCTCAAGCCTTGGGCTGGTATGGGATTCTGGATCCGCCAACGAAACTCCAACCACCTTGATGCTCGGTACGCAGATCTACACCACTAAGTGATCCACTGTTTATGCATATACCAGTGGATCTCAGTGTTAGAGTGTATACTAAAAACCTAACTTTTTATAAACTTATTTTGAAATAAAGAATCACATTGGTAAAATGTCTACATTTATATGTCAAGTGTAGTTGTTCAATTAATTTATATTGTAGATAATATGGTGTGTTGTGTCACACACAAAAGATCATGTTATCAATTCTTTATAAATTATAAACAGTTGCTCACGACTAAGATGGATAGGAACAAACCATTGGAATAGTCGTAGTGTAATTTGGTATTAGTTTATCTTGACTATAAAATTACAATAGTACACTCAGAGTGTATTGAGTTGGACCATTTAAGGTAAGTTCTTTTTATACTGACTTAATAAAAGAACTAAACCTTTGTTATTATGGAAGTGTGTACTCTTAATCCTGATATAATAACAAGCACATATATCTAGTATTTATTTCTTTGACTTATCAAAGGGTCCGATTTAGTTCGATAAATCAATAAACCCGGTAAGTTGGGAAATGATATTATTTATAGTGTGTGTTGTTGATTATAGAAGGAAACTGTGTCCTAGTAATCTAGGTTGATGATGTCCCCAAGAGGAGCTCATAAGGATTTTCATGTAAACTCTGCAGGTGGATTTAGTTCGACATGATGATAAGGTTGAGTGGTACTACTCTTGGAGCTAGATATTAATTAAGTGAGTTGTCAGTAACTCATTTAATTAGTGAACATTCTATATCTTAAACACAGGGAGACTAATACACTCATGATAAGAAGGAACCCAAAATGTAATTTGGGATTGGTGCGGTAGTTCAATAATAATTCTTTAGTGGTATGAATTATTATTGATGAAATTAAGTTGGGTGTTCAGGGCGAACACGGGAAGCTTAATTTCATCGGGAGACCAAAATCAATTCCTTCTTTCGGTGCCTATCGTAGCTTCTTATTTATAAAGTCTTATACCCACTCATACCCACCTTAAGGTGGTCGGCCAAGCCTAGCTTGGAGCCCAAGCTAGGGCCGACCAAACCAAGGTGAGATGGTTTAATAGGTGGCCGACCCTAGCTTGAACCCAAGCTTGGTGTGGCCGACCACATTAAATTAAAAAGGATTTTATTTTTTAAAATCTTTCTTATGTGGAAGCCATGGTTTTAAAAGAGAGTTTAAAATTTAAATCTTTCCTTTTATAGCTTTCTACAAAAGATTAAGTGAAAGGTTTGATATCTTTCTTTATTTGTAGTTAAAAGGAAGATTTTAATTTTTGAGAAAACTTTCCTTTTTTGTAACCATCCTTTTGATTTAAAAGATAGTTTTAAAATTAAATCTTTCCTTTTATAGTTTCTACAAAAGATTAAGAAAAGATTTGATATCTTTCCTTATTTGTAGATTGAAAGGAAGATTTTAATTTTAGAGAAAACTTTCCTTTTTGTAAATCATCCACATGTTTTAATAGAGAGATTTTAATTTATAAAAGTTTCCTTTTATGACCAACCATGAAGGAAATTTTTATTTAAAAATTTAAAAATTTCCGGAAACAAATTAAGAAGTTGTAGTTTTGTGTTTAAAACTTTCCTTTTTTGGAGGGATTAAGGTGGCTAACCATATATAGGTTAAAAGGAAATTTTATTAAACTTTCCTTTCATTGGCAAAAAGAATAAGGAAGGTTTAATAAAACTTTCCTTATTTTCCAAGACCAAGGAGTATAAAAGAGAGGGTAGAGGTGCCTCACCTTATAACAAGATATCTTCTTTGGTTCCTCTCTTCCTTGGTTGGTGGTCAGCCCCTCTCTTCCTCTCCATCTCCTATTCTTCTTCCTTGGCCGGCGACATCTTCATCTTAAGGGTTTTGGTTGGTGGCCGGATTTTGTTAGAGGAAGAAGGAGAGATAGGAAGCTTTGTTTCTAGCATCCCTTAGAGCTTGGTGGTGGTGGCCGAACCTCATCTTTTTTTGGAGTTCTTGTGGTGGCCGAAACTTACTTGGAGAAGAAGGAAGCTTGGGTGGTTCTCGTCTCGGTAGATCGTTGCCCACACGACGTCCGAGATAAGAAGAAGAATACGATAGAAGATCAAGAGGTTGTTGCTTACAAAGAAATGTAAACTAGTAATTCTATTCCACATCATACTAGTTTTCTTTGTATAGATTTTGAAATACCAAACACAAGAGGCATATGATTCTAGGTTTCGAATTTGTGATTCGAGTTTGTGTTCTTTTATTTTTTTTCGATCTTGTGATTCGATTGTTCCTTTTGGTTAAACCTAGGGTTACTATAAGGAAATTAAATATTAAATCACTACAAGAAAAACCCTCATAGACATCGGTGGAACAACAATGGTTTTAAGTAAAAACCGATGTCTTTGAGTATTTTACACCAGTTTTTCCAAAAACCGATGTCTATGAGCGTAGATTTTCGCTCATAGACATCGGTTTTTTAGCCGATGTCTATGAGCGCCTTTTTTTCGTTAATAGACACCGATTTTAGTAGCGGTTTTTAAAACCCGGTGTCTATGATAAATAAAATAATTTAATTTTTCCACCAATACTTAGCCAAAATTTACAACACTTCACTCTTCCCTCTAAACCTAAACCTTCCTCTTCCTAGATCGCGTCGTCCTTCCCCTTCCTAGATTGACACCCCTTCCTCTCCCGATCAGGATCAACACACGACTCCCTCCCTTGTGAGGTCTGCGGAATGCCCCGCTTTCCCAAACGACCACATCCATATCCTCTTTCCCCTTCTCTTCTCCTCTCCCTTCCGTCTTTGCCCTCTCGCGGGTTGGTCCATCTCTTAGGGTTTCTTCTCCTCATGCTTTCTGGTTTCTCCGTTGATTCGTCGGCGGCCTTTTCCTCGAAAATCGTCTTGATTCCGTTGTTGTTTTCGCTGCTGGTGCTCGGATTTGGCTCCTCGGGGCTGCTCCTTCGTCGTCTGCACTCATGGCGGCTCTCGTCAAATGCAGAGGTGATCCCTTGTTGATCCTTGTATGCTTAGCTTGTTTCTTAGTGTTTTCTTGGAGGAAATCGGTCGGCTCTGGGCTAGATCTGTTGGGATTTTTGAGTTCCTTGTTGGAATTTCTTCGCGCTGGTTGTTTTGATGGCTAGACTTTCTTTTGAGGGGTTTAAAGCTTGTTAAATTAAGGTGATGGTGTAGATCTATTAATATTTTTTAGTATTTACTTTTATTCTTGGTTTTGACTTCGCTTCTTAGGTCAGAGGTGCAAATCTTTGATTGGTTTTGCTTCGGCTTCATTTTTTTCGGAGGGACAATTAGGGTTCTTTGTCCAGGAGTAGATTTTTTGCTATGCTTTTAAGGATATTGAACATAAATTCATGTGTTTTGACTATAACTTCATAAGAAAAAAGTGAAATAAGAAATTACACCATAGCGTCTTGTCTGTTTGTAGTGTGCTATGCTAATTACATAAATACTCTCACCTCCCTGGACTGAAAATCACCCTCTTGTCTTCATTGTCTCTGCAGACGTATGTGATAGAACATCCAGTGAATGCTTGTGCAATATCTCCACTTCTTGATCATGTAAGCAACTATTTGCTACAAAATATTTTCTGCTTACCTTCTCATTTGATTGATTTTGCTTTGTCAATTTCCAGTAGATGACAGCAACCAAGCATGCAAGAAATGTGGAATTAAAAGTATCTACTTTGCATAAACAAAGATATTTTCCTTTGTTTTGGTAGATTTTCTTTTTTTTTAAAGCTCCTCCCTATTGGTTTTATTTAGGTGGTTATTGAATTTTAGCAATTCATGTTTACAAAGATTTCACGATGAAGATTACTTAAATGATTATTTGTATTATATGCAGTACTGGATAAACTTGAATTGGTTTGGACCTTTTGATGTGATTAACAATTCAATTTTAATTATTGTTCCTATTTTCCTATGTTTGTAAGAATTCTATTGTAATGCTTATTCCTATTTTTCTGCATTTGGATCCTCTGTATGAGTATGTTTTCCTTCGTAAATCAGTAGTCTTAACTCTTATCAGTTCACTTCTATTAATCTCTTGTTAATTCTTTGGTACTCTTTGATATTATCCCATTTTCTGAGAAGATAATAACAATTTTGTTTTGTAGAAGAATAGGACACATTGCTGGCAGATTGTTCTAATACAAGTTGCATAACACCTAGTTTTCTATAAGTCTTATGCATGTCTCATCTCAACCTCTTTGATAACAAGAAATTACTAATATAATTTTTGTAAGTTTTAGATAGATTGTAGAGAGAACTTAAAATACTATACTCGATTACCTTACAAATTTCACTGATATTTTCTCTATATTTTGGTCATTCTCTTAGTATTCCTAATCTAAATCAGGTTGTATTTATACACTTTGCTATTACACTTTACTATCTGTATCAGGATCTTGGTCAATTATCTCATCAATTTAATGGTTATTAATATTAAGGTAAAGTGTGGTAAAGGATTCTACTTGGGTGAGGAATTGACATGTCTTATCTGTATAAATGGTGGTTTTCTTTTTCAATTTTATTTGTGCAATTATGTGACATTTGTTTTTATTTGGCAATTTGTCATAGTATTTGTTCTGAAGTATGTGAAGATCAAATGTTATTTGTTACTTCTTCTATTGATATTCTGATTTTCTTTTGATGCCTTGGAGTTGGATAAATATTATTCCTTTTGCTTTGATTCTGTTTAATTTTTACCAAGATTGTAGTTATATCTAAGAGGTCAAGGAATATGCAGGCCAAGATTCTAGGTGCTCTCTAGCCCACATTTTGCACCTCCTTTGAGCTGGAGTATTATTTTTTTTGGAAGAATTCATGTTCCTTTTCAATCTCATGTTTAATGAACCTTTCAATAAATTAGTGTTAATGCATTCGGATCACAGAATGTGAATTCACATCTATTGATTATGTGGAAGTTTAATTATAATCATGCCTCCTCCATGCTGCTTAGATTTATGAGGTTTAAGAATGAAGGAAGAATCTTTCATTTTATTCTTTTGAAAATTTATTATGTTAATATAAGTAGAATCTTTTTGAAGATAGTGTGAATAAATTATTTTATATTTTCCAAGAAAAATCATAATAATCTACTATACACCGTGCATCACTATACTGAAATTGTATATCTTTCCATTGAATGCCCTCAGTACTCATTGAGTTCCTTTTACTAAATGATCTGTTGTTTCTTTTCTTTTTTGCTTTAATGAGCTCTACTTATGTTCTTCAACTAGTTGCATGTTTCATCTTATCACATATCCATGCTAATGATTATTTACTAGCATGTTTAATCCTAACCACGAGATCAATAATTATTTTCATATGTTCCTTTGTTTGACATTGAGATATTTGGGTGTTGGTGCACCAAATGTAGTTTCTTATAATCGATGAAGCCGATCGAATATTGGAGGCTAACTTTGAGGAAGACATGGAGCAAATATTTAAGCGGCTGCCAAAGGTATGCTATTTAGTTCCCTTCGGTTTATAGTTATTACAGGAGTGTTGCAAAGTCGGCATCATGTTTTATAATTATCACATTCACTCCTTAATACGCAGACAAGGCAAACTACTCTATTTATAGCTACCCAAACTAAGTAGGTTTCTATTTCTTTCTAACTACTATTCATAATCATTTTGGTTTTCATTTTCTTTAACTTATAAAAAAAAATTGCAGGTTGAGGATTTTGCGAACTTGTCATTTAAGGAAAAGCCTGTATATGTAGGTGTTAATGATGGAAGGTCAAAGGTAATCTCCAGATTTATTTTATCATTGTTTTTACTCGATTGTTTCGTCAATAGCAAGGTTGACACGAATTCATCTTTCTCAGGTGACCGTCGAAGGGTTGCAGTAGGGCTATTGTGTCATGCCTAGCAATAAAAGGTTTCTGGTCTTGTATGCTTTTCTTAAGAGGAACCTTTCGAAGAAGATAATGGTCTTCTTCTCCTCATGCAATTCAGTCAAGTACCATTTTGAGCTTCTCAGATACATTCATGTCGATTGTCTCGATACCCATGGAAAGCAGAAGCAACAGAAATGAACTAGTACATTCTTTGAGTTCTGCAAAGCCGAAAAGGGTATATACTGCTCTGCACTGATGTTGCTGCTCGTGGACTTGATATTCCTGCTGTGGTAAGTTAAACTTTGCTTTTATATTCATACATTGTCTAATCTTAATGCCACATCTTGTTGATTGGCCATAGGACTGGATTGGCCAATATGATCCTCCTGATGAACCAAAGGTGCGAGTTTAACCAAATGGCATGGTACCCTTTAAGATGCCTTATAACAGATTATTTTGTTTTATTTTATTCAGGTAAGAGAACTAGAGAATCAATTAAATGGTGAGAGGACAACCAAGAAGGATGTTGCAAAGTTCCCAAAGCCTCCAGTGGCTCCTTTAAGATGGAAGCCTCCTTTACAAAGAATCACCAATCAGTTATCACCCTCAGGAAGAATAGTTATGTGTAATTTGTGAATACTGACTTGATCTGCACAATATATATTATCTTTTTATGTTGTAAGAAGAATATTTATGTGTTGGTTATATAGATATTGACTTGGTGTGTTTAGATACATCGGTGCATTTTTATTTGTGATTTTCTTAGTGAATTAATAATATTAACTTAATTTTATCATTTGCTTGGTGATAATATTGGTTTTTCACTATTTCGGAAATCGAATTTGTGTCGTTAAACAATACTGATATTACATTGGTTTTCCACCGCTGCAAAACCGGTGTCATTAACTAATATTACATCGGTCGTATACTGCTGCCAAAACTGGTGTTATTAACATATAATATTACATCGGTTTTACACCCGATGTCGTTAAGTGATACTACACCGATTTTAACCCGATATCTAAAATGATAGACCTTTTACATCGCCTTCATAGACATCGGTCGAAAATGTAATAGACATCGGTCCTCAAGACCAAACCCTCGGCCCATGGTATACTACCCTGGAGTCGCGCTTCGATCGGCGCGACGCCGATATTTTGATGGACTATTTCGAAATCCCTTCTGATTTTGAACTTATATTACCTTCCCCCTCCGCTCGGCCACACAAACCGCCGCACGGAGCTTTCTGTGTCTTCCGCGACCAGTTTGTCGCCGGTCTGCATTTTCCCATCCATCTGTTCATCGTAGAGGTTTGCAACTTTTTCGGCGTTCCGCTCGGAAGCCTAGTCCCCAACACTTTCCGCCTTTTATGCGGCGTGGTCGTTTTGTTCAAAGCCCACAATATCCCCCTCCGACCGGAGGTTTTCTATTATTTTTATTACCCTAAGCAGTCCGAGCCGGGCACATATATGTTCCAGGCTCGGCCTAGTTTAGTTTTCTTCAATAAACTGCCTTCTTCCAATAAGCATTGGAAAGAATTCTACTTCTACCTTCGTATGCCCGAGCGGGCTCCCTTCCGGACGCAGTGGCAGATCGAACCACCAACCTCACCAGAGCTCAAAAGGTTCAAAACCCGACCAGACTATCTTCATGCCGCAAACATGCTGGCCGGTCTGAGGTTTGACATCAACAAGTTGTTGCCTGAAGGGGTGATGTATATATTCGATCTGAGTCCGATCAGGACCCCCCTTCAGAGCGGCTTTGGTAAGAATTTTACTTTGTGCATTCACTTTGATTGCTAACTGATTTTCTCCTTTTTCCTTTGTAGTGGACATCGTCATGGAGTCCGTGATGGCTGGCATTTTAAAAATAAAGGCGGCGGCGCTCGAGGCCGCGGCGGCCAAAGAGATGGAGGCGCTCGGCATTGAGCCGGTCGGCTCACATGAAGGGGAAAGCGGGACTCAACAGGAGTCGGCCGCTCAGGCTTCTCTCCCGGAGCCAGCGGTGGGAGCTGTTGGAACCCCAAGGTTGTTTTGGTGTGATCAACAAGTTAAGTTAGGTCCTGTGTGTATTTAACCTTGTGTCTAAGTGTGCAGGAGCATAGGAACACAGGTAGTCGAGCGGAAGACGCAGCTAGCGAGAAGGACGGCAGTCCGAGGGATGAGGTGCTGCGGAAGAGTACCCCAGTGGACAAGAAGGAAGCGTGCGGTGGTTCCGAGGGACGAAAGTCGGAGCGGAAGATTGCTCGGGTAGCAAGAGACGCAGCTAGCGAGAAGGACGGCACGCGGTGAGTCTGAGGGACGAAGACTGCGGATGAGTACGCCGGCAGACGAGAAGGAAACACGCGGCGATTCTGAGGGACGAGAAGCCGGAGGGAAGCCCGCTCGAGAAAACCGGAAGTTGGGTTCGGGTGAGCCCTTTTCCGGATGGCAGAGATCACCCAAGTGAGCGGATCCGGAGGAGAAGAACCAGACCGAGGCGAGACTGAACCAGAGAAGAGGTCCCGGACGAAAAAGTCAACGGCTGTTGACTTTGGGCTCCGGGGCGCCCGGAACCGCTCGGACCCAGTATTTTCACCAGATCGAGTCAAAACTCGATCTGAACGTTGGGGGATAAAATTTATCCCCCCCAGGGCGCCCGGAACCCTTCCAGGCGCCCCGACCAAGGCTATAAATATAGCCTTGGTCCAGAAGCTTTTAATCAACTCAGAAATTTACATTCCAAACACTTGTGCGCTTCTGTTCTAATTTAGCTTCTGTCTTTTGTGCTTTCACTGCTATAAGAGGCTTCTCCGCCTGAAGGAGATATTTTAGTGCACGTTCATTCCTTGGATTAACAACCTCTTTGGTTGTAACCAAGTCAAGTTGTGAGCCACTTCTTTCTGCTTTTTATTTACTGCTAATTTACTTTATGCAAGTGTTCTGTTGAAAGTTTGAGAAGGGTCTTTTCTGTTTATTTTTTTTAGGCTATTCAACCCCCCTTCTAGCCGGCCCAACGGTCCTACAAGTGGTATCAGAGCCAAGACGCTTCAGGAGGACTAACCGCCGAACGAAGCAACTGTTAGGATCGACGGTCGCGGCTAGAGAGGGAGGGTGTGAATAGCCGACCCCAAATTTACGTTTCTTTCTACAAATCAAGTTAGCGCAGCGGAAAAATAACAACAGAAACGTAAATGGAGAATTCAAACCTCAAGCACAGCGATGTAACGAGGTTCGGAGATGAAACTCCTACTCCTCGGCGTGTCCGTAAGGTGGACGAAGCCTATCAATCCATCGGTGGATGAGACCCCGGAAAACCGGCTAATATGAACTCCTTCTGGGTGGAGAAACCTCGCCACAATAACTCTTGCAAACAGCAAGATAGAAGTACACAAAATACAAAGAAGCACAAGACAATATGAATGTAAAACAAACAAGCTTGCCTTCTCGTCTGGAGATCCGTTGATGAAGCAGCAGCTTCACGGATGCCAGCAGCAGGGTAGCCCACGCGACGCTTCAAGACGTATGCTCTCAGCAAAGCCCGCAGCAGCAACCACGAAGAACTTGCAGAAGCAAGAAGAAGGCCCTGTAGAGTCGCTCGACTCTTTATATAGCTGAACCTGCAAACCTGTGAAGGCAGAAGAAGACACAGAAGACCGAGATCTAGCCGTTGTTACTCACAGCGGCTAGTCCTGGACCGATCAGGCTCCAACCTGATCGGTCCACACTGTCCCTGATCGGTCTTGGGGACCGATCAGGCTAGCTGGACCGATCAGGCGATGTCCTGATCGGTCCCTGGACCGATCAGCCTTTCTCCTTCTTCTCTTCTGTTTGCTTCCTGATCGGTCTTCAGACCGATCAGATAATCCACAGAAGCATTCTGTTTGGTTACTGATCGGTCACCAGACCGATCAGCCGTATCACTGGATCGGTCCCCAGATCGATCCAGAGCTTGGTTTTTCCCCCAAGTCTCCCACACCAACATCCGGTCAACCTTGACCTGTTGGTACATTATGCTTAGCATCCGGTCACTCCCTTGACCTGCTAAGACTCCCCACCAAGTGTCCGGTCAATCCCTTTGACCCACTTGGACTTTTCTCTTCGTGCCAAGTATCCGGTCACTCCCTTGACCTACTTGACCTTCTCAACACCAGATGTCCGATCATCCTTGTGTAGGACCGTTAGATTCGATAGAGGGGGGGGTGAATATCGATTAGAAATTTTAGAGTATAAACGCAGCAGAAAAGTAAAATAGACACAAATATTTTTTACTTTGTTTGGAGCCTGTGACGACTCCTACTCGAAGGCCCGTGGTCCTTGACCACTTTCGTTGGGCAATCACTAACAAGTCGAAATATGATTACAGAATGAATACAGGAAATGCTAGTGAAAATAAAGCAATACCGACAAGGAAATTAAATAAAAACCGAAGGAGCACTTTGTCGGAGCGTTGTTGGTGTCGCACTGAACGTCGAGCAGCAAGACCAGCAGTAGAAGAGTTCTCAGATTAATTATTGATTCTGAAGCTCCTGCCTGGGGCTTCTTTTATATGCTGCTCCGGGCGCCTGGAATGTGACGTAGCTGCTCAAACCGAGATGCTCCACGTGGCGACGACTTGGTTGGATAGAATTTGCCTTCCGGGCGCCCGGATCCCCTCCGGGCGCCCGTACCACCTTGTTCCAGAAATCTCCTTTTTCCTACAAAACAAAGTTAGTCCGAGGCAATATATATCCTGCAAAACATATTGTTAGCACATTTTATCATAGTAGGAATTAGCACAAGTAGTATGACTTAGATTCCGTCTTTCCGAGATCGGAATCTAGTCACGATCTCGACTTAGACATCCGAAATGGTTCTAAGCCGGATCGACGCCTAATGTTCCCTTCCAGGGAACGCGTCCTCGCAGTCATTCCCCTCCAGTGACTTACCTCACTTACCTGCCAGACGTCCGGTCAGCCCTTCGACCCGTCTGGACTTCTTGCCAGCTATTCGGTCAGCCCGTCGACCTAGCTGGACTTCTTGCCAAGCGTCCGGTCAGCCCGTCGACCCGCTTGGATTTCTCGCCAGCTATCCGGTCAGCCCGTCGACCTAGCTGGACTTCTCGCCAAGCGTCCGGTCAGCCCGTCGACCCGCTTAGACTTCTCGCCAGCTATCCGGTCAGCCCGTCGACCTAGCTGGACTTATCCTGCACACTCGATCAGAGTGTTAGATAACGACGAACCTAACTTAACCTGATTTGTCATTCATCAAAACCTGGGTTAGACCGTTAGTGCTAACCGCACCAACACCTTGATCCATCTGGATTTTTCCTTGCCCGGCTTCACTCACCAGGACTTTCACCTAGCTTCACTCACTAGGGTTTTCACTTGGCTTCACTCACTAGGATTTCCAATCTGCCTGGCTTCACTCACCAGGGCTTTCACCTAGCTTCACTCACCAGGATTTTCTATCTGCCTTCCTGGTCTAGAGAGCGAGCTACCGAGCCCTCTCTGACCTAGTCCGGAGAACGAGCTACCGAGCCCTCTCCGACTTCGACATCCGGTCCAGAGAACGAGCTACCGAGCCCTCTCTGACCATAGTCCGGAGAACGAGCTACCGAGCCCTCTCCGACTCCATCAGGTCCAGAAAACGAGCTACCGAACCCTCTCTGACCACAGTCCGGAGAACGAGCTACCAAGCCCTCTCCGACTTCCACATGCCAAGCTTCCATACTTGGACTTCTCCGTGCCAAGTCCCTGCTTGGACTTTTCCCACGCCAAGCTCCCTGCTTGGACTTTCCCGTGCCAAGTCTCCATACTTGGACTTTTCCCGTGCCAAGCTCCATGCTTGGACTTCTCGAAATAGATCAACTCAAGTCGGGTCAACCAGGTCAACCTTGACCAAGGGTTGCACCGACAACCTCCCAAGTTTTCCAATATTCTTGTCAAACATCAGAATAGAACTTTTCTATTCTCGTCAAACATCAAAATACAACTCGAGTCAGGTCAACTCGAGTCAGGTCAACCAGGTCAACCTTGACCTAAGGTTGCACCAACAATCTCCCTCTTTTTGATGTTTGACAAAACCATAATCAAGTTAGGTTAAACCGATAACCTAACTTAGGTTTTCCAATGTTCTTCCTTGAACAGAATAGAACTTTCTCCCATTCTCCCCCTTTTTGACACACATCAAAAAGAGTGAATCAAGGTCAAGAGTTTCTTCCTAATGAAAGTCCCATACCTTTCATTGAAACTCTTAATTTCCCCCTTGATACTAAGGTCAACAATTAACTTAGTGATAATCTCATATCACTCAAGTCTTTAGGAGTAAAAACTCACCCTAAAGGTCAACTCCCCCTTGACCAGTAGTAAAACTCCCCCTAAAGGTCAAATCCCCCTTGACCATTGCACCAACAATGTCTTGGAGAGTTTCAAACCTTTAGAAATCTAAACCACTAACTTCCATAGCTGAAATTTCAGTTAACAGTCGAAAAATCAGCATTTGGCACGCTCTGATCGGTCACCAGACCGATCCACACTCTCCTAGATCGGTCCTGGTGACCGATCCACACTTTCCTGGACCGATCAGAATCCTCTCTGATCGGTCCACAAGACTGATATCAGAATTTCTGTTTTTCCTCCCGAAATTCAGAAACTCCTAGAAAATTTCAGAAAATTCCAAAAATTATAAAACTTTGAGGATACATTCCTCATAACATATACTATCAAGAAAAAATAGTTTTCTATGAAAATAACTTCCATTTTCAAATCTTGATACAAAGTTCAAAAGATTTTGAAATAACTCAAAGTTAATCAATTTTTTTATCAACTTACTCAATGATGAATGCTATCACTAGAAAAGCTTCATCAAGGTTTTTCAAATCAACTTTGAAATGATTTTAAACATTTAATTTAGGACCACAATCTTAGGGCTAAATGTACATGACTTGTACACAAGCTTTCCCTATGATCCTCCATTTTGAATTAGGCTCATCTAGGTACAAGAACTATGCACCTTGATCCTAACTCATGATCCTAATATCTCACACACATCTAAGGTGTATCAAACACATCCAAGTCAATTTTGATGTGAGATATGGTTTAGGTCATCTTAATCTAAGTTCTCATGCATTTTCTAAACAACAATTTGATCTCCATATCAAATTGTGTTTTTGTCCTTAAATCAAATTAATTGATTATAAATGCAAAAGATGATGACATGGCATAAAATAATATCATAAGTGAAAATATGTGCCAATGTCATGATGTCATGTCATAAAGTATGAAACTTAAATAAAGCATGACATATAGCTAACCTAAGTATTATCATGACATTTCAAATGATAATGAATTAAATATGATGTCATGACGTGACATATGGCAAACAATACATGGCAAATAATATATAAAGGTATAGAAAATACCTAATTCTATCCTTAGTTGCCATTTTTAATAATTTTGATCATTTTGCCATAAATTCCATATTCCTAAGTGTACTAGACCTAAAATCATATACTAAAGATTTTTAGATCACTATGTGCCAATTAGATTGACCCTAGAAAACTCCTCAAATGTGATTGGCACATCCTAATCACTTTAGGAATAACTTTCCATTTCATTTTCAAGGCTTGATTACACCTTGAAAATTCCTAAAGTGCCACCTTTTGCCATGATTAGGTTAACTACCTATTCAAGTAAGGTTGGTACACCCTAAACCATCTAGCGTGATGGAATCACGCTCTTAGGAACCCAATACCTATTGGAGCTCATTGGGTTCACTAAATATTCACTAGGGATGACTTCCCTAGCAACCCTCCTAATGACCCTCCTAGGCTTTAAAGCCTTGGTCATTTGGGACTCATCAAGATCAACTCTAGGGGTGACTCCCCTTGTGACCTTGGTGATGGTCTTCCTAGCCCTAGGTCTTGTTCCATAATCGAATGGAACATTATGATAAGTGGGCTTGACCACTTGAGTCTTAGGTTTGTGACCCAAACCTCTCATGTTCTTGGGCTTTGATTTTTGACCCTTAGACCCTTGAGTTGACTTCTCTAAGTTTTTAAGGGCCTTTTCTAAATTGTCAAGTCTTGACCTCAAGACTTGATTTTCCTTTTCTAATACCTCAAGTTTTAATTTGTCATTTTTCTTTGAGGTATACCTAGGCATATGTCTAGTTGTTTTGGGATTCCTACCTAGGTTTTCCTTAACCTTAGATGAGTTAATTCTAGGGTTGGTTTTTCTAGTATTGTCCTTATCTAGGCTAACATGTTTGGCACCTAAGCACGTGTATCGGTTACTATAGTTATCATGCTTATTATTATTGACAATAGCAATAAGGCTACTAGCATGCATCCTACTAGAATTGCAAGAATGTGCCTTAGAGATTACCTTAGGGTTTGCCTTAGCTCCCCCTATAGACGTGCTCGGTCTCTTGTCCTTGTGAGATTGCCTCTCCCTCGGACATTGGCTCCTATAGTGTCCCCTTCGCTTGCATTGGAAGCACACCACGTGCTCCTTACCCTTGCGTATCGGGACTCCGGCTTTCTTGACCTTTGGCGCCGGTGGAGTCTTCCTAATCCTCCTTGGACATTTACTCTTGTAATGCCCAAATTCCCTACACTCAAAGCACATTATATGTAATTTACTTGAAAGTAAATTGCTTGAGTTACCTAGGGTTGAGGATGGTTGTATGCTTTCTTCTTCATCCCTTCCGGAAGTAGAGGCTTCTTCTTCTTGCTCCAATCTTGAAGAAGAACTCTCCTCCTCCTCTTCCTTAGATGTTGAGTAGCCCTCAACTTCTAATTCCATACCTCCATGATGTGAGCTACTTGGCTCACTTGACTCCTCTTCATGACTTGAATTGGAGCTCTCCTCATGGAACTTAGCCAAGTTGTTCCACAACTCCTTGGCATCGTTGTATCCACCTATCTTACACAAGATATCATTAGGTAATGAAAATTCAAGAATTTTCGTTACCTCATCATTGATCGTGGATTGGTGGATTTGTTCCTTCGTCCACTTCTTCTTCTTGAGAGGTTCTCCATTCTTATCCACCGGAGGAGAAAAACCTACTCGTACACAATTCCAATTCACTAGGTTAGTCATAAGAAAATACTTCATTCTTACCTTCCAATACGCGAAGTCGTCGCGATCGTAGAAGGGTGGAATCGTGATGTCTTCTCCAAGTAGATCCATTCTCTAGCTTGTGCTCCCCCAGGTGTTAATCCGACGAAGAGCAACCTCGCTCTGATACCACTTGTTAGGATCGACGGTCGCGGCTAGAGAGGGGGGGTGTGAATAGCCGACCCCAAATTTGCGTTTCTTTCTACAAATCAAGTTAGCGCAGTGGAAAAATAACAACAGAAACGTAAATGGAGAATTCAAACCTCAAGCACAGCGATGTAACGAGGTTCGGAGATGAAACTCCTACTCCTCGGCGTGTCCGTAAGGTGGACGAAGCTTATCAATCCGTCGGTGGATGAGATCCCGGAAAACCGGCTAATATGAACTCCTTTTGGGTGGAGAAACCTCGCCACAATAACTCTTGCAAACAGCAAGATAGAAGTACACAAAATACAAAGAAGCACAAGACAATATGAATGTAAAACAAACAAGCTTGCCTTCTCGTCTGGAGATCCGTTGATGAAGCAGCAGCTTCACGGATGCCAGCAGCAGGGAAGCTCACGCGAAGCTTCAAGAAGTACGAGCTCAGCAAAGCTCGCAGAAGGAACCTGGAAGAACTTGCAGAAGTAAGAAGAAGGTCCTGTAGAGTCGCTCGACTCTTTATATAGCTGAACCTGCAAACCTGTGAAGACAGAAGAAGACACGAAGACTGAGATCTAGCCGTTGTCACTCACAACGGCTAGGCCTGGACCGATCAGGCTCCAACCTGATCGGTCCACCCTCCCCGATCGGTCTTGGGACCGATCAGCATAGGACCCGACCGATCAGCCGATCGGTCAGAGGAGTCCGATCGGTCCTCGGACCGATCGCCCTCCTTCTTCTCTTCGTTTGCTTCCGATCGGTCTTCGACCGATCGATAATCCATGTAAGCATTCATTTGTTACCTTGATCGGTCACCGCCGATCGCCAGACACCGATCGGTCCCGGATCGATCCAGAGCTTGGTTTTTCCCCCAAGTCTCCCACACCAACATCCGGTCAACCTTGACCTGTTAGTACATCATGCTTAGCATCTGGTCACTCCCTTGACCTGCTAAGACTCCCCACCAAGTGTCCGGTCAATCCCTTTGACCCACTTGAACTTTTCTCTTCGTGCCAAGTATCCGGTCACTCCCTTGACCTACTTGACCTTCTCAACACCAGATGTCTGATCATCCTTGATCCATCTGGATTTTTCCTTGCCCGGCTTCACTCACCAGGACTTTCAATCTGCCTGGCTTCACTCACCAGGACTTTCAATCTGCCTGGCTTCACTCACCAGGACTTTCACCTGGCTTCACTCACCAGGATTCTCTATCTGCCTTCCTGGTCTAGAGAGCGAGCTACCGAGCCCTCTCTGACCTAGTCCGGAGAACGAGCTACCGAGCCCTCTCCGACTTCGACATCCGGTCCAGAGAACGAGCTACCGAGCCCTCTCTGACCATAGTCCGGAGAACAAGCTACCGAGCCCTCTCCGACTCCATCAGGTCCAGAGAACGAGCTACCGAGCCCTCTCTGACCACAGTCCGGAGAACGAGCTACCAAGCCCTCTCCGACTTCCACATGCCAAGCTTCCATACTTGGACTTCTCCGTGCCAAGTCCCTGCTTGGACTTTTCCCATGCCAAGCTCCCTGCTTGGACTTTCCCGTGCCAAGTCTCCATACTTGGACTTTTCCCGTGCCAAGCTCCCTGCTTGGACTTCTCGAAATAGATCAACTCAAGTCGGGTCAACCAGGTCAACCTTGACCAAGGGTTGCACCCACAACCTCCCAAGTTTTCCAATATTCTTGTCAAACATCATAATAGAACTTTTCTATTCTCGTCAAACATCAAAATACAACTCGAGTCAGGTCAACTCGAGTCAGGTCAACCAGGTCAACCTTGACCTAAGGTTTCACCAACACTTAATAGCTGGGCTGCTTCCCGATCGGATGGTGTTGCCCCCGATCGAAAAAAACTCCATGATGGTCGTCCTCCAATCGCTCGAAAACGCGAGGCCCTCCATCCGGTTGACGTGAGCCACCAAAGCTACTTGTTCAATTAGCTACTGGATGACGACCGGTGATATTGAACTTGCTAGTTTGGCTAACTCATCTGCCGCCTGGTTTTCCGCTCGGGGTATCTTCTGGATAATGACCTCTCTGAAGTTAGCCTTGATCTTTTCGAAGGCTTCAGCGTAAAGCTTGAGCCGAACGTTGTTAATCTCAAAAGTGCCCTAGAGTTGCTAAGCAGCCAGCTGAGAGTCGGAATGGAGCATCACCCGACCGGCCCCGACATGCCGGGCGGCTTGCAAGCCGGCTATGAGGGCCTCATACTCCGCTTCATTATTGGTGGCTTTGTAGTCCAGCCGGACGGATAGGTGCATCCTTTCTTCTTGGGGAGAGAGTAGTAGCACGCCAATCCCGCTCCCGAGCCGAGTGGACGATCCGTCCACAAATATTTTCCACATAGCTTCGGGCTCTGGCTTTTGCACTTCGGTGACAAAATCTGCCAAGGACTGCGCCTTTATCGCCGAACGGGGTTGATACTAAATGTCAAATTCACTCAACTCCGTTGTCCATTTGATGAGCCGTCCGGACACTTCTGGGTTCAACAGCACTCTTCCCAAGGGGATATTTGTCCGGACGATGATAGTATGAGCCAAGAAATAGGGGCGAAGTCTCCGAGCGGCGAGGACCAAAGCAAAAGCCAGCTTCTCGAGCCCAGTGTAGCGAGATTCAACGTCTTTTAAAATATGGCTTAAGAAATATACGGGTTCTTCTCCGCTCGCCCTCACTAATGCCGAGCCTACTGCTTGCTCAATTGAAGATAAATAGATACAAAGCGGTTCACCCACAGCTGGCTTGGCTAGCACGGGCAAAGAGTTCAGATATGTCTTCAGTTCTTCGAACGCCCGATCGCATTCTTCATCCCAATGAAACTTAGTGGCTTTGCGCAAGATTTTGAAAAACGGGAGGCTCCGATCGGCTGTCTTCAAGATGAATCTGGACAATGCAGTTATCCGGCCGGTCAAGCGCTGTACTTCCCTCAGATTTCTTGGGGGCGGCATATCTTGTAATGCTTTCACCTTGCTGGGATTTGCCTCAATGCACCGCTCGGTCACTATATAGCCCAAGAAACGACCGCCTTTTGCCCCGAACAGACACTTTTGAGGGTTCAGCTTAACTCCATACTTCCTCAGCGTTCGGAAAGTCTCCTCCATGTCTTTAAAGAGATCGGCCACTCGGGCGGACTTGATGAGAATATCATCCACGTACACTTCCAAATTTCACCCGATCTGCTCCTTGAACACTTTGTTCATCAAGCGCTGGTAAGTTGCTCCCACGTTCTTCAGTCCGAACGACATCACATTGTAGCAGTAAATGACGTCGGCTGTAACGAAGCTGACCTTCTCTTGATCTTCTCGGACGAGCGGCACTTGATGGTAGCCCTGATAGGCGTCGAGCATGCATATCAACTCGCAGCCGGCTGTGGAGTCCACCAGTTGATCGATCCGGGGCAGAGGATAAAAATCCTTTGGGCATGCTTTGTTGAGATCCCGGAAATCGATGCAAACTCTCCACTTGTTGCCCGGCTTAGAGACTAGTACCACGTTCGCCAGCCAGCTAGGGAACTGGACCTCGCGTATGTGGCCGGCCTCCAGGAGCTTCTCGACCTCCGCTTGGATGATGACATTTTGTTCGGCGCTGAAGTCCCTCTTCCTTTGCTTCACCGGCCGAGCGTCCGGTCGGACGTGGAGCTCGTGCTGCGCTATACTTGGCGAAATTCCGGGCAGCTCATGTGTTGACCAAACGAAAACATCACAGTTTCTCTGGAGACATTTGATCACTTCCTCTTTCTGGCTTGCCTCCAGATCGGCCGCAATGAATGTGGTGGCCTCTGATTGGGTTGGGTGAATCTGCACTTCCTCTTTTTCTTCATACACCAAAGAGGGTGGTTTTTCGGTTATGGCGTTTACCTCGATCCTGTTGGTGCAATTTCCAGTAGGTCAAGGTTGACCTAGTTGACCAAGCGTAAACCTTGGTCATGGTTTCGATGTTTGACAATACAGAAATACATGTAGACATGGACAATGCAGGTGCAGTTGTCCATACGGAGAGATACTGATCAAGGTCTGATCAGGTTGAATGAATAAGAGTCAAGTAGGTCAAGGTTAACCGGATACTTGACTGGGAAGTCCTAACTGGGATGTTAGGCAGAATGAAAATCCTAGTGAGTGAAGCTAGGTGAAAGGGAAAGTCCTGGTGAGTGAAGCCAGACAGTTGGAAAAGTCCTGGTGAGTGAAGCCAGGTTGGAAAAGTCCTGTGAGTGAAACCAGGCGATGAAAGTCCTGGTGAGTGAAACCAGTGACTGGAAAGTCCCGGTGAGTGAAGCCAGGGAAAGTCCTGGTGAGTGAAGTCAAGCGTGGAAAGTCCCGTGAGTGAAGCCAAGCGGTGAAAGTCCCGTGAGTGAAGCCAAGCAGCTGGATGAGTGAAGCGGTGAAAACCCTAGTGAGTGAAGCTAGGTGAAAGTCCCGTGAGTGAAGCCGCAGGGAAAATCCAGATGGATCAAGGGTGATCAGACATCTGGTATGGAAGGTCAAGTAGGTCAAGGGAGTGACCGATACTTGACACGAAGAGAAAAGTCCAAGTGGGTCAGGATTGACCGGACACTTGGTGGGGAGTCTTAGCAGTCAAGGAGTGACCGGATGCTAAGCATGATGTACCAATAGGTCAAGGTTGACCGGATGTTGGTTTGAAGGTTTGGGACTTGGTTTGGGCAAAACCAGCTCGATCGATCGTGGATTGATCCGATACACTAGGTATCCGGATCAACGGTGACCGATCAAGAATTAAACAAGAGCTCATCGAGTGTTATCTCGATCGGTCTCGCACCGATCGGAAACAACGATCGAAGGCAAAAGTTCGGGAGAAAAGGAAGGAATGCATGCTGATCGGTCCCGGACCGATCAGAGGAAGCTCTGATCGGTCCCCGTGACCGATCAGAAGCTCTGATCGGTCCCGGTGACCGATCAGATCTGGACCGATCAGGGTGGAGCCTAACTATCCGCTAGAGCCAACGGTCTTCTGTCTTCTGGCTTCTTCTTCGCAGGTGGATGCAGGTATAAGAGGGCTGAGGGCTTCTACAGTGCAAAAAGACTCTCACTCTTCTTCTGGTCCGAAGCTTCTGCTTCTTCACTGCTGTGCTCTTGAGCTTTGCTGAGCTCCGAAGCTTCGGGTGAGCTTCTTCGATTGAGTTGCTTGTTGGCATTCGTCCGTGAAGTTGGTGCTTCATCCGGGACTTCAGTCGACGAGAATGCAAGCGAGTATTTGTACATTCATTGTGTATTTTGTTCTTTCTCTTCTTTGTATTTCCATATTGCTGTTGCAAGTTATTGTGGCGAGGTTTCTCCACCCACAAGGAGTACTTATTAGCCGGTTCTCCGGGGACTTATCCACCGACGGATTGATAGAGCTCGTCCACCTTACGGACACGCCGAGGAGTAGGAGTATCACCTCCGAACCTCGTTACATCCATCGAGTTTGAGGTTTGTTTTCTTCCTTTTCGTTTCTACGTTTCATTTCCGCTGCACTAACCCTAATAGTAGGAAGAAACGCGAAGGATTTGGGGCGGCTATTCACACCCCCCCTCTCTAGCCGAGATCATCGGTCCTAACAAGTGGTATCAGAGCAAGGTTGCTCTTCAACGGATTAACACCCGAGGGAGCACAAGCTAGAGATGGATCAACTCGGAGAAGACATCACCATTCCACCTTTCTATGATCGCGACGACTTCGCGTTTTGGAAGGTAAGAATGAAGTACTTTCTTATGACTAACCTTGAAAATTGGAGTTGTGTTCAATTAGGTTTCAAGCCTCCGATGGACAAGAAAGGAGAAACCCTAGAGAAGAAGGAGTGGACCAAGGAACACGTCCATCAATCCCTAGTCGACGATGAGGTATTGAAAATTTTTTAATTTTCTTTACCTAATGATGTTTTGTGTAGGATAGGTGGATATAACGATGCCAAAGAGTTGTGGAACAACTTGGCAAAGTTCCATGAGGAGAACTCCACTTCAAGCCATGAAGAGGAGTCAAGCGAGCCAAGGAGTTCACATCATGGAGGGATGGATTTAGAAGTTGAGGGCTACTCAACATCTAAAGAAGAAGAGGAGGAGAGTTCTTCTTCAAGTTCGGAGCAAGAAGAAGAAGCGTCTACCTCCGGAAGGGATGAAGGAGAGAGCGTTCATCCATCCTCAACTCTAGGTAACTCAAGCCATTTAGTTTCTAGCAAATTACACATAATGTGCTTTGAGTGTAGGGAATTTGGACATTACAAGTGTAAATGTCCAAAGAGGGTTAGAAAGACTCCACCGACGCCAAAGGTCAAGGAAGCCGGAGTCCCAACACGCAAGGGCAAGGAGCACGTGGTGTGCTTCCAATGCAAGCGAAGGGGACACTATAGGAGCCAATGTCCGAGGGGGAGGCAATCTCACAAGGACAAGAGACCGAGCACATCGATAGGGGGAGCTAAGGCAAACCCTAAGGTAATCTCTAAGGCACATTATTGCAATACTAGTAAGATGCATGCTAGTAGTTTGATTGCAATTGACAATAATGATAAGCATGATAATTATAGAAATCGATACACGTGCTTAGGTGCCAAACATGAGAGCCTAGATAAGGATAACACTAGGAAAGCCAACCCTAGGATCAACTCATCTAAGGTTAAGGGAAACCTAGATAGGAATCCCAAAACTACTAGACATATGCCTAGGAGTACATCAAAGAACAATGACAAATTAAAACTTGAGGTATTAGAAAAGGAGAATCAAGTCTTGAGGTCAAGACTTGACACTTTAGAAAAGACCCTTAAAAATTTAGAGAAGTCAACTCTAAGGTCTAAGGGTCAAAAACCCAAGTCCAAGGACATGAAAGGTTTGGGTCACAAACCTAAGTCCCAAGTGGTCAAGCCCACTTATCACAATGTTCCATTCGATTATGGAACAAGACCTAGGGCTAGAAAGACCATTACCAAGGTCACAAGGGGGGTCACCCCTAGAGTTGATCTTGATGAGTCCCAAATGACCAAGGCTTCAAAGCCTAGGAGGGTCATTAGAAGGGTTGCTAGGGAAGTCATCCCTAGTGAATACTTAGTGAACCCAATGAGCTCCAATAGGTATTGGGTTCCTAGTAGCGTGATTTCATCACACTAGATGAGTTAGGGTGTGCCAACCTTACTTGAATAGGTAGTTAACCTAATCATGGCAAAATGTGGCACTTTAGGAATTTTCAAGGTGTAATCAAGCCTTGAAAATGAAATGGAAAGCTATTCCTAAGGTGATTAGGATGTGCCAATCACATTTGAGGAGTTCTCTAGAGTCAATTGGCACATAGTGATCTAAAAATCTTTGGTATATGATTTTAGGTCTATTACTCTTAGGAATATAGAACCTATGGCAAAATGATCAAAACTGTCAAAAATGGCAACTAAGGCTAGAATTAGGTATTTCCTATACCTTTACATGTTATTTGTCATATATTGTTTGTCATATGCCATGTCATGACATCATATTTATTTTATGATCATTTAAAATGTCATGATAATGCTTAGGTTGTTTAAATGTCATGCTTTATTTAAGTTTCATACTTTATGCCATGACATCATGACACTGGCACATGTTATTATGTATGATATCATTTTATGTCATGTCATCTTCTCTTGCATTTATAATCAATGAAATTGATTTAAGGTTAAAAACACAATTTGATATGGAGATCAAATTGATGTTTAGAAAATGCATGAGACCTTAGCCTAAGATAACCTAAACCCATATCTCACATCAAAATTGGCTTGGATGTGTTTGATACACCTTAGATGTGTGTGAGATATTAGGATGATGAGTTAGGAACAAGGTTCATAGTTCTTGTACCTAGATGAGCCTAATTCAAAATTGGGGATCATAGGGAAAGCTTATGCACAAGTCATGTACATTTAGCCCAAAGATTGTGGTCCTAAATTAAATGGTTTAAAATCATTTCAAAATTGATTTGAAAAACCTTGATGAAGCTTTTCTAGTGATAGCATTCATCATTGAGCAAAGTGATACAAAATGAGTTAACTTTGAGCTATTTCAAAAACTTTTGAACTTTGTATCAAGATTTGAAAAGGGAAGTTATTTTCATAGAAAACTATTTTTCCTTGATAGTATATGTTATGAGGAATGTATCCTCAAAATTTCACAATTTTTGGAATTTTCTGTAATTTTCTAGAGGTTTCTGAATTTCGGGAGAAGAAATCAGAAATCAGAAATCAGAATTGTGGACCGATCAGAGGAGATTCTGATCGGTCCAGAGTTGCCTGGATTGGTCACCGTGACCGATCCAGGGAATCCCTGATCGGTCTGGTGACCGATCAGGGCGTGCCAATCTACTGAATTTCGACTGTTTTGTCTGAAATTTCAGCTGGGAGTTGGTGTTTTGGATTTCTAAAGGTTTGAAACTCTCCAAGACATTGTTGGTGCAATGGTCAAGGGGGAGTTGACCTTTAGGGGGAGTTTTACCTATTAGTCAAGGAGGAGTTGACTTTTAGGGGGAGTTTTTACTCGTCAAAATTTTTGAGGATGAGTGATATGGGATTATCACTAAGTTGATTGTTGAATTTAGTATCAAGGGGGAAATTAAGGGTTTCAATGAAAGGTATGAGACTTTCATTAGGAAGAAACTCTTGACCTTGATTCACTCCTTTTGATGTGTGTCAAAAAGGGGAAGAATGTCTAGAGAATGTTCAAGGAAGAACATTAGAGTTAGTGGGAGAGTTTTGTTGATCACGACGAGTGAAGTTGTGAACAACGATAACTTACTCTTCAGGGGGAAAGTTTGTTGATGTGTGCCAATAGGGGGAGAATGAAGGGTTTAAGTTAGACCTTCATTATCTAAGAAGGAGGTTGCCTTCTTAGAAGGAGAATATAAGGTTGTAACTTATGTTTCATTACCTAGTGGCATGAGGAAAGTCGAGGCTATTGGATTAGCCTAACTTAAAGGTATTGTCAAACATCAAAAAGGGGGAGATTGTTGGTGCAATTTTCAGTAGGTCAAGGTTGACCTAGTTGACCAAGCGTAAACCTTGGTCATGGTTTCGATGTTTGACAATACAGAAATACATGTAGACATGGACAATGCAGGTGCAGTTGTCCATACGGAGAGATACTGATCAAGGTCTGATCAGGTTGAATGAAGAAGAGTCAAGTAGGTCAAGGTTGATCGGATACTTGACTGGGAAGTCCTAACTGGGATGTTAGGCAGAATGAAAATCCTAGTGAGTGAAGCTAGGTGAAAGGGAAAGTCCTGGTGAGTGAAGTCAGGCAGTTGGAAAAGTCCTGGTGAGTGAAGCCAGGAAGTTCGGAAAGTCCTGGTGAGTGAAACCAGGTCCTGAAAGTCCTGGTGAGTGAAACCAGGCAGGTGAAAGTCCCGTGAGTGAAGCCGGCGGTGGGAAAGTCCTAGTGAGTGAAGTCAGGCTAGAAAATCCTGGTGAGTGAAGTCTGTTGAGTGAAGCCGGGCAGATTGGAAAACTGGTGAGTGAAGCCGGTGAAAACCCTAGTGAGTGAAGCTAGGTGAAAGTCCCGTGAGTGAAGCCGGAAAATCCGGATGGATCAAGGGTGATCGACATCTGGTGTGGTCAAGTAGGTCAAGGGAGTGACCGGATACTTGGCACGAAGAGAAAAGTCCAAGTGGGTCAAAGGGATTGATCGGACACTTGGTGGGGAGTCTTAGCAGGTCAAGGGAGTGACCGGATGCTAAGCATGATGTACCAATAGGTCAAGGTTGATCGGATGTTGGTTTGAAAGATTTGGGACTTGGTTTGGGCAAAAACCAAGCTCTGGATCGATCAGTGGATCGATTCAGTGATACACTGGGTATCTGGATCGGTCTGGTGACCGATCAGTAACCAAACAGTAGCCTACTGAGTGTTATCTGATCGGTCTGCAGACCGATCAGGAAACAACGATCAGAAGGCAAAAAGTTCGGGAGAAAAGGAAGGGAATGCATGCTGATCGGTCCCTGGACCGATCAGATCAGCCCCAGACCGATCAGGTATCACCCTGATCGGTCTGGCACTAGCCGTTGGCTCACAACGGCTAGTCTTCCGTCTTCTCTTCTTCGCAAGTGGATGCAGGTATAAGAGGGCTGAGGGCTTCTACAATGCAAAAAGACTCTCACTCTTCTTCTGGTCCGAAGCTTCTGCTTCTTCACTGCTGTGCTCTTGAGCTTTGTTGAGCTCCGAAGCTTCGGGTGAGCTTCTTCGACTGAGTTGCTTGTTGGCATTCGTCCGTGAAGTTGGTGCTTCATCCGGGACTTCAGTCGACGAGAAGGCAAGCGAGTATTTGTATATTCATTGTGTATTTTGTTCTTGCTCTTCTTTGTATTTCCATATTGCTGTTGCAAGTTATTGTGGCGAGGTTTCTCCACCCACAAGGAGTACTTATTAGCCGGTTCTCCGGAGACTCATACACCGACGGATTGATAGGGCTCGTCCACCTTACGGACACGCCGAGGAGTAGGAGTATCACCTCCGAACCTCGTTACATCCATCGAGTTTGAGGTTTGTTTTCTTCCTTTTCGTTTCTACGTTTCATTTCCGCTGCGCTAACCCTAATCGTAGGAAGAAACACGAAGGATTTGGGGCGGCTATTCACACCCCCCCTCTCTAGCCGAGATCATCGGTCCTAACAGATCCGTGGCGCCTTCCGAGCGGAATTAGCTTCAGCTCGGACAATCTCGACGTAGCATCGTCGAGCTGCCAGCTGGTCTCCTAGCACTTCTCCCACTTTATCTTCCACCGGGAACTTGATTTTCTGGTGGAAGGTGGAGACGGCCGCTCGGAACTCGCTGAGCGTCGGTCGCCCCAAGATAACGTTGTATGCTGAGGGAGAGTCGACAACGACGAAGTTTGCAGTCCGCGTCCTTCTGAGCGGCTCCTCTCCCAGCGAAATAGCCAGTCGGACTTGTCCGACCGGCAGAACTTCATTGCCCGTAAACCCGTAGATGGGGGTTGTCATGGGCAGCAGCTCGGCTCGATCTATTTGCAGTTGGTCGAAGGCCTTCTTGAATATAATATTGACCGAGCTTCCTGTATCGATGAAAACGCGGTGAATAGTATAGTTAGCTATTATCGCTTTGATGAGGAGAGCGTCGTCATGTGGCACTTCGACTCCCTCCAAGTCCCTGGGCTCGAAACTAATTTCGGGACCGCTTGCCCGTTCTTGGCTGCAGCCGACCGCATGGATCTGAAGCTGTCTGACGCTCGCCTTTCTTTCTCTGTTGGAGTCGCCTCCGGTCGGCCCCCCAGTGATGATGTTGATTTCGCCTCAAGAAGTGTTACTTCTATTTTCTTCTTCCCGAGCGGACGGCCTAGGCCGTTCCTTAGACACCCGGAGATTGTTCTCGTGCCTCTGAGGGTGATACCGCTCGGGAGACTGTCGTCGATCGGCTTCACGGTGTCGCTGTCACCTGTCGGACGATGGCGATCGAAGGTGGCCACCCCAGGGCACGGGGTGGGCGATCAGGGGAAGGCTCCGGCAATCTCTTGTATTATGTGTGTCTGTCCGATGAAATGAGCAAAACATTGAGGTCCATACCTTCTTTTTAGGTTTGGGCCGCTCGGCAGATACTTCTTGAATGGCATGGGATCTTGCATGTTGCTGGGGGCGGGCTGCTTCTGCTCGCGGTCCTCTGGGCGGCTTCCGCTCGGTAGTGGGCGCCCGCTCGGTTGGAGCTTCCTTCCTTCGAGCCGCTTGGGCTTCCTCCACATTGATGTATTCATTGGCCCGGTGTAACATATGATCGTAGTCTCGGGGCGGCTTCCGAATGAGCTAGCGGAAGAAGTCCCCGTCCATGAGGCGTTGTGTGAACGCATTCATCATCGTTTCTGAGGTGACCGTTGGAATATCCATGGCCACCTGGTTGAATCGTCGTATATAAGCTCTGAGCGGCTCTCTGGGCTCTTGCTTGATGGCGAACAGGCTGACACTTGTCTTCTGATAACGTCGACTGCTTGCGAAATGGTGGAGGAAGGCTGTGCGGAACTCCTTGAAACTTGTAATGGATCCGTCCGGCAACCTCCGGAACCACCGTTGCGCCGATCCCGAGAGGGTGGTAAGGAACACCCGGCACTTTACTCCATCTGTGTATTGATGAAGGGTAGTCGTGTTGTCGAACTTACCCAGATGATCGTCCGAGTCGGTGGTTCCGTTGTACTCACCGATCGCGGGGGGCATATAGTGCTTTGGTAGAGGATCCCGCAGGATGGCCTCTGAAAATTGCCGGTTGACCCGCTCGGGAGAAGCGCCCGTTTGGGGGGTCTTGCCTTTTCTGTTGTCTCGCCCGGGCGCTTCGTCGGATGAAGATCCTCGATCGCGATTAACTGCTGTGACTTCAGGAGGCGTACGGAATAAGGCCCGATGAAATTGAACCGTGGCAGGCGGTGCTTCCGCTCGGCCTCCTGAAGCTGACGTAGCTTATTGCTCCATCCGCTTGGCTTGTGCCTTCTGTTTTTGTTCCACAAGCTTAGCTGCTCTTGCCTCGATCAAAACGTCGAGCTCCTCCGTGGAGAGCATCACTGTATGCGGTCGTCCAGCTTCGTCCATTGCTTCCGATCGGATTCAGGAACGTTCCCACAGACGGCGCCAAATTGATCCTGCCCGAACGCTGAATCAACAGACGCTGGGCACGTGGCTCTCTCCGAATTGCTGACGTAGATCTCCGACCGGTCGTATGGACCTCCGGCGAACCTGCAAGGAAGTTGGGCAGGGAAAGGGTTCCCGGCGACGACCCTCCGACGCTCAAGTCAGGCAAGAGGAAATGCAGAAGTGGCTTCGAATACGAGAGAATGCGTAATCGCGTAAAAAACGTACCTCCGGCGAAGTGTGAGGACCCTTATATAGGGCTGCGGAGAAGCGAGTGCACACATACCGAGGTGAATACGTGTCCTCTAACCATACTTCAGTATGGGCTTGTCAGAGGAGCTTGCCTGACACCATACTGCTATAGTCCGAGCACCTCTCTGATGGGACAGTAGAACCTTCCGTCATGGGCTTTTGCGTATGGGTTAGTCGTCGAACACGCTTGTTGTCAGAAGATGTCCCTCGATGTTTCCCTTGTCCTTTTGTCTCTTCTGTTCCCGCGCTTTTGCGTCTGGCCGCTCGGCAGTCCCCTCACGTCCGACCGGACGTAAGTACTGATCCACTCGGGAGATTTCAAGTCGTGTGCTCGGATGAAACTGTTCACAGTATTACTGCTTGATGTCTTCGACCGAGCAGGCTACCCGCTCGGCCATACGACCCTGTTCAACATGAGCATCGGAACCCCGACTCCCCGTCAGGGTGTCTTTGCTTCCGTTCGGAACTTTCGGTCGGTCGCCCCAATCTCTATCCGCTTGGCCAAGCCTCTGGATGACCTTTTACCTTTCAATTTCCACGTGACGTTGACTCTATTTAAGGGGGATCCCCCCTTCTCACTGCCGGATCACATGTATATGTATACATGTATGTATTCTAACTAATAATATTTTGACCATTTAGCAATTTATAAGATATTTATATATATATATATATATATATATATATATATATATATATTATAATTGGAAGATAAAAAATTTTAGCTATCAGATTTTCATCAACAACAAGATTTACTGATATAAAAAAATCATTAATTTTGTATAAGAGAAAATAGTGTAATCTTTTTTCTTTAGCGTCCATCCTCATATCGACGGAGATAAATCAAGCAAAAGTCCCCCGAGCCCCGCACTATAATGGCTTCCTGGGCTGCCTCCGGCTCGCCTGCCGCACTAAGCTACCGCCTCCTCCGCTGGCGGCCGTCACCGATCTGTAGGTTTTCGGCGACCTTCTCTCCTCCTTTCTCATCGGCAGCCCTAGATCGGTCGAGGAGGATATCACTCTCTGCCGTCTGCCTGAGTCCGCTGCGATCTAATCGCAGACCGTTGCCCTCACCTCCTGCCATGGCTTCCGACGAGACTCTCGCGGCGAAGGAGAAGATGGGGTTGCTGGTCTTCGACACCGAGGAGGAGCTCTCCGTGTCGCTTGCGAAGTATGCAGTGGAGCTGTCGGAGAAGTTCATCCGCGAGAGAGGCGCTTTCACTGTGGTTCTCTCCGGCGGATCTCTCATCAAGTCCCTCAAGTATGGAGCCAGTTGGTTATGAATACGGATTTTCAGGGTTTGATGGGTTAGATTAGTTTAAAAAAGGACTCTTCTATAGGAAATTGACGGAGTCTCCTTACTCGGAAACACTAAATTGGGCAAAATGGCACATTTTCTGGGTGGATGAGAGGGTGGTTTCAAAGGATCACGAAGACAGCAATTATAAACTAGCATTTGATGTTTTTTTGTCTAAGGTACCAGAATTCTAACAAAAATCTCTCCTTAGTATTGATTCATACAGAATTCAACTTTTGCATTAGCCATTAATCTTATTGAGTAACTGTCACGGAGGAAATGTTTCACCGTTAAGGATTGTATCTTCATTTTCATGGTTGTTGCTTGAATTGTTTGATCGAAATTTCATGCCGCATAGAAATATCTTGGAGATTGAATTTAATTAATAATTTGTACATTTATGTTGGTGAAAGTTCCAAATCATAAGTTTTATTTGTTTTTTCCCTCATTTTCTTCACCACGGTTGATACGCCAAACTATGTCTAATTTCCTTATCTTAGGTATACACGAAGTTTCTAAATCCATGTGGAGAACTTCAATATTGCTATTTTCCCTGTTTAATTTGAAATATTTCCTGTGGGAATAGCTCATTTGTAATTATATCTTTGTTATTCTTCTTGCATATCAAGATTGTGTAACAATTGAACCTATTGTTTTACCTGCGAGTGTTGCATTGGAATTTATTAGTTTCTCTCTCAAATGGCAGGTCCCAATTCCACCTGGTCAAGTTTGTGCCATCAATGATGCCTTATCAGCCCAAGGTGCTGCTGAAGACTATGAGACCACTTTGAAGCATCTGGTCAACATCGGTGTGGTTGTCAAATCAGCAACTGGTTATCCTAGATTTGATCTGATGTTATTAGGAATGGGACCAGATGGTCATATTGCTTCCCTCTTTCCCAGCCACCCCCTCGTTAATGTGACAGATAAGTGGGTTACCTTCATAAAGGACTCTCCAAAGCCGCCACCAGAAAGGATTACATTCACTTTACCTGTAATCAATTCATCTGCTTATGTTGCATTGGTGGTTGCTGGAGCTGGGAAAGCTAGTGTCGTTAGCAAAGCTCTGGGCAATGAGAAAACTGCTAATGTGCTGCCTGTTGAGATGGTTTCCCTTGAAGATGGAGAGTTAACATGGTTTACTGATAAAGCAGCAGTCTCAATGCTCCGAGATAAGCTAAGCCTGTAAACAATTAATGTAAGTTTTTGATGCCACACTGTCTTATTTATCTGAATAATGATCTAGAAGAACATTTGATTATATAATTCTAGATATTTTTCATTTTGAGAATTGTCTAATATACTGTGGGCATCTAGTTATGGGTTGTATTTTTAATGATTTCTAGAACTTTTTTAATTTTCTGAATATGGTTTGATAATTGATATGAACTAAGATTTCATACCACCTGCATAAATCACTACCAAATTAATTCTTTTTGTCGGTAAACAACTTATGAGTTCAGTAAAGTTAATCTTTTATCACTGTGTTCAAATTTCTTCTGTTTTTTTCAACTTCTACCTCTTGATTTTCATGTGTAGTTAAGGAATATATATTTAGAGAGTGCCTTGGTGGCTTAGCCGCTTAGTGCAAAGGTAATAAATGCTCAATTTGCTAGGTTATCCTTGTTAAGTCATTAAACTAATCTGCTAACGTGCAAAGTAAAACTGCATCTTTTGCATCTGCACCAATTCTGTGCCATGAACATCTTGTATGCTTACTACCTCCTTTTTTGGAAGTCAAAATTGTAAAACAAACCATTGAAATAGTTGATATGATGAATGTCCATAGCAATTATATGAAGATACCTTGTGCCTTTTAAGGTATAAACTGATAGGAAAATATATGATGTCTTAAATATTATATATTTGTTATATGGCTATAATGGTTAGGTGCAAAACTTTTAATAAGTTTTCATGAGCGAGTATATTATATTATGCATTGTGCTGTGGAACTATTTCATGAGTGTTGCCCCTAGATTAACTTTTATGATCAGATAAGATGAAAATCTTGTTACCGTGGTTCCCCAAAAGCTTTTCCAATGATAATCGTATGACTTACTAATTTTCTGGTCCAATGTTCCTAACTGCATTGTCCCAATACTTCCTTCCAAGAGATACATTCATGGAATTATGCAATTGCTAAGGTACACTAAGAAACTGCTATTATGCATGGTGTTGCCAACTTTGAAACTCTGCTTCTTGCCATTGTGATCCTTTATTTCATATAAATCGATGGGTAAAACATGAATTAACTAAAACTTTGTTTTCTCATAAAACTTTGGTTGCTTAAGTAGGCAGAAAAAGGAATTTCTCTTACTTACTGGCATGACTGAATATTTTACATAATGGAGTGATCCGGTCCGGAAGCTGAGTCGGATGGACCGTCGAGGGAGGTGGATGGGATGTTGACTGGAGTCGCGACGTCCCGGAGGGGGGTGTGCTGAGATAGCTCCCGTGTTGATCAAGTGTTCAAAAGTCCTCCGGTCAATGCTACTCTGCAGCCAGTGACCGGGTTGGCCCGGCCCCCGGTACCCCGAGTCTCGAGGCGGATCCAACGAATATATGAGTAACCGGCTAATGACATAATAATGAAATAAATAAGGGGTGAGTACGGAAAACGTACCCTGGCCCAGGGGGGCGCCCTCGGATGGGACACGGCTAGGATTGTCGCGACCCGGAAGAGTAGATGACTCCGATTAGGCTGGAGAGCTGGATCTGACGACGAGAAGCTGAACGAGGCATAGACCTAGAGGACTAGCTGCAGGTCAAGATATAATGCCGGCACGCAGACTGGAATAAGGCACTGGCACGCAAGCTGGGGTTCGAGATCGACACGCAGGTCAGGACACTGGATCGGCACGCAGGCCGGGACACTAGATCGGCACGCAGGCCGGGACACGGGCTCGGCACGCAGGTCGGGACACGGGATCGGCACGCAGGTCGGGACACGGGATCGGCACGCAGGCCGGGACACTAGATCGGCACGCAGGCCGGGACACGGGATCGGCACGCAGGTCGGGACACGGGATCGGCACGCAGGCCGGGACACTAGATCGGCACGCAGGCCGGGACACGGGATCGGCACGCAGGCCGGGACACGAGATCGGCACGTAGGTCGAGACACGCAAGCGGAGATACTAGATCGGCACGCAGGCCGAGAAAATAACAAGAGCGGAATACAGCTAAAATCACTGACGCCCAACAGTAACCAAGGCACGAAGGCCAAAGTACCACAACATGCAAAGCGGAACGAGATAGCGGCACGAAGGCCGGCACACGACGGGACCGGAAGACGCTCAAATCAGTGACAATAATAATAATGGGCAGCTCGATGCTAGGGGATCGGGCCGAGCGTGTCCAGCGCCGGTAGCAGCACGAACTCAGCGGTGTTGGCCAGGGGGAGGAGAGAAGGCTGCTGGCCATCTCTTGGGTTGCGGCAGCATGTAGAAGAGGGGGTGGCGGTGGCTGGAGGTTGCTGCCGGCGAGGAGAAAGCTGGCAGCGTGCGTCTAGCGGTGATGTCGCGAGGCTGAGGGAGAGAGGCTGTCGGTCCGGCAGCGGAGAGTCACGGGGAGGAGGAGAGGGACAGTGGCGCAGCAGGGAGGAGCCGGCAGCGGTGCAGCGAGAGGAACTGGCGATGGCATCGAGAGGAGGGGATGGAGAGGAGTAGAAGTCTTCTCCTCCGTTCCTGTTGCCGGCGTGGTGTCCAGCGGGAGAAGAAAGGAAGGGGGTTGGCAACCGGCCTCGGCTCTGGCGAGGAGCGTGGGGAGGAGAAGAAGAGTGGTATCCGGTCCGGCGGCGGCTCTACAAGGAGGAGACGAAAGGGGCGAGGTCCGGAGGCGCCTGCAGGCAAGAAGGGGAAGAGGGAGGATAGAGGTGGTGGCTGGCTGACGATGGCATCGTCTCCGGCGAGAAGCACGAGGAGGGAGGAGTCGGCGGCTTGGTGGCGGTGCACGAACGAAGCCAGCTCCTGTCGGCGGCGGAGAGAAAGAGAGGGAAAGGGAGAAGTGGTAGCAGCCAGCGGTGAAGAGAAGGAGAGGAGTGGAGAAGAGGCGATCGGCGACCTCGGCTCCGGCGACGTCGACGCGAGGAGAAGGAAGAAACCCGCCACTGTGGCGGCCGAAAAACCAGCCACGAAAAAACCTCCCCTCTCTTGCATGCTACAGTGCCTCCTTAAAGCCCTAGCCTGCCAAAAGACCAAAATGCCCTCCTATCTTCACATAATTACCCCTTTGCCACATATCCATATCACAAGCCTCCCCCACAAGTCTAGTCGACGGAGGCGCAAGTCCGACTGACTAGACCCCTCCGAATGAAACACATAACCGCTACCGAACGAGGAGCCATCGTGAGTCTGTCATGTGACGTAAAACGAGTAACTGTGGCGTGGCGATGCCGAGCTACACAAGGGCGGGAAAGCCGAGTAGGCGACCGAGCGAATGCTTAAGAAGCGCAAGTAAGCGATCGACCGAACGCCGTGAAAAACTGAGCGATGGACGAGCGATGTTGAATGCACGACCGAGAAAATGTCGTCCAAATAAATCGTAACCAGGACAAGTAAAAGCCGTAAGTGTGACTGGGAATGTGCTGATCGAGTGAGGGTCGACCGAGCGAGCGCCAACCGAGCGAGTGCCGAACGAGCGAGTGCCGAGCTAGTGAGTGTCGGCCTGAGCGAGTGCCAACTGAGCGAGTGTCGACCGAACTATAGCGATGAGCGCAACACGAACGATGAGTGCCAAGCATAGCATCGAGCGAGTGTGACGAGTGCCGGGCGGAGCGGCAAGTGAGCGGTGGGTGGGATAAATGACGGACGGAGCAACGAGTGAGTGATAAGTGCTGACCGAGAGGTCGTTGGGCGTGAGAGCAGAGCTCACTTATAACTCGCACTGGGGCGAGAGTCTGGGGCCCTGACCAGGAGGTGCTCTGGAGGCCTAACCAGTACTCGATTTGGAGACTTGTGACCCAGAAGCAATCCGCAGGCCTGACAATGAAGCAATCTGGAGGTCTGACCCAGCCTTGATCTGAAGGTCTGACCCAGAAACAATCTGAAGGCCTGACAAAGAAGCAATTTGGAGGCCTGACCAGGAATTGATCTGAAGGTCTGACCAGGAATTGATCTGAAGGTCTGACCAGGACTTGGTCTCTGAAAGACCGAATGGGCATTGGTCTGACCGCCTGACTGAGAGATCGTTAGTGATACTCTGATCCGAGACCGGGGGTAATACTCTGGTCCAAGACCGGTGGTAATAGCCCAACCCCGAACGGGGAAGGATAAGCCTTGAAGCCCATAGAAGCGAAACCTGTAGCAATATAAAGAGACAGAATCTTTTTCATACCTGATCACAAAGCGATGCCAACCGAGTGAGGATCCGTCTCAGTCCCTCAACTCCCAAATATCCGTGGAGCAAGGGGAGAAGAGAATAATCTGAGCCCTGACTGTCAGAAGTCCGGGACTACCGACCTGAAAGGTCGTTGGGCGTGAGAACAGAGCTCACTTTTAATTCTTGCATGGCGAGAGCCGGGACATAGGCGCAAGGGTGAGCTCACTTATAACTCGTGACCGAGGCAGATAGGCCACCGACCGAAGGTCGTTGGGCGTGAGCAGAGCTCACTTTAATTCTCGCACGGGAGCCGAGAAGGTCGTTGGGCGTGAGAGCAGAGCTCACTTATAACTCGTGACCGAGGCGAGAGTTCTGGGCCACCGACCAAAGGTCGTGGGCGTGAGCGAGCTCACTTATAACTCGTGACCGAGGCGAGAGTCTGGGGCTACCGACCGAAAGGTCGTTGGGCGTGAGAACAGAGCTCACTTTTATTTCTCGGAGACCGACCCGAAGGTCGTTGGGCGTGAGAGCGAGCTCACTTATAACTCGCACCGAGGCGAGAGTCTCGAGGCTACCGACCGAAGGTCGTTGGGCGTGAGAACAGAGCTCACTTTAATTCTCGCATGGAAGCCGACTTGAAGGTCGTTGGGCGTGAGAGCAGAGCTCACTTATAACTCGCGACGGGCGAGAGTTCTGCTGGGGCTCCTGAGCTCTCTGAGCAAATTCTCGTGGGAGCCGACCGAAATGTCGTTGGGCGTGAGAGCAGAGCTCACTTATAACTCGCGTTGGGGCGAGAGTACCGACCGAAAGGTCGCTGGGCGTGAGAACAGAGCTCACTTTTATTCAGCGGACCGGGAAGGTCGTTGGGCGTGAGAGCAGAGCTCACTTATAACTCGCACCGAGGCGAGAGTCTGGGCACCGACCGAAAGGTCGTTGGGCGTAGAGCAGAGCTCACTTATAACTCGACTGAGCGGCCGAGAGTCTAACCGAAAGGTCGTTGGGCGCGAGAGCAGAGCTCACTTATAACTCGTGACGGGACGAGAGTCTGGGCCACCGACCGAAGGTCGTTGGGCGTGAGAATGCTCACTTTTAATTCGACGGCCGACCGGAAGGTCGTTGGGCGTGAGAGCAGAGCTCACTTATAACTCGTGACCGAGGCGAGAGTCTGGGGCACCGACCCGAAGGTCGTTGGGCGTGAGAACAGAGCTCACTTTTATTTCTCGACAGCCGACCGAAGGTCGTTGGGCGTGAGAGCAGAGCTCACTTATAACTCGACCGAGGCGAGAGTCCGGGATACTCCGGTCCGAGACCGGTGGCGATGGCGCTGGTCCGAGACCAGGTACTCCGGTCCGAGACCGGTGGTGATGGCGCTGGTCCGGACCAGTAATGATACTCCGATCCGAGACCGGTGGCGATGGCGCCGGTCCAGAATAATACTCCGATCCGAGACCGGTGGCGATGGCGCCGGTCCGAGACCGAATGATACTCGTCCGAGACCGGTGGCGGCGCCGTCCGAGACCAAGACGATACTCCGTCCGAGACCGGGGCGCCGTCCGAGACCAAGATACCCGTCTCGACTCACGAATGGGGGAGGTAAATGATGATGTACTACGGTCCGAGACCGGTGGCGAAAACTCGACCCCGAACGGGGGAGATAAGAAATCCAATAAGCTGGTCTGAGACCAGTGAAAACCGCTCAACCCGAACAGGGGAGATATGAAATCTGATAAGCTGGTCTGAGACTAGTGAAAACCGCTCACCCACGAACGGGGGAGATATGAAATCGCTAAAGCGAGAGGAAATGAAACCTCACCCAAACGAGAGATAAAGATCAAGCTAATAGGAAACTAGTGAAAGATGAGGAAATAAAGCTTATGTCATACCTGATAGCGGTGTGGTGCCAACTGACTGCGGATTTGTCTCGATCCCTCAACTCCCGAATAACCGTGGAGCGAGGGGAGAAGATGATAATATCCCTGACCGCCAAAGAGAATGAAACCCATGGCAATATAGGGGAGCAGGGTTCATAAAAGTAAAGGCAAGCATAGCACCGTGGGTGAAGGAAGCCGAGCTTGTATACATAAGAAGATGCAAAACAGGTGGAGAATACAGAGCCTATAATAGCAATAAGGTGAAACGCCTATAATAGTAAGAGGATGCAGAGCCCTATGGTGAAGGGTGCAAAGCCTCATGGTGAAGGGTGCAGAGCCTATAATACACCTGATCGGGGAGCTGAGCCCCTGGTCCCTAATCGGAGAGTAAGGTCCCTAGCATGTAATCAAAGAGCGAGGCCCCTAGACCCTGCTCGGGAAGTGGTACTGCAAGTCTATGATCGGGGAGCTGTGTCCCAGGTGTATGAGTGGGGAGCTGTGCCCCTAGAGTCCGATCAGAAATTGAAGGCTCTAGTCTTTGATCAAGGAACTAGACTCTTACTCTTTTATCAGGGAAATATAGCAGTTCTTATAATCGTAAAAAGAGAGCAGAGCTTGTAATCGTACCTGTCAGCCAGCTGAAGCTCCACTCGATCCCTCGACTCCCGAATACCGGTGGAGTGAGGATAGAATATAATATATGCGTCGAGATCCTCCGGGATTGTGATAATGGCAGAGAACCTCCCGACGTCGTCCATCTTCACGTTCCGGAACAGGTTGTTGTGTTTCCCACAGACGGCGCCAAATTTGATCCGGTCCGGAAGCTGAGTCGGATGGACCGTCGAGGGAGGTGAATGGGATGTTGACTGGAGTCGCGACGTCCCGGAGGGGGGTGTGCTGAGATAGCTCCCGTGTTGACCAAGTGTTCAAAAGTCCTCCGGTCAATGCTACTCTGCAGCCAGTGACCGGGTTGGCCCGGCCCCCGGTACCCCGAGTCTCGAGGCGGATCCAACGAATATATGAGTAACCGGCTAATGACATAATAATGAAATAAATAAGGGGTGAGTACGGAAAACGTACCCTGGCCCAGGGGGGCGCCCTCGGATGGGACACGGCTAGGATTGTCGCGACCCGGAAGAGTAGATGACTCCGATGAGGCTGGAGAGCTGGATCTGACGACGAGAAGCTGAACGAGGCATAGACCTAGAGGACTAGCTGCAGGTCAAGATATAATGCCGGCACGCAGACTGGAATAAGGCACTGGCACGCAAGCTGGGGTACGAGATCGACACGCAGGTCAGGACACTGGATCGGCACGCAGGCCGGGACACTAGATCGGCACGCAGGCCGGGACACGGGCTCGGCATGCAGGTCGGGACACGGGATCGGCACGCAGGTCGGGACACGGGATCGGCACGCAGGCTGGGGCACTAGATCGGCACGCAGGTCGGGACACGGGAACGGCACGCAGGCCGGGACACTAGATCGGCACGCAGGCCGGGACACTAGATCGGCACGCAGGCCGGGACACGGGATCAGCACGCAGGTCGAGATACTAGATCGGCACGCAGGCCGGGACACTAGATCGGCACGCAGGCAGGGACACTAGATCGGCACGCAGGCCGAGAAAATAACAAGAGCGGAATACAGCTAAAATCACTGACGCCCAACAGTAACCAAGGCACGAAGGCCAAAGTACCACAACATGCAAAGCGGAACGAGATAGCGGCACGAAGGCCGTCACACGACGGGACCGGAAGACGCTCAAATCAGTGACAATAATAATAATGGGCAGCTCGATGCTAGGGGATCGGGCCGAGCGTGTCCAGCGCCGGTAGCAGCACGAACTCAGCGGTGTTGGCCAGGGGGAGGAGAGAAGGCTGCTGGCCATCTCCTGCGTTGCGGCAGCATGTAGAAGAGGGGGTGGCGGTGGCTGGAGGTTGCTGCCGGCGAGGAGAAAGCTGGCAGCGTGCGTCTAGCGGTGATGTCGCGAGGCTGAGGGAGAGAGGCTGTCGGTCCGGCAGCGGAGAGTCACGGGGAGGAGGAGAGGGACAGTGGCGCAGCAGGGAGGAGCCGGCAGCGGTGCAGCGAGAGGAACTGGCGATGGCATCGAGAGGAGGGGATGGAGAGGAGTAGAAGTCTTCTCCTCCGTTCCTGTTGGCGGCGTGGTGTCCAGCGGGAGAAGAAAGAAAGGGGGTTGGCAACCGGCCTCGGCTCTGGCGAGGAGCGTGGGGAGGAGAAGAAGAGCGGTATCCGGTCCGGCGGCGGCTCTACAAGGAGGAGACGAAAGGGGCGAGGTCCGGAGGCGCCTGCAGGCAAGAAGGGGAAGAGGGAGGATGGAGGTGGTGGCTGGCTGACGATGGCATCGTCTCCGGCGAGAAGCACGAGGAGGGAGGAGTCGGCGGCTTGGTGGCGGTGCACGAACGAAGCCAGCTCCTGTCGGCGGCGGAGAGAAAGAGAGGGAAAGGGAGAAGTGGTAGCAGCTAGCGGTGAAGAGAAGGAGAGGAGTGGAGAAGAGGCGACCGGCGACCTCGGCTCCGGCGACGTCGATGCCAGGAGAAGGAAGAAACCCGCCACTGTGGCGGCCGGAAAACCAGCCACGAAAAAACCTCCCCTCTCTTGCATGCTACAGTGCCTCCTTAAAACCCTAACCTGCCAAAAGACCAAAATGCCCTCCTATCTTCACATAATTACCCCTTTGCCACATATCCATATCATGGAGGATACATCTTCATTAATGTTTAATATGCGAATACATCCACAAATATTTCTATCCCCCTGTTCAATAGACTGAGTGTGATTTCCCCTCAAAGAGATACTCTCAGTTGAGAGTAGTCAGCTACTCTTCGATTGTTGCTGAATAAAAGAAAAGGACAATCTTTTTACTAGATAAGATCTATTATAGAAAAATCAACTGATGTGGTTTAAGATTAATTAAAAATGATATCATGCATCATGTAAAGCAAGACAATGATAGAAGGGTTATAATGAACGGAAAATACCTGAGATTTTAATGATTATGTATTCATTCAATAGTTCATATCTAGTATCTATTTTAATGATATAAGGGTTCTCATTACTCTATAATTTAAGCTTGAAAATTGAAATGATATTGTGTTTTTTTTTTTTTTTTTCATTTGCGAGGTTTGAACACAGCTGGAAATTGTTTTCCCTCGGAAGAAAATTTGTAGGTAAGTTTTGTTAGGATTCTCTTTTCAGATCTTTATACTCTAGTTTTAGAAGCTTAAGCTGTTCCGCCTGTGTGATATACTTAAAGCTTTACTAATTTATTTATTTATTTTTGTTTGTAGCCATCATTTTTTCCCAGAAAACTGGAAAAGATACATGGTGCTTTGTCATCCTTCCTCTCTCTTTACTCAGTTCCTTATAATCTAAGAGGGGGAAACATTTGTTTGTGTGGGCCTTCAATCTTATTAGGGACATGGGGAACAGAACCCAAACACATTGAGGGCAGCAAGTTAAGCCCTCGTTCAAAAGTTTGACCTTATTATTTCTACCACCTCCATCATGCTTCATATGAACTCTTTTATGCCCCATGTGAAGGCCAATCAATTACACATGACAATTAAGACAACTGTTAAATGGAATATTTAGAATTGGATTTATCTAGAATTGACTTTGATATTATTTTTCATAATGAATTATGAATCTATAGACAATGAAATGAGGGGTGCAGATCTTGGACTTAAAAGCTATGTTCTGTTGTAATCCTCTTCTATATTTGATTTACCCTTCATTGTGCTCCCAGGTTTCTCCAGTTCGACTGCAACATGTGTTTTGATTCTCAGTTTGACAAAGCATTTTTGTGATGAAACTGAAATAGCTGGTCCACATCACAAATTTGAAGGTCTAGGTTGTTTATGAGCATACAAATGGGCTTCCACAGCTGAATACACAAGTGATTACTTCTGTAAGTAACACGTATCTTTTTTAATTGTAATAGCTTATGATGCAAAGTCTATCGGCTCAGCATGAAAACACTAAAGAAGAATAGAGCATGCCAAACATTTCCCCGTTTTTTTTCCCCTCTATTAATAATGTTATGAAAGTAAGGTGAGACGTTGCAATCAATGTTGATATAAGATCTCTTCATATCCAAACTCACCACTCCTAGTCCACAATTGCTTTCTTATCCCTTCTTAGAAAAGTTGTTCAAAGGCCTTGAATTTGGTCTCCATCTCATTACTAATTATGATTTTCAATAGTGATTCCTTTTTAATTAATGACTATCAAACCCATGCAATGAGAAATAAAGATAAGCAAGTGGCTCCACTTTGTTAGATGAGGTTCCATGAATGCATGTGACTATCGACTTCTCCCCCTCCTCCCATAAGGGAAGCACATGTTTCATGCTCCTCTCCTCGTATGAATCATTTGACTCGATCCAAGGCTTGGTTTGGTTGAAAAGTGCAATCCATCTCAATTTAATGCCTACCAAAATTTGTAGATTTCAATCATAACGCGAGTAGATCTCTGTTTATAGCACGAGTAGATCTCATTGTCAATTATTGGAACGTAACTATGGAAGAAATAAAGCAATAGTATAGCTATGGTTTAGGGTATGCACACTTATATAGAGACATTCCTTTAACCTGCGTTCAATGTTACCGAAGGCACTCAAAACTAACTTTGATTATGGTCGTTCGTATTAACATAACCCTGTTTGAGTTACATAATAAGATTTGTCAACTAGTTGAGTTGAAAAGAATTTCAATAGTTGTTAAACCCCAAATAGAAACACGTGCATCTTAGATTATCATTTGAACAACTTAAAATTCTTTTGCTAAATTTTTTAATAAGTTTATGATTTTAATATTTAGCTCGTTTCCCTCGCACACAGAATATGTGGCTCTCTAAAAAGTCGAGATTTACTAAATTCACAATCAATAATTGAAGCCAACTAATCGTTGTACCACGCTCTTATTCTAATTATCAATGTGAACACTTTGGACGTAATTAACAAGGAGCATATCACTAGCATTCAAGCTTACTTTAAAAAATTAATAGAAAATTTCAGCTTAACTTTGTTGTTCTTCTTTCAAATAGGGCATTTAAAATTGTGAAATTTTTAAAAGGCGCAATTAACTTTTAAATTACTTAAAGGACATATTTATTTTTTATTTTATTCCTCTCGTCGTTAATTATTATGGTGCTGCATTTAAAAAATAGTACCATGTGTTAGATGTTAAAGAACAACATTATTGTAATGTATTTTAAAAAATTAATACAATTGTGATGTTGCTTTTTGATATTGTATTTCAAAAATCAACACTACTAAGATATTTATTTTCAAAATACAATATGATAATGATATTGATTTTAGAGTTAATGCAACAACATTTTGGTATGCGACATTTGTGTTGGTTTTAAAGTCATTCTCGAAATGGTCTAGTGATTAGCACATGAGATGTTATCATCATGAAATTTGAGGTTTAAATCAATGTCTTCTTCGTGTGCCCGTCATTATTAAAAAAATTAGTAGTCATTCATGATTTATATTTTTCGTGTTGATTTTGAGACAGATTGACAAGGTTGTTAAGGATGATCATGATCATCTTTTGTTTAATATTACAATAGTCTTGGTGTTGTTCTTTAAAATTAATGCAACTGTTTTTCGAACGTAGTATCATAATAATTAACGAGAAAAGTAAAATAACGTCGTTTAAGAATTACATAATTTTAAATGCGTCGTTAGGTGAAATTACCCTTTTTCTATTCCACTCCGATGCTTGAACTCTACCAACGCATTCAATGTCTCCCCCCATCACTCTCAATTAGATGCAGCATTTGATGTTTACATTAATGCACAGGGACATGATAAGATTTGATTGGACAATCATTGTTATATAAAAGTCCCCCAACATTATCTTAATCACCACAATTCCTACATTTATTTTAGCCTGAGCAGAGAGGCCTGTGCCATCCAAGCGATTCACCTGGAACGCCTAGTAATTGTTTAATGATTGGCGAAGTGGTGGAACAGCTGTTGAACAACGCTCCCAACAGGCTGCGATCTGAGCAATGAGCAATGAGGGGGCAAAAGTACACGGGAGCAAGCATTAAAAGTGGAAGAAGAAAAAAAAAAAGGCGCACTGTTTGGCCATGGCAGCACCCGGCCTAGCCGCCTAGGCCTCTGTCGGCAGTGACGCTGACAACATCTTCATTCAGTTTATTGAAAACAGCACTCGCGGGAGTTGGAAGCTGCGCTGGAGATCGGACGTGCCCAGCGGCTCTGTGACTGGCTTTACTCGGACGGGGAGATAGAAAAGAGGGAAATGTCGAGGGTTTGGGGGTTCAGGGTTTGTTAGGATGCGGAAATAGAAAAAGAGGGAAATGCTGAGGTTCTGGGGTTGGGCGATTTTGGGGTTTGGCCGTTTTGGGGTTTAGGGGTGTCTTGATATTTAAGGATGGAAACATTTTTTTTTAAGGGTCTACAGGAGCTGAGGCACATGAATTTTCTCTCGTTCGAGTTTACCTAGGCAAAAGCGTCCGTGAATGAAATTTAAAATTTATTTATGCGAAAAGTATCTTGCCCCTTCGGATGAGGGAAAAGAGATCGCTAACATCTGAGAGGCAACCTGTTGAGAGCTGGAGGCTTCCGCTCCCATCATCATCCTAATCTTAATTTATTATGTTATGTTGTTTGTCATGATTCCTAAGATGGTTTCATCCTCATCTTCCACTCGACAATTCTGATGAGGACGGTCAAGATTAGTCTCATAAAATTGAAAAAAAATATTCTCTCTGTAATGATGGATTGTAATTTCTCTATTTATCTCCTCATAAATTATTATAAAGTTGACGGTGTAGAATTGCTTTGCTGGATAACTGATTTCATTTTTTTGCTACACTGATGAGGGTAAAGAGATTGATAGATTAGTATTAGGGATGCAAATGAATTAAACATGTTCCTAAAGTTTTGGAGCCAACTCAAAAAAATATTTAATTTATATTTAAAATTATTAAATTCAAGTCGAATTTTAATATATTGGATAATTTTTTTTAAACCGAATTTAAATTCATAATATTTTATTCGATTATTTACGAGTCAAACCGACTTATTTTTATATAATTTTAATTTAAATATGCTTAAATTCAGTTTTAAATAATTCGAAAGGAACTTAAATTTATCTTTTTTTCAAACTATAATTGGATTCTGTCCAAGTCAAGATTCGAGCCATTTGAACCGAATTAGCCAAAATTAAATATATTTTCGAGCTTCAAAATAAATTCAAATATCTCATATATTTTTTTTTTAACTTGAACTCAAATATCATTTTATATTATTGCAATACTCTAGTCAAGCGTTACTATTGGAGACAAATTAAGTAGTATTTTAAAGGGAAAGATTGAATATGTCTATCATAGTTGAATAAAAGTTACCTTTTTATTAGTGTTGTATGAATTTTGACAACTACATCAAATGCCTTATGTGCTTTTATTTTTATTTATTTATTTGATCGGTGGTAAATTTTTGTAGGGTCGATCCTTGTTGGTGTAATATTTTTTTTTATCAAGGTTGATCTGATTGACTAAATTTAAATTGGCTCAAGTTTGAGTCTTGATATTTGGATTTCGATATTTGACAATATATAGAGATTGTAAATATAATCGTCCGTTTGGGGAGATTATTGATACAATTCCCTTTTGATCAAGGTTGACCAATTAGATATGAAGAAGAGTGAAGTAGGTCAAAGGGTTGATTGGATATTTGACTGGGAAAGTCCTAACTGGAGGTTAGGCAGATGGAAAATCCTGGTGAGTGAAGTCAGATAAAAGACCTAGTGAGTGAAGCCAGGTAGGTGAAAGTCCTGGCGAGTGAAGGCGGGTAGTGGAAAGACCTGATGAGTGAAGTCAGGTAGGTGAAAGTTCCGGTGAGTGAAGCCGGGCAGTGAAAACATCCTGGTGAGTGAAGCCAGGTGAAAACCCTAGTGAGTGAAGCTAGGTGAAAGTCCTGGTGAGTGACGTCAAGCAGATGGAAAGTCCAAGTGAGTGAAGCTAGGCAGATGGAAAGACCTTGTGAGTGAAACCAGGCACGTGTAAATCCAGGTGGGTCAAGGTTGACCAGACACCTGGTATTGAGAAGTCTAAGTAGGTCAAAGAATTGACCGGATATTTGGCACAAGGAAATCCAGATGGGTCAAGGGTAACCAGACATTTGGTGGAAGGAAGTCCAAGTGAGTCATGGAGGACCAGACACTTGGCACGAAACGGTAAATCTAAGTGGGTTAAGGAGGACCACACTTGGTGATCAGAAGTCCAACAAGAAGTTGACAAAGAGAAAGTCCTGATGGGTCAAAAGTTGACCGAACACTTAGCGATCGTAAGTCCAATAAAAGTTGGCATGGAACTAGAAAGTTCGGACGTAGTAAACTTTCGAAGACCATAACTTTTGACTCGGATATCGGAATGAGGTGATCTCGGATGCGAAACGAAGCTCGTGGGGGGGGGGGGTTCAATCGATCAACCAATCGATTGGTTGACATGATTTTGTACAGAAACTGTCTTGATCGATTGGGAGAGTTCCTAAGCAAATAGTGAGCTTCTAAATCGATCAGATGATCGATTGAAACCTCCAATCGGTCAGCCGATCAATTGGGAAGCTAGAAATCATACGATATAGGTTGAATCGATCAGGCAATCGATTCAGAGGTTTTCCAGAGAACACAGAGGCGCTCTGAATCGATCAGCCGATCGATTCAAAGTCTCCCCAATTGATTGAGAGTCATTCAATCAATTGGGATCCGATCGTTGCGCAGGTTATAGCCGTTGGTGAGCGTCTTCTTCGTGCATTCATCTCCAGCGACTACAGCGCAAAAAGCGACGATTCACAAGCTTCTCCACACCTTCATAGCCAGTTCTTGAATGCTCTTGGAAACAAGTGTGGTTACACTTCCAAGGTTTAAGAGGCAATAACAAGTAACAAGTAAGCAAGAAGAAAAAGTTTTTATTTGTATTTTTTGTATTTTCATCTTATGGGTGTTGTATATTGTTGTGTGAGTTTGTATGAGGTTTCTCTGCCTCCGGCTATGACCGAGAAGGAGTATTTTGATTAGTGGAGCGTGTATCGCGTGTGGATCCTTGGATTAGTCATCTCTTCTTGAGATGGATACCAAGTAAATCCCTTGTGTTAACGTTGTAAGTTTGTTTCTTGTTCATTCCGCTGCACATCATCGCCAAGAAGCAAAGCAACGAGACGCGCGATGAGTTATTCACTCCCCTTCTAACACCAAAATGACCCTAACAATCCGGTTATCCAAACTAGTAAATGAGTCTAATTAGGTTTATCATATTATTAATATGTGCTTTTATTTTTATATAAAAATATCCAAATGTATAATTATTTCGTTATTTAATTATATTAGATATTTTTGTTTAGTTATAAGAGATTGCACTTATTTAGTTATAACAAATGTATTCCTTTAGTTATAGCATGTGGATTTTTTTTATAAAAAGAAATGTGATAAAAATATGTGGATTCAAATTATTTTAAGATAGTGAATGAGGAATCTAATAACCTACTTTTAATTTCTTTATTTTTTTCTTTTTTATTCTTTTATCCTTCAATTAAATATTAGATTGAGTTTGCCATTTTCTTTAATACAATATTTTTTTTAAAAAAAAAATCATAATATTATACATGGATCATGCGCTTGCACACGTTGATGCGTTATCTTCTCTCTTCGTAGCGGCAACGATGTGAGGTCTCTTAACTTTCAAACCGTACATTTGTCTCATCATAAACATTGAAAATGACTCCATAATTAAAATTAAATAATTTCTTATTCACAAAATACATGGAGTTAAACTAATCTTCTTTATTCATAAAAGATATTCTAAAGTTCTGTTTTTTTTTTCCTTTTTACTTGATATGAAAAACATAGTCTCGGTTTAAAGAAGTATCATCATAAAATAAAATGGCCACATCATGAAACATGAAATGAAATGAAAGAAGATGAAATTACGTTGCCCTTCCCTTGGATATTTCTAATAAAATAATGCATCATGGAGCAAGGATATGGTTTCGTGCTTCTTTCTTGTAAACATGCATGTGCCCATGCCGTGGGATTCAATGTATACATATGTCTATGCTTGAGCCCATGCCTCACCATTAATATTATCGATACCATCAATTCAAGTAGCTTACAGTATATTTCAACCATCTCCGGGATTATGATGCCACGATAAAATATTCAAATTATTATCTAGATATTTATAATTCAATTCTCAGTTATAATATATTTATATGAATTTATCATTCAAATGAGGATCATAATCAAAAGATGCTCGACTTCTATGCTGGTCATCGTGTGCGCTTCTCGATTTATTCTTATGACTAGTGAAAAACTTTCATAGGACCGGATCGATCATCCCAGGAATAATCAAAAAACTCAATTGGGATTATCATTTATTTATTATTATTTTTACAATATATTTCAACACTAAAATTATACCCTAGGTTTACTACTCAGATAGTCAAAATTTGATCCCTAAATACAGTATATTTATAGAAATTTTTCTCTAAAAGGAATATATAATCATAGAATATTGGATTTCTAGGTTATTCATCGTGAGTGTTTTCTCATTTATCCTATGAATGGATAGAAAATTTCTTTGGGACTAAACCAATCACCCTAAGTTTAATGTTACTCGATTGAATAATTTTTTTAACAATGTAGTTCAATGTGCATGCTATTAGGAAAAAAACTCTTCCCACTCATAATTATTTGGTTGTTGATGATAAACTGAAGATTTATCTCCCTTTATATTACTTGATAACGCACTCTCATAAGCATATGATATGAGTGTAATAATCTTTTTACTATAATTAATAATATATTTCAACAAAAATTAATCCTCAAGTTTTTTTTTTTAAAAAAATGTGTATTATTTTTTGAAAATAGTTTGATCCATGATTCCACTCATTCTATTGTAAGGAAAAAAATGGCAAGGGGGGTTTAATAAATCAATTAATTATGGTTACATGATTAATGACTAAATAATAAAATACTTGGCAAGATACCCTTATCTTTATGGAATCATATCTGCTTTTGCAAATTAGTTTAGTCTACATGCATTGCACAAAAACAAAAGGACTCCTTTACTTGCAATCATGAATGCCAATTTTACACTTTGCCTCATCCTCTTTCGCTAAATATAAAAGCATTATTTTGCAAACCGTAACCTAGGAACAGAGTCACCCTGATGAAAATTGCGGAGACTCAAAATATATTAAATATTAGATAAATGTTGGATGTATTTAAAATTAATTCAATAAAAGTTTAAAGGGTGTCGGTAGGATTTTGGTCCTTTGCAAAGGGCATTTTCAAGAACAAAAATAATTTACTAAGTGAGAAATTTACTCATAATGATGAAAATTATATTAGTTTTGCTGATACACATCCATAGTTTATTTTTTATTTGAAAAGTAAATAGTTTAGAGGACTAAAGTTATTCGATTAGTAGTCCACTTGTTAGATAAAAAACGATATTGGAAGGAGCAAAAGAGTACTATATCTATGTGTTGCAGCTCACAATGTTGTAGCGATCTATTCAAATGATACAAGATTGAGAATTAGATATCTCCTACTTGAGCTTAAGCAAATTTATAAATAATTTAGTACAAAGTAATGTCGGGGATTCCTCACTAGTATATGTAAATTATAATAAAATTTTAATATCATCCTTTTTAATTAACTTAATATATAAATTCCGATATAATGTGTTCTAGGTGTGTACTTGAGATATCACAATAGTGAGAAAGTAATGTTTAAGGTTAGGGAATGTTTTTTTTTACTATTTAATAAATTAAGGCGGTAAAATGTAATATTTTAGGTTATAGGCGCAATATAGAAAGTAAATAAAACTATTGGAGGGGTTAAAATAAAATATTCTCAGATTTAATTATAGTTTAATCGTTGCCACTTGTACAACTGGCAATTCCCAATCCACAGCATAAATTCCAACAAGGCCTCCATTCCAATGGCTTCCCACCTGAACTCCCCGGCGTTCGTCCGCTGCTCCGGCCAACTCCTCCTCGACGGAGTCGAAGAGCTCGATGAAGATACTGTGCGACGTCTGTAGCCAAGAGGCGGCCTCGGCGTTTTGCTGCGCCGACGAGGCTGCCCTCTGCGAAGCTTGCGACCGGCGGGTCCACCGGGCGAACAAGCTGGCCGGAAAGCACCGCCGCTTCTCCCTCTCCGCCCAGTCCCACCCCGTCTGCGATGTCTGCCAGGTCTGTCCAAGATGCGATTTTGATGGTTTCGTGGTGGATCTGCGATCAAAAGTCTGGATTTTTTTTTTTTTTTATTTCAGTTCTTTGGATTTGGGAATTGCAGGAGAAGCGGGGGTTCGTGTTCTGCCAGGAGGACCGCGCGATTCTTTGCAGGGACTGCGACGAGTCCATCCACAGCGCCAACCAACTCACCATGAAGCACAATAGGTTCATCCTCACCGGCGCACGTCTTTCCGCCGCCCCGATATCCTCCTCTTCCTCCACCGAGCCGGAGTCGGAGTCGACGCCGGCTAAAGATAGTGCCAAAACCTCCGTTCCTGCGAGAGTTCGAAGTTCGGTCTTGATTGTCGACGCTTCCTCCCCCATCGCCACAACCAGCTGCAGGACTACCAGCAGCAGCACCGTCAGGCCGCCCGTAACTGCATCCACGGGCGTCGCCGCCGATTCTACAAGCAGCATCTCCGAGTACCTAATAAAGATGTGCCCCGGGTGGCGCGTCGAGGACCTTCTCGTCGACGATGCGGCCGTTTTGATGGAGGATTTCGCGAAGGTTCAGGAACATTATTTCGCCCTCCTGTTTGGCCTTAGAAACCCTAAAAACTTCATCTTTTTCGCGCGGAAAAGATAAAGAACAGATTTTTATCATCATTGCGCAGGGAACCGAGTTGCTTCCTTTCCTGGAGCCGGATCTGGACGGCGGCGGGCAGGAAGCGGCGGCGGAGAAGTTCCCAGCGTGGGCGGCGCAGGTGCCCCAGTTCCCTCCGCCGTATTTCTCCGCCGCGACCTCCACCGCCGGCGTCGGGCACCACCAGACGTGGCACGCGAACAAGGAGGCAAGTGTCAGCTACCAGCGGGGCGCGAAGACGGGGCCAGAACAGTTGAGCGAGGACATATTCATGGTGCCACAGATTTCCCCTGCGCCAACTCCCATCAAGCGGACGAGACACTCGCCTTGGTACTACTGAACTGGTCGGCCATTTAGATCACCTTATCTGCCCTCTGTCTAAAGAACCTCGGAAAAAGCTTTAATTTTTCTGAATAATCTAGAGTAAGAACGTTTAATGTGTTCTGAGTATGAGTTTTCAAGTTGTTTTATTTTCCAAGATCTCCGAGTTCTTATCCAGTTTATGAATTCATCTCATGAGAAGTTCAAGTCGATGAACTCGTTGAGTTGATTGATTGGGATTCGTCGGAATCGACTGGAGAGTTAGCATCTGAATCTGGCGAGTAAGAGACAAATGATGTTGAATTTGTGAGAATCCTTCTTTGATGCTCTAGTTTGGATAAAGCTTAACGCTGGTTCACCTTCTTGTTTGATATATATATATATTTGAGAGAATGATGGAGAGAAATTATATATATATATATATATATTCAATTTCCTCCGTGAGCTTTATCTTCGTTGGAATTTGTTCGTCGTTCGCTCTGGATAACGAGGAAAGAGAATACGTAGCTGGGAAATTTGTACTTCTCCGCTAATTTAAAACTATTAAAAAATTTAAAATATTTATCGTATTATTCATCTTTGATAAATTTAAATATATTAAATAATCGCTTCTATTTTTTATTTAAAAAACAAATAGTGCCTTGATTTACTCATGGCACACGAGTGTAATTCGACTAATCATCTCAAGTAAACAACGAAATCAAGTAGAATTTTCATCCAGATGAATATGAATATGCTTTTTTCCTGATGCAGGTGATCATGAACTAATTGAATGGTCTGCAAATTTGACTATAATGGAATGCATCTTCCATACTATGGTTTAAATAACTCTGATACTCTATACCAGGTTTTGCTATAAATAACAAGATGCAAATAGTGTTTATAACGAGTTCAAGCATAAAACTAATGCCATTTGCAGAATCTAATAATATCCACCTCAAACACAAATATATTCAAAACCTTGCATCATTTTATCAAATATTGTGCTTTGCAGCCAACCGACGTGAGGCAAAAAAGAATATCACTGGATGGGTTGGTTAGTTGCGACTGAGGCATAACGTCTGTGTCGCCATAATCGAAGTGATGTGCAAAGTTTGATCACAATTCCAATCTCACGCTATTTCCGACTGGTCATCAGTCTTCAGATGTGTGCTGAAAAGTGCTATGAGTAATGGATTCTTTTGTAGGCATTCCATGAATTCATCTTTTCTGATCACGCCATCAGCAGTTGTATCGAACAGTTGATGAAGCTGAAGGAATTATAGCTCACTTAGTGTAATGACAAAACAACACCATAAGTTCAAAAGCTAAACCGAAGTAACTTAAAAATATCTCCATTTACAGCATTTTATGTTGGCTCAAGAATACGACCAATATGCATTCAATAATAAGAAATGGATTAACTTTGGTTCGTTACCTGTTCGGTAGAAATGCAGTCTGTTGAGTTCTCACAGCACTTGGCAAAAGCCGTTTCACATGCCCTCCAAAATGATGGCTGTTTTCTAATTAGTGCTGATCCAGTCAAAAACTGCAGATTGCGGTCAATTGCAGTGCAAATTAGTTGAAGAACCAAAAACTAAAAAAAAAATAGTGTTAAATTGAGGGGTTCATTCAAAAAAAGTTGATAGATTGGAGACATACACAATGAAACTAGAAAACAAGATCCACAACTTGGCAAAGAATTGTGCAAGAATTAAGTAGAGATGAGATGGTTCAAGTGTAGCCTGAAGTAAGAACATAATTTGCAAGGTTCTTTCTTTTTCCCAATGAAGAAATAATTCAAAATATTTATTAAAATTACACTACACTAAATTTGACATTTGACATCAAATATATACAGATGAAGGTCCTATAAAGACAATAAACTGCATCAAACAAAGTCATACTTGGATGTGCAGGTCAAACGTGTTGTTATACAAACAAGCATTATTTAGAAAAGTTGAATTTGCATTGTCAAGACTGAGGCATTGAACGTGATATCAGAGTCAATCATAACTTGTGTGGTTCAAATGCTATTCATGTGATACTTGCATCATTGTGAAATTAGTAAGTATAGCAGATGCTGTTAAAGTTGCAATTACATATAATAAGTGGAACTTTAAATCAAGAAAAAATTCCTTACTAAGAAGTTAGTTATCTTACCTGCCGAAATGTTATTGACCCCTTCTTATCCGTGTCCAAATAGCCAAATATCTGAAGAGACAGTTAAAAGAGATCCTTCGTTAAGGCATTTTTCAAGGGTTAGCTTAGGCACATATGTAACAATCTGAAGTCATAAGTTCCAACTATTTGTAAAGAGTTTAGTATAGACATCATTTGTGAACCAAAACAGAATTTTGTCATAGGACTGAAAGTTTCTTGGTCAAATATGAGCAAGCATTAAAGCATCAAATTTTAATCCAATAGGAGTTGAGTGTTACAACTGCATTTGCCTATAAATATCAGGTTTAAGAACTACAATTATTTGACTAATACTTCCATACCTGTAATTGGTAATTGTGCAAATAGTGCAAAGTAGATACTATAATATCTAATCCACTGAATTCATTATACTCAGTAGCATGATAATCTGGATGTCATAAATCAACAACTCTGTTAGGGTTCTGGTTTTTGTCGATCATTTAAATGATCATTAAAACTCTTGAAATGTGCCTTCCTATTAAACCAACTTGAATGAGATCTGAAATCTAAGATAATTGTCATACAACTCACACCTATGAAGACACTAATATAGTGAATATGGAAAGGATCAACTGATAAGAATTCCTGATGGGATTTCAATCCTGAACCATTTGAGACAATCGGTTGTGACAAATCTTAGTTGGAATTGCTTGAGCATAAAAATAAATTAGTTACATGTTAGAGCAGCACAAACAATTCAACCTAGAGAAGTAGAAACCACTCATTCAGAAGGGAAGGTAAATTCCTTGGGTTAAATAAGCACAAGACGTTCGACTAACCTTCTCACCCAGAGGATTCAAGCAAAGTCCATATGCTTTCAGAAAACCATAAATTTGAACCCGCCCGCTGTCACCCCAACATTACATATATCAAAAATTAGCATTGACAAAAAAAAAAGAACAACAAAAAAAGAATTTAAGCTTCAATAAAGTTAAAGCATGATGATGTACTGGACGTGTAAAACAAGATGTTTTAGAAATTGACAGTAAGGCTACATATGTGATTGCAAAATAGTCAACATGGAGTATGTAGCAATGTGGTTACATGCCATCTATATCATTTTTTTATAGCATTACGAAATTGCTACATAACCCGTTTTTACCCTGTTGGTTCTAACAACTTTAAGCTAACTCCTACATTAACAGCGAAAGAAATAATTTATATCGAAGAAATTTCAGACTTATGCAGACTTACTTAGAATCTGGGTCCATAGCAAGAAATTTATCCAAAAGTACAACAGCTTCCGATGTGCTTATGTTAAATGACTGCACAGTGAAAAAAGGTTTGTAATTAATCAAAACATATAAAAGAAGTCATCTTTTCATAAAATAATATATGCCATCATGGGTAACCGCATCCAAAAGAAGATATAGAGCAAGTAGACTTCAGTCAGTAAATGCTAGAATGTCTAAAAGATGAAATGCAAAAGTAGTCACATTGTTGTAACCTAGAAACTACCATCGAATTATGATCTTAAAATATCTTCTGCAATTAAAAAACACAAAAATCCTGTTATAATCCAAAAATTGTAGAATCTAGTCTTTTTTTGTTTTTTTTTTTGAGAAAACTGCATAGTAATTTGTTTGTCTCAATTAAAATTCAGATAAAACATCATGCATGTGCATCCAAAATGTGAGACACTCAGAGCAATTGAAAAGAAAGATAATGCCTGTGGGCCTTGGTAGCATAATGAATTCAAGTGACAGATGGCATCAATAGAGTGGATGTGTCACCCTGAACAAAGTGACATTTCCTCATACCACAATATAATAGAGCATTGAATGTCTAGATTGGGATTTGTTAAGTGATATTCATACTGCGAACACATTAAGATTCCATGGCAGAATCATCTAAATGAGTCGTTCTTTTGTTTTGTTGTCAGTGAATAATCTCCTTTCTATGATCTTGAGTCTTGATAGACAAACAATAGTCATGCCAACATCAAAAGTTGGTGATGTGAACTAATGTGGATTGTATTCAGGGGCTGAGTAATTCTGGAAAATCAATATCTATTACCAACTTAGATGAATCTGAACGAAATTGCAAATGCAGAATTCATAATGAATAATAGCTTTATAAGAATGAAAAAGAATACAATTAAACTTCTTTTTAGGTTAAGTGATAAGTACAATTATTCTAAACAATGTTAGAACTTAGCAATAACACTACCAAATAAAATCTTATACTGGGATTAATATGATAGATTCAGTACTCACATTTTCTACCCATCCCATCTCTACCATGTAGTTCGAGCATCTCTCCTGTGAATTAAAATCGAGGAATAAGATGAAATGACTACTTAGAAAGGTCATATGAGAACTTGAATGTAGAAACAAGAAACAAAATTTATCAAGTGCCTATAGAACTTAGAAGCCATCTTATTGGATTCTTCTTTCATAAGAAATAATTGGAGTTGTATAACCAAGTATTAACTAACAAGCTGGCAAGCAACCTAGTTGGTAGGGCCTTTGTAATTATTGGTAGATCCTGGATTTATATTCTGCCAGGCATTGCCTCTAGTATGTGTTTGAAAAACCAACCATTAACTGCGTTAACTAATTCCTAACAGTAGATTCTCCAATATCCATATAAGAGCCATTAAATAATTTGAAAACAAAGCATCTTTTTAATATGCAGCTCAATTTTACTTCCTTCAGAAGTATATCAGCTGATAAGTAAGGTGCTCCTCAATAAATCAGCTGATAGTGTATTGAGCCAATATTTAAACACGAGAAAGTAACTTGAGTGATGAACTGAACAATGATGCAAGTGGATGATATTATGATAGTATCAAATATGGAAAATTTACTGTTTACCTTTCCAAGTTCAGATGCTCTTGAGAAAAGTATCATATCTCCAAAAGAGTGAGTTGTCTGTAGAACATTAAGGGCCCTCGACATGGCATTGCTAGTCTGTGAAAGGTTTGTACAAAAACAGATAAAAGGTAGCCACTTCCAATAAATGAAAGTCTAACGCTGGGATGGAATAATAACAAATTTAGAAGTTCAACACCTAAAGAATAAAATAGCAAATAATCATATTTATGGATTCAGTAGGAAGAATCTTAAAAGATATTGAGGTTATCGTGCATCAGTAATTCTGCATGATTGCGAAAATTGTAAAACGGTAATTGTTTGTGCTGGAGAAAGCTGATTTACTCCACAAAGAGAAAACAAGAAAGGGGGCCCAAGTAACATGTAAATTCAAAATTCTATCCTCAAGCTGTGTTTATGCCAACTATTTGGATCAGTTGCATCAATCTTATCCTTCCATCCTCCATTAAGTTCACATCCATTTAAGTTCTATGTGAGACTATATAATCAATAATATCCATATCATTTTTTATTATATTAATTAGAGTATTCTTTGGTGTCTCTGCCTCTTATGCCTTTTTCTCTCCAATTGATTTGAGCTAGAATCAACTCATCATCTTATTATAAAATCTTCTATAGATTCCTACATGCATCAAAATACCTACCAAAGTAATATCCAATAACAACTGAACAATAATTCACCAAAAAAATAAAACGAAATAGGATATAAATATATAGTTTATACTAATATATTAAGATGTTATGCAGATCAATCCACAAAAATGAAAACTTTATGTTTGAGTCAACTTGTTATGACCTTGGTAATAATTATTCCAAACTCAAACCTGTAATTTGAATCAGCTGTTGGATATTGTGTAAGCAAAGAAGTGTCCACAATCTGTTTATAACCACAATTATGTTAAATACAAACCTACTAATGTGTACTATGTTGATGATGTATAAATGTCATGTTAAATTTTGCCAACCCTATAGGAAAGTACAAGCTGTCTAAGGGACAACAGTATTAGTCAGTACAACTCAAACAGCAAGTTCGCTAGCATTTGAAATCTAGTCAGCCTACATCTAGTTTGGCCATCTTATTATCTTTTAAAATTTGATGGGTTATCGACACCTTCTTAACTCACTTCATAAGTTTGGATCAATTCAACCTCTTTTGCTCATAGATCTGAATATGTCAAGAAAACTGCCTCATAAGGCTAGCTTTGGATGTTCTAGAAGAGACTGGCTATTCTTGTAGTGAAACATATCCGAACTCAGCGTCGAGATGAAAAGAATCTAGTCTAACTAAATAAAGGTTTCAGATATTCTCCAATGATGATTTTGTAAACATATAGCAAACCATAATTCAAATAAAACCTTGAAATTGCTACAACAGAAAATCCAACTATCTTAGAACTCACAAAATTGAATTTTCATTAAATATTTAAGTTTCATTCTGAGCTAGCGTTTGGGTCCCTAACAAGAAGGAATAGGTATTGTGACATGTAGCCCATGTTAGCATATGGTGTTGGTGGCACTGATGAGGAAGACAAAGAAAAAGAGGTCACTGGTGCTGGAGAAAGCTTCACAAGATCTGCATGAAGCCTCGGTGTCTCCCTAACTTGTCCACATCAAAATCGAAGCATAACAAAACCATCTGCCTCTCACAGTTGATCAACATCAGATATCACCTCAGCAAGAATAGAACGTAATATCTTGATTGTGCAGGTAAGCATGGCATGAGATTATAAGCCATGATTTAATGTTGAGAATAAATGCCACAAAGAAAGAAGATTACTGCTAATCTAATTCATCAAGTAATACAAAAATTATTGAAAATATATTACAAAACTGGAAGCATGTATCAAAATCCATTGAACATGTATACCCTATCTGAAAATTTTGTTATGTTTTGTTGTTTGCTCTCATCTGGGAAGATAACAGGAAGGTATTCCACCTATCAAGTGAACAAACACATTCTTAGTAAACAAGTCTACAGATGAAGCAAGCTCAATCATAGATCCAAGAGTTACAAAAATATTTTCTAATATCCTGAAGAATAGTTGTGTGCTAATAATAAGCTAACGTATTCGTGTAATCATGCATATGTAATAACCAAATTCTACTTTTAGGAAAAATTGAACTACGACATCAGTAAAACAATAGCAACAAAATCTGATTCATGAGCAGAACAACCTGAAGATAAGTTCAGAACTAAATTATATGTATTTCATTTCAGTATCATAGGAGTGTCTGGCTATCAGCAAATCAATAGCATTGCCATAATAAACATAAACAAGTTGAATTAACTGCAGCAATCCAACCTTCAGTGTGAAAAACTACAAAAGGCATTTCCTTACGTTGTATCCAGCATTGAAGACCTTCAGGATAGTTTTCCTAAAGTTGAATATGTCTTGTTAAGGTCAAGTATGATGGACATGTAAAAAATAGTTGTATAAATTTTTATACTTGATATTTAAGATACTCTCAAACAATCATATACTGAACAAAAACAAATGCATCATCTGAAAGTTTCAAACTAATTGAAGAAACCTTATGGTTTCTAGCTTGGATAATGAGATTATTCAAGTGTTAACCTAATATCGTCTTTGCAGGAGATCCAAGACTCATAGGACCAAGGAAGGGCAATCCGGTGCACAAAGCTCCCGCTATGCGGGATCTCGGGGAAAGATCCATTGTATGCAGCCTTACCCTACTTTTTGCAAGAGGCTGTTTCTAGTTTGGGGCAAGAGCAAGACTCAGGAAGTAAGCAAACTATATAATAGATGAAACACATCTATGCTTAAAGCCCTGTCATGAACAAAGTTGTTTCAACGATGACAACTACAAGATTTGTAAGCATGTTTGCCTTTACTGTTCAATTATTTTTGTTTCACTCCTATATATATTTAATCTGAATGGAAACTGTATCCTGGATTCAAATAATGGTTGGTCGCAAAAAATAAATTTATCGTCGCACAAGACCAGAAATCATTGATGAAGAACAAATATTCTGACAACCGTAAGGGAATAAAATAGGAAAAATAATTATGCAAACAATCATACTTGGAACAATTAAATACTAATTTCAGAAATACATGTGAACCTTAGAACTGATAAAACTGAAAGATGCAAAATACCATAACACAATTAATATGATAAAAAAAAATTAGGAACTATCAGATAATGTACCTCCATAAAATTGTGAAACTGTGTGAACATTCTAAACATGAGCTTCAGCAAATTAACATTTCCCCTAAATTGAGTGAAAAGTAATTCATTACAAGTACACCAAGAACAATAATTAAAAATATATTATGTGTAGAATCCATACCAAGATTGGTCAAAATGTACATAAGGATAGCGAACAACCACAGGTTGAAGTGGCAAACCAGGAAGGAATGCACCTAGTCGAAATGAAATGAGGAACCTCCCATTTGTAGTGGTCCCCTCAGGAAATAACATAACACGTGGAAAATCATTGGAAGAAGCCTTTCTCTGTTTGCGTGTCCTAGAAAGCAAATTTCTGTATCAATAGCTAATAAATATATTTCAATTTAATTTTTCTTATCAGTACTCTTAAAATTAGGTTGTTTTCCTCCTCCTAAATATAAATTAGAGATATTCATTCATCATCATAGCTATTGTAACGCCAAAACAAGTTGCTTATGAAAAATCTTTACATGAAGAGGTAAAGTGAATTATGTTCTACAACACCAATCAAAATCACATAGTAAGTACTGAGGCAACAATCTTCTAATTAGCTAGCTAATGTCTGAAAACTCTGGGCCCCTGATAACCAGCATTTTATTCTAAAAATGGATATTTGATCTTGACATGTGAAGAAAGCAAGCCAATAAGCTAGACTTTAAAATGTGAATCTCCCAAGCCAAGTTTTACTTGATTAGCTAAACTTTTAAGTTGGTTAAGACCAATATAACTTGAGGTGCAATCAACTCATGTTACTCATATTTAGTAATTTTCTGGAGAAAAATTATCTGAATTTTGGATTCAGAATTTAATTTTGAATTCGATTGCTTTCAAATATTGTCTTATTACTTGGTAGTAGATATTCTACAAAAGAAAAAAAGCAAAACATAAAAAGCAACCTGAAATCAACCTGAAAATTTGAAGGGATTTTTAAAAAATTAGGTTCAGGTTCAAGGAATTTTTTTAGAGTTTCGAGTTTGGGTAAAGAGATTTTTAAACCCAAAGTTCAAACAGGGTTAGGTATGATATTTCACTTGCCCACACCTAATGACTAGGGTGTGAAATGATAAGAGTTAGTTATTCACTCGAGAAGGCATTTTAAAAAGAAGGTAAATTCTGGGAGAAAATGAAATTTTCTCTTTCAATTGACCATCATATTAACATAGTTAAACTTTAGGTAAAATGGTATGGTTTTGCAGAGTTAAAGTAAATAAAAGTCAAATTACATTTATGTCCATCGAGTTAATAAGATAGACTAGGATCATTTAGGATTACTCAATTTATAAAGAGATAAAGTTAATCTCTTGGTGTGTAATCTATAGACTAGAGACAAAGTGCTAACAAAGGCAAACTCAAGCAAGGAGATGATAGAAAATCCATCTGCAGCAAACTGAAATTGCAAAAATCTCCCAATGCCAACTGTATGTTTCCCTTAGAATTGGGGGAAGAAACAAACAAAAAAAGCAAGACAGGTAGTATGATCAAGAGAAGTGAAGAAAGAAGTTCCCAGCCTATATTATCATGTTATTATCTTAAATTTTAAGTCATTCTATATATATATATATATATATATATATATATATATATGTTCTGTGATGGTTAATGTCTAAAGCTGTTGGACATAGAGGCATTTTGTTAGGCCCTAACTCAATCAATATTGACTAGTTAAGTTTGTTATTGCCACCATGGTAGGAACGTTGGTTTTACCAACTATGTAATGTATCTGAATGCCAAAGAACAATAGATATTAAATTCAATAAACTAACTTAAATAGAATGTAGCTGAGCAAATGTAGGAAAGAAAATTGATTATATAGATAATAGCACTGATCTAGAAGTCATACAGTCTTTATACCTTTATTTCATGAATAGCAAGCTTTCTTGATTGTGGTGAGAACCTATCAACATATATAACCTACAAAATATGACAAGCATACCATTATAAAATGATTCGATAAAAAAATTCCCATGAGAGGATAAGAATAAAATATTTATTAAAATGAAGACTTGTTTATGAAAGATCCCTAGACAACAGAGATTACCTGCATTGCTCTAACAATAGTTCCAACAAAAGGCAATGAATCATGTGATTCAGAAGCAACCATAGTTGGAATTAGTTCATAGAAAAAGAATATTGGCTCAATGTATGAGATATGATTGCAAACAACTATAGGTGCAATCTCCCTGGGAGCCGGTCTTCCTTTTCGTTTAATCCACTGGTAGCTGTTAGAAAAGCAGTCATAGAAGCAACCATTAATAAGCTAAATATACAAGCATCTACAAGTTAAACACGCTTCATAAGTTGGGAAAAATCTACATTCCTGCAATTCAAGCAATACTTTGAATACGAGACAACCCTACGGAAGAAATATTGAAGCCTTCACAGAAAATACATAATGAATATACCATCATCAAAGGAAAACATACATCAATTACAGAATTTTGTAGCTCTAATGAATTGGATTAATACTCTAAAGACAACAAAACTTTACCAGATCTTATTATATTTTTCAAAGAATAAAATCAATTTTTGCTAGAATTTTTCTTGTAAAGACACCAAAGCTGAACGCTAGAAGTTTCCATTCAAGGTGGAACTGCAAGCAATGCAGACTTAATAATATACCATCATCTAAGGAAAACATAGGTCAATTATAGAATTTTGTAGTTATAATGAATTTGGATTAATACTCTAAGGACAATAAAAGCTTCCCAGGTCTTATCATATTTTCAAATAACAAAATCAATTTTTGCTAGAATTTTACTTGTAAAGACCATTGGAGGTGGACCTGCAAGCAATACAGACTTAACAATGTGTAACAAAACCATGAGACTTTAGCCTGCCACCACTTGACACTGAATTTAACTGATATAATCATTTTTATGTTAAAAATGTAATGATGTGTTCATGGTGTAATGAATTTTCACAAGCGACATATCAGAACCAGCTTGGTAGATGTTTCAGGTCCAATTTGAGTCATTAAGTTCATCCCAAAATTTATTAAAACTCTCCTTAGTTTGTGTGCAGGCTTATAAATTATATAAAGAAAGTATGCTTAGAGTTACAGCAGTGAAGAGTTTGGTTGAACTCATGTAAAGGAAGCATATTTAGCGACAGTGAACCTCCCAAAACAATTGAGGTTTTGTTTGCAAATACCAATGAGGCAGATACTTGAGAAAAATTCACATAAATAAACATGACTTAACCATGTTCTTGATATTCAACCCACATGTAAAGGGGGGAGATACAGTTCCTAAAAGATCAAAGAATTCACATTTACGATTAAAATACCACATATTTTTAAATGAAAATCAGGAGATAAAGAAAGAGGATATGATTTTGAAAACAATATAAAGTATAGAATCGCATGATCATAGAAAGTACGAAAACAATTGTATTGAGGGATTGATATTCAAACAGAATATTCATTTACACAAGGGACATCACAACAGTGTTTGTAGTGGACCAATATAATTCAGATTTATCCAAACCAAGACAGTGGCCCATATAACTCAGAGTTATCCAAACCAAGACAGGTCCATGATTTACTGAGTCGAAACTCCGAACTTATACCAAAGAAGTTATAAGACTATTTTTTTATTACTCCAATCAAAGTATCAAAAAAAAAAAAAAATTGTCATCACATTTTTCATCAAAATAAATATACGCAATAATTCTGACAACTAGTTGCTTTGTGGTTAGCATTTACTGACGACTAATAGTGCCAATATTAACCAAGAGTAGGAAAAAAAAGCAATTTGTACTCAACTACACTAAAATGTTAACTTCCATAATCAAACCTAAACCAGACTGCCAAAGAAACCCTCTTTTTACGCTTCTAGTAAGACGGAATATTACCCGAAGGAGAAGAGGATTAAACGGGCACAAAGCCTGGTGAGCCACATGGCACGGCAACGCCATCTCGGCATGGGGTTTTGCTTATCGTTCCATCCATACAGCGCCACCAACGTCGCCACATAGCCTACCGCGATCGCGATGCCGAAGAGGACGAGCCGCGCCGCGGCTATGGGCAGGCATAGGACCGTCTTGCACCACTCGTACATCCCGGATATGGAAGGGATCTGGTTCCGGAAAGGGTCGATAGGGCTCATCGGAGGCAGTTCGAGGGGCGGCGCGCCAAGGAACGCGTAGGGGCTCTCATCCAGCGCTGCGTCGGTTCCCCGCTCAAGTAAGCCGTTCACGTCGATGGCGACCTCGGAGTCGATGAGGGGAGCAGTGAGTTCGCCGTTGAGATCCGCCATGAGATGCGAAGACAGGAGACGAGGAGGATCTCGATCGAAGAATTGAGGGAGATGCCAAGTCGGTAGCTCGTCGTCCACCAAAATAAAAAGAGGTGGGAAAAAAAAAGGAAGGTGTGGAAAGTGAGGGCAGGACAGGAAAGACCATTCGCACCGATTCCCCAGGGTGGGCCCTCAGTTGTCGCTCACATAATTACGGTGTTCCCTGTCTTGCAATAACATGCGAGCTTCTCCTGTTGAAATATAGAAGGATTAACGTATTTTGGTTTCTCGGGATTGTTTTATCCTGTCACATGACAAACATGGAACACAGACAGTGACTTGCCCAATAGAGCCACGAAGGAGAGGAAGAGCCACGTTGACGACTTTTGTCGGCGGATTGGGTGACGCGTGAGCTTCACAGGAACGTTCACAGAGTAAACCCTAAGATAATTGACCCAGACACGTACCGCATCCGTTACGCTGAACGAGCACGTTCTTGGATGGTCGGAGTTGGGCCGCTATTTTTTTATCCTAAAGGCGTGTTAATAGCGAGAGATAAAGAGTAGGATCGATGGCAACGCCGTTCCTGACCTAGGGACGCACACTCCGTCACGATTGACAAATGCTATGTGGGTCCCACAAATAGCGTCTCATGCTGGCTAGGGTCCGCTGATGACGGTCAAGATCGGTGGTTTATTATTATTTTAAAACTTCTTCGCTAAGGCATGTGCCGTCCAATTATGTAACATATCCAGTTGCCAGGACTAGTGACATTAAAGGAGTCCGTCGACAGCTCGTCCGAATCCCACCCACTGGGCACTTGAGTAATGGGCACAAATACATCCCCCATGCACTTGACTGACACGTGCGCTTTAATGCCACCCGATGAGTTAATTAATTCAATCGTTACTACATTAAGTACTTGTAATTGTTTTTCTTTAATTCAGATATTTAGTTTTTTTTACCGATTCAATCCGTTTTAAAAAAAAATCCTATTTTAAAAATTATTTAAGCAATAATAATAATACTTTTAAATTTTTATCCGAGTTTGTCTAAGAGGGGTGGTGGCGGATCAATAGACAATGAGGACTCGTAGAATGATTAAAGAAAAGCAGCCTGCCCATTAATTTCGCCTCCTTTATTTTTTATCAAACGTCAGATCTGCCGTATCGTGATTATTAATCTGGCGTCGCTTTTGTGACTTGTCGCATTCTGGGGACCGGTGGGAACCATTTCGTCTGGCGTCCGCAGAAGACACTGCAATGGTATCAACTGGCTTCTAGGTTTTCCTTGGTTATATTTCGTGAGTCGGGCCGGTGCTGGCTGGGCTTTGGTGATTCCGAGCCTTAGAAAATCCACTCAGTCCGGTGTACGGTGGAATTCCACGACATCGCTCCTTTGGTCCGCCACTTTATTCGTCGATTTGCAAAACGTAACAATGCTCGCTCCAGCGCCCCCAGTACATCCCACGGCCAATACAGGTAAAATCATAATCATGGATAGTGGCTATTAACCCTTGGAGGGACCCAGACGTCCCGAGATGATAGGGAGACCTCGATCCTCCTCATTCCCGACTCTGAGCTTGATTGGAGCTGCAAGAATGACGGAGGCCTCACCGCCCTCCGAGTCGTCAACGTGGCTATCGTCAGGATCCGTAATCCCCGCGGCGAAGTGCTTGTCGAATCGCACCAGATCCTCTCCGACGGCACGGTGCGACGCCGGTACTGACCACTCTCCGAGAAGATGATGCCTGGGGCGGCTATCGAGGAGGCTGCCGTCCGTGCGGTCCGTGAGGAATTGGGGAGAGATGCGGTGAGGATTGTGCCCGGGATGTATGAGATGAGGGTGGAGGACAGGGCTTCCACCTCCTATCCGGGCCTTCCGGCACGCTACATCTTGCATACCGTTGATGCCGACGTGGATGGACTGCTGGAGGCTGGTGAATTCTCGACGGAAGATAACGGCGAGAGCGTTGAGGCAGTGGAGGAGAAGGTAGTTTTTGTAAGGAAGCATTTCTGGATGTGGGTCGATGATGCCGGTAGCATGCATCAACCATGCGAATGATGCGGATTCAATCATCCACAAAGGCAAGTGATCCTGTCCGAAATTAAGAAGATGGCTAACGATTCCATTGTTAACCAAACAAAAACTTCAAAATGTCCTTATGTATCAGGAAAGCGGTGCTGACATTACGTAACTATTTTGGATTGATTTTAATATCATCAATTAAGTTAAGTTAGGCTCTGCATATTTAATGATATGGAAATCGAGTTGACGACTAGATGTATTTGAGGGATGAAAAGCTGCGAAAGAATACATCGATGGAGCGAGAAGGACGCGCACAATCCTTTCTAAGGATGAGAAGCCGGAGCGGAAGACTGCTCGAGGAGAAAATCAGAGTTGGGTTCGGGTGAATTCAACTCTGGATGATTGAAGGATCACTCGTTTGACGAGAGAAGTCGGATGAGTCAGCACAGAGCTAACTTATCCGGGCGCTCAAGCCAGTCCAAGCGCTTGAACCACCATGGTGCCAAACATGCGCCCCATTGTTGCTAATAACCTTAGGGGCCACGTCAGTAGCATTCCGAGCACCCGGAGTTGGTCCAGGCATCCGAACTTGGTCCAGGTGCTCGGATGATGATAAAGTTTTACCATCGCACTGTTACATAGTTGTTACGAGCATATAAGACGCACAGTTAGGGCACCCAGAGTGGGTCCAGGGGCCCGGAGCAGGTCCAGGCACTCGGAATCACCACATCAACAAACGACTATTTTCGACCTGTAAGCTATAAATAGAGCTCTGATCTTCTTCATTGAAAGAACACTCGAATTGTACTCGAATACTTTCCCGTTTTTTATTGTTCGTGAGCTGTCAACGTCTTGTACGAGGTTTCTCTGCCTCCGACTTGTGTCAAAGAAGGAGTCGACTTAAAGAGATTCATTTGTCTTGAGTTAGCAACCTTCTCGTTCTAAACCAAATAACCTTTTTACCTCGTATTTCTTTCAGTTATTGTATTTATTTTTTATTGTCGTAGTTAACGCCAAAAGAAAGAGAAAGGTAGATTCATCTTAATTGCAGGACTATTCACCTTCCTTTAGCTGGCTGCCAAGAGACCAATAATTGGTATCAAAGCAAGGAAACTTTAGAAGAACTAACCGTTAACCGAAGTAAAAAAAGAAGATGGCCGGAGTTAGCATTCACCCGCTTAAGTTCGAGGAGGACTTCACTCACTAGAAGAGAAAAATTGAGGTATTTTTAAAACTGACTTTGATATATTGCTAACAATAAAGTATGGTTTTGTAGCATCTCGCGATAATAATGACAACGCAAAAGAAGAAGATAATTGAACCAAGAAGGAACAAGCAGAATTCATGGCCAACGGAAATGCAATGTTCCACTTGCTCAGTGTTTTGCCACCTCAAGAGGTCAACCACATCAAAAGCTACACCTCAGCCAAAGAACTTTGGGAGAAATTTCTAGAGTTCCATGAAGACACATTCAAAACAACGCTTGCACGATAGGACATTCTTTGGAGTCAGCTAACAAACCTCCATTTGGAAAAAGGTAAGATTGTGACTCAACTACAAGTGAAGATCAAGGAGCTCATTGATAACCATGATTTTACTACACTATTCTCATTCATATATTCATGGTTTGATGTAGTTTTCATAGATGGAACCCATATTTACATTATATTTTATGCATTGTATCGATTTTGGACTTAATTGTAAATTATTTTATTACGACTTTATTTGATGTTAATTTTTGATGGTTATTTTGTAGGCATCATAGGTTCGGGGACTAGGATGAATTTGAACCAAATTTATGTTCGGATCGGGGTTTTAACGAGACGATCAAGCTCCATAACAATAGTAGCCGTTCATTCAAGATTGGAGCAAATCTACACCATCCATTGAAGATCTGGACCATCTAACCTAATAAGGAGTAGATCTGGACCGTAAATGAAGATCAGTACCGTTGGATCAGATTTTAGGCGATCTTCCACCGTTGATTGAGCTCCGAGCATTTTCAGCCGTTGGATCAGATTGGGAGAGGTTTAAAAGCCGTGAGAAGCTACAGTGCTTCCTGAGCTCGGGCGTATTTTCTTCCTCGCGACAAATCCACTGTTCATCCTCCGTCCTCGACGCTCCCGTTCGCATTCTAGATCCGAGAGCTTATTTTCTTCAACGACGGTGATCTCAAGCTGTCGGCGTTCATCGTTCGAGATCAGAGAGTGGCAAAAGGGAGGTTTCTTCAGCCGTGATTTGGATTTTGTTCGTCGCCGCGTTCCTGTTCGAGGGAGGTTCCTGATTAGCGAATTTCGTATTCAACAGAGCTTCGAGGGAGATTTCTTAGAGTTTCTGATCCTTTTCCGATCTTCATTCTGTCGCGAAACTAGGTTGATCTGATAAGTTGATCTAGTTTGGCAATTCACAGAATCTATGCTCTGTTCTTTGGCCGATGAAGTTACCAGATGGGTGGGAGCTTCGAGGGAGGTTTCTTGGAGCTGTGAGTGTCACCTGATAATAGTTGGAAGCTTGGTTGATCGTAGTTGGGTGTTCGAAGGGAGTTTTCTTGGAGCATTTCTATTGACAGCAGGTTGAGTGAGGTTTGCGCTTGGAATTGGATGTGGAACGCGTTTGTTTGTTTTTGTTTACTTTAGATTACTCATACCTGCTTAGATCTTATGATCTGATTTACTGCTTTGTAATTTCCGTTTGATTTCTAAGCTTGCTATCTGATTTCTTTTAATTTCTACAATACAAGATCTGTTACAGCTACTTAATTGCTCGTAATTTGAGTTTGTCTTGTTTTGGGAATCTCAGTTAATGCCAATTTGTGTTCAGTTTAAATTCGTGAATGTGTGATGAAACTCTTGCTTTATATGTAACACACAACTAGTGTTTAGTTTCTAACTAGTGTTTAGCTAGTGTTTTGTTTGGAATGTTTAGCTACTAATTTGGTTTTCCTTTATTAGTGTTGATTTGATTCTTGATCTTCATGATTGTGAACTAGTTTAGATGTTGAATGGATCACTTGATGTTCTTCATGATTTACCTTTGTATCATTTTCTTGATTGTGGGAATGAATTGAAGATGTGGTGATCGAATTAATTGTTGAAGTTGATTGTGTTTGTGGCTAGGATGCTATTTCGGTTTCTAGAAGTATAGTGAGCTCTTGAGTTGTCACGCCCCGGAGGAGTCCCTGTCCGAAGAAATTTCGGCAGCATCTCCCCTGTACGGCGGACAATCTGAAACTTTATACAATCACCCTATACCTCAACCACATGCGGCTGAAATAATAACAATAATAAAACAATCACCACGCAGTTAATATCATTTTCAGCCTCTGGCTGACACAACCATGCAGTTTAATAGTAAACAAATAGAACAGTAATACGATGACTCGAAAACAACCCTACTCAACTACACTCGTAAAGCTCAAATATGATTTTTCCTACTCCACTACACGTAAAATACAAATCCGACAAACTCACCTCTTCTGCCGTCTAGGCAGGCATGGAGTAAAACATATCTAAATCATACCAAAATCCATCAACGATAAAAATCCATACAAGATCCATAAGTAAAACATTACAAGACCCAGACATAGTCTGATAAAGAAAACTAAAATAACAACTCGTGATCAGCAGAGAACTAGCACTATGTGCAATGGGGACTAGCGACTGGAACTGCTCCAGACAGTCTCAACTTGAAAATATCAACAGAGGAGGGTGTGAGTCCAACACTCAGCAGGTACAACTGATATGCATAATAAAGTAAATAACAGACAACACTAATCATGCGTACAGTCTCCTGAATACGAGAAGAATAAATGAAACTGAAACAAAAACAGGAGAAAACTGTACTAACCAGGACCAAGGTATAAAGGTAACAGGGTCGTCAAACCGAGGGTATCATAATCCTGTATGCATGTCAATCATATGCATCCATATAAATGCAGCAAACATAAACAATAAATGCATCATGCATATGATACCAATGACATGGTCACCCCTGACGCCAGTCAGCTATCTCACACACAATGGTGAGTCCGAGTGGGTAGAGCTGTGACAACCGTGCACTCTGACATCACTACCCCTGATGAGTGACCGAGTGGACGGGATGCTGTCGGAGTACACATACTCCCCGAAAAAATAAATAGCGCAATGCTCTCATCTCCCGGTACACGATGACGGGGAGGAATCTCTGCCGGCTACCACGCTGAGTCACACTACCCATGAGCGGACCAACGGAGCCAAACAAAGTCCAACTGCCTGCCGGCTACAACGCTGCTACACTAAACCAACGGAGCCGAACAGAGCGGAACTGTCTGCCAGCTACCACGCTGAGTCACCAGACCAACGGAGCCAAACAGTAGAACTGCCACACACCTGTCTGATATACCACTAACCCATGAGTGGTGGTGTGTACAGATTCATGTAACTGACGATGTGCTCAACAATAATGGAGCAAACAATCGCACAGTATGAAATCATACAAGATGATGCATGACACTAAACATGGCAATATCATGAATAGCATAGCAAGATCCATACATAAATAAAAGGTGTACCACAAGTCAATGTATCAGATGGAAGGTACGCAAACAGATAGGGTATCAAATAAACCCTAGGTCCTGAACATAATGTATCATATGGTTGGGTCACTACCTATAAAGCAGGTATGATCAGGTAAATAATAACATGCAGTGCATAACGAGTAAACAAGCAAGCATGTAATAGATCAGGTAGTGACCAACCGAAATAAATGGAAAACACAATCATGCTATATGTTAAACACATTATTATGCATATCAAAAGACATAAGTCAAAGTACCCGCCTCTAATCGAAATGGTTCAATCCGACAATCGAGATACTCGTCTCGCGTCAAAGTCCTGTGTCACGAATAGAAATATATTTTATTTAGCTACAACCATATAAATAGCTAAATAAAATCTTTTACACTAAATTAGGGCAAAACCCTAATCCACCGACCATCTAGGTTATTAACAACTATTGCTAACATAACTAGCAATCATCTACAACGAAGATCAATTTCTACACTATACCTCAACCACAATCGCTGTGGCTCAATAGCAAGGATTGTTGCTGCTGGACCTAGGGTAGGCTGCTAGACTAAAGGTCCTCCACAGCCAAGACCTCTTGCTGGAACTTCACTGCCGGAATTCAAGAAGAGGAGATTCATTGATCAACCAGACACGCAATCATCTGAAATTAGTGAATAGATAAACTCCAAAGAAGGAATACCACTCACTGCTTCATCTCATATCTCGTGACCTTGATCCACAACAAGGAAGAGGATCAAGAACAGAGTGAAGAAAAGTGTGCAGGTAGTAGCGCGAGGGAAGAAAAATCTCACCACTGATTGGCTAGTGAACCGGTGCTAGGGCTGAGGAAACCACGGCGGCGCACAGGGCAGAAACAAGGCAATAATCGCTTCAGATCAGAGGCACGAGGAAGGGAAACTTCGGCCGGCACACAGGGACCCAACCTAGGGTTCGGATGCTTATTTTCCGACGGCTCCAGGTGTCCGCGAGGAGAGGAAGGGAGGCTCGGTCGCCGGCACAGAGAATCGGCCGAGAGGAATCTCGGTAGCGGCACAGAGGAAGTCGGAGAGGTGGCTCTCGTCGTCGGCGGCAGAGGGGGTCAGCGTCTCGGCAGAAGGCCGGCGCTAGGGCTTGGATGGCGGCGTCGGGGATGGCTAGGGCACAGACTGGCTCGGTAGAGAAGGAGAGAAAGGGGTGTGCGGCAGTGGAGAAGCTAGGGCAGAGAACTTTTGTCGGCTGTGATCGGACGCGAGGGGGAGAAAAGAAGAAGAGATAGAAAAAGGAGGAACTGCCGTGGCCGACGGTTAGGGCAAAGAGGAGAAAAGGGAAGGGCGGCGTCGGGGATGGCTCGGCGCACGGGTTCAGCGAGAGAGAAAGGAAGAAAATTAAAGAAAAGAAAAATAGAAAAAGGAATTAAGAAAATAACATTTTCTCGCTTAAATGGGTAGCATAAACAGGCTTTTCCGGGCCCCGTTTTTATCCTCGTTAACTCGTCCATACGAGCTCCGAAAAATTTCCGAAAAATTCCCAAAAATTTCGGAAAATTCCCTTATTAATATTCGCCTATTTTCGGTATTTTACATTCTCCCCCACTAATAAAAATTTGGTCCCTAAATTTTGTTATCTACCATCAGCAAATACTAACAACAGATAAATAGTATAAATGCTGAACGGTAAATAAATCACATACCTCAAGTGAAAAGATGGGGATAACGAGCTCGGATCGTATCCTTGAGCTCCCAAGTAGCCTCCTCGTCTGAATGATGCTGTCATCCGACTTTAACCAGCCGGATAGTCTTGTTCCGCAACTGACGCTCTTTCCGGTCGAGAATCCGTACCGGAACCTCCTCATATGTAATGTCAGGCTGAACTGGAATATCTGCCAGCACATGCGTCGGGTCGGGCACGTATCTCCGCAGCATAGATACGTGGAATACATCGTGGACGCCTGCCAGGGACGGTGGTAGTGCTAACCAGTAAGCTACCGCTCTGATCCTCTCCAAGGTCTCGAAAGGGCCAATGTACCGCGGTGCTAGCTTACCTCTGAGGCCAAATCTCTTCACCCCTTTCGTGGGTGAAACTCGTAGAAATACATGATCGCCAACAGAGAACTCTAGTGGTCTGCGTCTCCGATCAGCATAACTCTTCTGACGGTCCTGCGCCTTTGACATCCTTCGTCTGATAATACGGACCAACTCTGCATCCTGCTGAGCTCTATGAGGTCCCAACATCTGGGCCTCTCCAACCTCATCCCAGAGGGTGGGTGTACGACAAGGCCTACCATACAACGCCTTAAACGGTGCCATCTGGATAGCCGAATGAAAGCTGTTGTTGTAGGCGAACTCTACCAATGGCAAGTGGTCCTCCCAACTAGCTCCGAAATCCATAACACACGACCTCAGCAGGTTCTCTAAAGTCTGAATGGTCCGCTCTGACTGTCCATCTGTCTACGGATGGAAAGCTGTACTAAATCGGAGTTGCGTGCCCAAGGCCTGTTGCAGACTCTGCCAGAAATGTGACGTAAATCGTGAATCTCTATCCGAAATGATACTCAATGGAACACCATGTAATATGATGATCTCTTGGCAATACAGATCAGCCAATCGATCTAGGGGATCAGTCCTCCGAATCGCTAAAAAGTGCGCGGATTTGGTTAATCGATCAACGATTACCCAAATCGCGTCATGACCTCGTCGTGTCCTTGGAAAACCCACCACAAAGTCCATGGTAATGTGATCCCACTTCCACTCAGGAATAGGAATCCCCTGAAGTAATCCTGCAGGTCTCTGGTGCTCAGCCTTCACCTGCTGACAAACAAGACACCTAGCTACGAAATCCGCGATGTCTTTCTTCATGCCGTTCCACCAATAGGAATGCCTCAAGTCTCGATACATACGGGTCCCGCCTGGATGGATCGTAAATCAAGAGCGATGAGCCTCCTGAAGTAGCTCCTGTAAGACCGGATGAGACTGAGGTACGCATAATCTGCCTCGGAAGTATATAATACCCTCCTCGTCTCGTGTAAACTCAGTCTGCTGCCCGGAAGCTATATGATTACTAATGAACTGCAAATGCTGATCACCAGCCTGTGCCTCTTGGATCCTCGTCCTGATCGACGACTGAGCAACCATGGTAACAAGAATACCCTGCTCTGTAGGTCCCTGCTCCTCAAGATCTAACTCAGAGAAACTCTGAATCAAGTCCGTGACTGAAGTCCGGTGGCAAGCCAAAGTCCCTCTGGACTTCCTGTTGAGTGCATCGGCAACCACATTAGCTTTCCTCGGGTGGTAGCTAATGGTACAATCGTAATCCTTCAGGAACTCCATCCATCTCCTCTGTCGGAGATTAAGCTCCTTCTGAGTGAAAATATATTTGAGACTCTTATGATCAGTGAGAATCTCAAATGTAATACCGTATAGATGATGACGCCAAATCTTCAAAGCATATATGATGGCGGCTAACTCCAGGTCATGAACTGGGTAGTTCTTCTCATGCTCCTTCAGCTGACGGGAAGCATAAGAGACTACTCTGCTGTGCTGCATCAGAACAGCACCCAAACCCTGTAGAGAAGCGTCGGTGTAGAGTACAAATCCGTCCTCTCCAGAAGGTAAAACCAAAACTGGAGCCGACACTAATCTCAGCTTCAGCTCCTGAAAGCTGGTCTCGCAATCCTCTGTCCACGTAAACTTCACGCCCTTCCTGGTAAGGCGTGTCAGCGGCATAGCAATACGTGAGAAACCCTCGACAAAACGTCGGTAATATCCGGCCAATCCCAGAAAACTGCAGATCTCCTGAACTGGCTTCGGCTGCTCCCAACTGGTGACAGCCTCGATCTTCAGAGGGTCTACTGAAATACCTCTGCTAGAGACCACGTGTCCCAGAAAATTGACTGAGGATAGCCAGAATGCACACTTGCTGAACTGAGCGTACAGCTGATGTCGTTTAAGAATCTCCAAGACTATGCGAAAATGCTGTGCATGCTCCTCCTCGGAATGCGAGTAAACCAATATGTCATCAATGAAAATGATAACAAAATGATCCAAATACTCCAGAAAGATGCGGTTCATCAAGTCCATAAACACCGCTGGAGCATTGGTAAGCCCAAATGGCATTACCAAAAACTCATAATGACCGTATCTGGTACGGAAAGCTGTCTTCTGAATATCTGAGTCTCTGACTCGCAGCTGATGATATCCGGATCGCAGATCAATCTTATAATACACAGAGGTACCTTTGAGCTGATCAAACAAATCCTCGATCCGTGGCAATGGATATTTATTTCTGACAGTCACTGCATTCAGCTGTCTGTAGTCAATACATAACCTCATGGTGCCATCTTTTTTATTGACAAATAACACTGGAGAACCCCATGGAGAAACACTAGGGTGAATAAATCCTCTATCCAAAAGCTCCTGGAGTTGAACCTTCAGCTCGTTCAACTCTTTTGGTGCCATACGATAAGGAGCTTTCGATGCCGGCGCGGTCCCCGGAATCATCTCAATAGCGAATTCCACTTGCCTTCTGGGAGGCAAACCTGACAGCTCCTCGGGAAATACATTTGGGTACTCCCGGACTACAGGAACGTCGGAGAGCTGCGAACTACTGCTGTCCTCAGTACTAATCAAAGATAACAGAAAACCCTGACAGCCATGTGACAGCAGCTTCTGAGCCCGAATCGTCGAAATGATCAATATGCCGTCATCTTTGATGCCAGTGAAATCCCACGAGGGTTGGTTCGGAGGCCGGAAGGTGACCACCCTCGTCTGGCAATCAACGGTAGCATGATATACTGACAGCCAATCCATGCCAAGAATGATATCAAACTCGACCATCTCCAATACTAGAAGATCTACCGTAAGTATCATGTTGCCAAAGTCTAACGAGCAACCTCTGACCTCATGGGTGACGTCTAAAGTATCATCGGACGATAGGGAGACGGTCAATCGCTGCAGTCTAAAAGTAGGTAATCTACCAATCTCGAACATAAAGGTACGGGATATAAAAGAGTACGAGCTACCAGTATCAATCAATATATCAGCGGAAAATGCATAAATGGAAATCGTACCGCGGAAAATGGATTCGTCGGCTCGCTGCGCATCCTCTCTGGTAATCGCATGAACATGTCCAGTCTCTGGCGGAGGAGGAGGTGGTATTTGCGGTAAGCTCGCCAACGAGGCTGGCTCGGATAATGTGCCGAGAAGACCGAGAGGACGGTGATCGTCGGGACCGAGTTTAGTCTTGCATCGCCTAAAGGTGAGGCTACATCGATCTGCCCTGCGTCGGATAATAAAGTCCGGTAACTCGGGCGCATGGAAGCACCGAGTACTCCCCCAAGCATGCCAAATCCGCTGCAGTGAAGCACTGCCATGCGAAGGTTGGGCTCTTCGCCCTCCTCGATAAGTTCCGAACTGACTAGACTGTCCTCCATGATCAGATCCTCCGGAAGTCATATGCTGAGTCTTCTGCGGACAATCTCGGCTCTGGTGCCCAGGCAGTTTGTAATGAAAGCAAACTGACTGTCCCAGAGAGCAAGCTGAGGTGATATGATCTCTGGACCCACATCTGAAACAGCGAATGTCGCTGGCGGGTTGTTTCCGGTTCTGCTGAGGAGACCGGAAACGTCCTGAAGAAGACTGCCCTGATTTCTGAGGTTTACGTGATACCCCATATGTACCCTGATCTGACCGACTACGCCTGCTCTGCGGTGGTGTAGCCTAAGGCTACTGGATCTGTCCAGATGTCTGGCCCGGCTGTTTCCTTTTCCTGTCTGGAAACGCTCTCTGCTGTGCTGACTCAATCAATAGGGCTCTGTCTAAAGTCTCCAGATAGGATGTGGTACCAAGACCGGCAAGTCTTACTTGCAAATGTCCATCCAACCCCTGAATGAACTGCTGCATTCGCGAACTGTCCTCAGCAACAAGCTCTGGACAAAATCTGGCCAATCTGTCAAACTCTGCATTATACTCAGTCACTGTCCAATTGTTCTGTCGCAGACTCAGGAAATCCTGCCGACGAGCCATCTGATAAGCTCGTGGAAAGAAACAACTTTCGAAAGCCTCTCTGAATCTGGCCCAAGGGATGTTCTGCTCACCGATGATGGAACACTGGGTAAGCCACCAAGTGTGGCCGCGTCCCGTAAGTGAAAAGCAGCCAGCTCTGCTTTCTCCCACTCGGAGCAAGCCATATAGAAGAAGTTCCGCTCCATAGTCTCAATCCAAGACAAGGTCACACTCGAATCTCGGTCTCCTCGGAGGAGTGTGAATCGACTCTTCATTGACTCTGCCAACACTGGAATCCTGGCTCGTGCCGTGACAAAGTCAGTGAGCTGTGTCGGAACGACTGTCGGAACTGGCGGAACCATTGAAGCTGATGCTACAGGTGGTACCGCTGAATAAACTGGAGTAGGAGCTCCCGGTGTTGTTGTATAAACTGGAGCATAATGTTGGATCGTGAAACGTCGATGAGGGGGGGGGGGTGAATAATGATTCAAAAAATAGTGTTAATAAGAGTTAAGCGCAGCGGAATAATAAAAAACTTAGAAAAGCTGAACACGGTGTTTTTTACTTCGTTCGGAGCCTGTGATGACTCCTACTCGAAGGCCCGTACTCCGTGAGTACTTTCGTTGGGCAATCCACTAGCAATTCGAAATAATGATTACAAAAATAGTACAATGAATGCTAATGAAAATTAAAACAAATACCAACAAGAATTTAATAAGAAAAAGAAAGAAGCATATTGTCGGAGCTTTGTTAGCGTCGCAGAAGCGCAGAGCAGTAGAAGACTTTTCTTTTCATTGTGTTCTGAAGCTCCCCTCTGACCCTTCTTTTATATGATGCTCGGGGCGCCCTGGATGCCTTCCGGGCGCCCTGGTGAGACGTGGCAAGTCCAACCAGCGAGCTCCAAGTGGCGACGCGCGATCAGGATAATTTTTGCCTCCAGGGCGCCCGGACCTCCGGGCGCTCGGATCCCCTCCGGGCACCTGGACCACCTTTTTCCAGCGAACAACTTTCCTGCAAAACAAGGTTAGTCCGAGACAAATAGATCCTGCAAAATAAGGTGTTAGCACAGTTTATGAGTTCAGTATAAGAAGTATGACTTAGCAAAACAGAGTATGACTTAGATTCCGTCTTTCCGAGACCGGAATCTAGTCACGATCTCGACTTAGATATCCGAAATGGATCTAAGCCGGATCGACGCTTAATGTTCCCTTCCCGGGAACGCATCCTCGCAGTCACTCCCCTCCAGTGACTTACCTTACTTACCTGCCAGACGTCCGGTCAGCCCTTCGACCCGTCTGGACTTCTCGCCAGCTATCCGGTCAGCCCGTCGACCTAGTTGGACTTCTCGCCAAGCGTCCGGTCAACCCGTCGACCCGCTTGGACTTCTCGCCAGTTATCCGGTCAGCCCGTCGACCTAGTTGGGCTTCGTGCCAGACATCCGGTCAGCCCGTCGACCTGTCTGGACTTCTCCTGCACACTCGATCAGAGTGTTAGACAACAACAGACTAACTTAACCTGATTTGTCATTCATCAAAACCTAGGTTAAATCGTTAGTGCTAACCTCACCAACAATCTCTCCCTTTTTGACGGAATGACAACCTGGTTAAGTTAGTGAAAACATATGCAAGAAACAACATTCATTTATGTGGTTTTAAAGTTAGTTTGTATTTTCAAATTGGTTTAGCTAACTTAAATGATTTTAGCTAACTTAGCTGGTTTAGCTAACTTAACCACCTAACCCTCCCCCTTTGGCATTCATCAAAAATAAGCATGGATTAAGTAAGCATAAACATAGACTTCAGTAAGAAATAATGTCGAGATAATCTGGGGGAGTTTAAAAGGTAGTTTTACTTTTATTTCTTAAAAAATATCTTGAAAAATAGCTGATTTATAACTTAGTAACTTTGAAAAATAGCTAATTTTTCAAGTATAGTTTTAAAATTAAGGAAACTGATTTTTAGGAGTTTAGTAAAAAAACTCTAAGTTCCATAATTTTCAGTAACACAATAATTTTTAATACTAATTTTTGTAAAATTTAACTTTCAAATCAAATTGTCAAAATTAAGTGAAAACATTCAATTTTCAAAACTAAGTTAGATATAATTTTCAAAATCAAAGAGTAAAACTCAAAACAACTTAGTTTTATAAGAGTTAGTTTTCAAAAATAAGTTTAAGAAATATTTAAGAAAACATTTTTTAATCACTAACATAAAATGTTGAAAATATTTACTAAATATATTCAAAGCAGAATATATATATATATATTTTAAAACAAAGGAGTAAAATTCTTTTTCAGAATCAAATCTTCAAAAATAAAAAGAATTGTACATTTTTAACCACGTTGAGTTTAGACTTTGATTTTCAAAAATAAGATTAAAAATTTAATTTAAAATACTGAAGTAGTTTTATTTCTCCCCCTGAACCTGACATTAAATCAAATGTCTAACCAGTTTGTTACTGACTGACTTATCAGAAGATAGCAGCTTTCACTTGGTTAGTCAAGTTAAGTTCACCCTTAACTTGATTAATGTATATTTTGTATTTAACGCCCAGACTTATGTCGATACACTGAAATAAGCATCTTAAGTCTTAGGCAAGTGGCCTATACATCTCACCCCTTTCTATGTTCGTCAATCACAAGCAAGGTAAGCCTAGGGTTTTGGTGAGATGCTCAAAACTAGTCCTATGGGTACATGCTTTCTAAGGATTTTGAACTAGTCTAAGGCTAAAAATATATTTAAAAATCTAAAAATAGGAAATTTTTGAAAAGGAAATATGTTTTAACCTATAATTTGAGAATAACCATTTTTGAAAATATTTTTGAAATTTGAAACTCCTAGTCTATTAAGCACATTCCTAGTTTTCTACGCAAATTGCTAAATTCACTTTCAGGGAGTGGTTTAGTGAATATGTCAGCTAAGTTTGACTTGAACTCAACGTATTTGAGCTCAATGTCACCCTTGGTGACATGATCCTTGATAAAGTGGTGCCTGATTTCAATGCGTTTGGTTCTTGAATGATGCACTGGATTTTTTTGTTAAATTTATTGAGCTAATATTGTCAATTAAAACTTTTACATTTGTGATTTTTAAGTTGAAATCTTTTAAGGTGTGCATCATCCATAATAATTGGGCTACACATTCTCCTATGGCTATGTATTCTGACTCAGTTGTAGATAGTGCAACACAATGTTGCTTTCTACTAAACCAGCTAACAAGTGATGGGCCTAGTAGTTGACATCCACCACTTGTGCTTTTGCGGTCTAATTTGCATCCAGCATAATCTAAATCAGAATATCCTATTAATTCAAAGCCATTGGTCCTAGGATACCAAATTCCTACGTTTGTTGTTCCCTTAAGATATCTAAAAATCCATTTGACTTGAGTCAAATGGGATTCTTTAGCACATGTTTGGTATCTAGCACACATACTAACTGCAAATAAGATATCAGGTCGACTTGCAGTTAAGTAAAGTAGACTACCTATTGCACTTCTATAATACTTTAGATCCACTGGTTTTCCATTTGGGTCATTGTCTAAGATTGTGTTTACTGCCATGGGTGTTTTAATTTCTTTTGTATTTTCCATTCCGAATTTTTTAAGTAATTCTTTAGTGTATTTATGTTGATAAATGTAATTTCCTTCATTTGTTTGTTTAATTTGAAGTCCTAGAAAATATGTCAATTTTCCAACTAAACTCATTTCAAATTCTTGTTCCATTAGGTTGATAAATTCTTCTAAAAAATCTGAGTTAGTTGAACCAAATATTATATCATCTACATATATTTGTGCTATAAATATATCGTTATTTAGTAATTTAACAAACAAGGTAGGGTCAATTTGACCTTGGTTGAATCCTTTTGATGTTAAGTAAGATGTTGGCCTTTCATACCAAGTCCTGGGTGCTTGTTTAAGTCCATATAATGCTTTCTTTAACTTAAAGACATAATCAGGATGTTCTAGATTTTCAAATCCAGGAGGCTGACCTACATAAACTTCTTCTTTAATCAGTCCATTAAGAAATGCTGACTTAATATCCATTTGATATAGTTTGAATCCCTTATGGGTTGCATAACTTAGTAACATTCTAATGGATTCTAATCTGGCTACTGGGGCATAGGTTTCATCGTAGTCAAGTCCTTCAACTTGACTGAACCCTTTGACAACTAGCCTAGCCTTATTCCTAGTAATTTCCCCAGTTTCACTTAATTTGTTTCTAAATACCCATTTTGTTTCTATTATTTTCTTATCTTTAGGTGGTGGTACTAGATCCCAAACTTCATTACGCTCAAATTGAGCTAGTTCCTCTTGCATAGCGATGATCCAATCTGGATCAAGTAGGGATTCAGCTACAGTTTTGGGTTCAATTTTTGAAATCAGGGAAATTTGACTTAGGTTCCTAAAGGATGATCTGGTCTGAACCCTTAGGTCTGGGTCACCAATTATTTGATCAATTGGATGGTTAGGGTTGATTCTTATAGTTCTAGGGGGTTGATTTGCTTGAGTGTGTTCATCTTCTTCATGATCTAGGGATTGATTGGTTTCTTCAGAATGATTATTTTCAACAGGTTGAAGTTGAGTTTGTCCTTGGGTTTCTTCAAATTTTACATTTGTGGTTTCCTCGATTTTTAACGTAATTTTATTATATATTCTGTAACCCCTACTGTTTAGAGAATATCCTACAAAAATTCTATTTTCTACTTTAGAGGTAAATTTTCCTAAGTGTTCTCTAGTATTTAAGATGTAGGCTGGACACCCAAATACTTTAAAATATTTTATGTTCAGTTGTTTGTTATAAAATATTTCAAAGAAAGTTTTATTATGTCTTTTATTTAATGTTGTTCTATTTTGCACATAGCAGGCTGTACTAACAGCTTCCGTCCAGAAATATTTAGGTAAGTAATATTCATTTAACATAGTTCTAGAGGCTTCTAGTAAAGTTTTATTTTTTCTTTCTACAATTCCATTTTGTTGGGGGGTTTTAGGACACGAAAACTCATGATGGTAGCCATTCTCAAGACAGAACTTGTTAAAATTATGAATTTTAAATTCTCCCCCATTGTCACTCCTAATTCTTTTAATTTTAATACCTTTTTCGTTTTCAATTTGTTTGCAAAAGTTTGTAAAGATTTCAAAAGTTTCATCTTTATGTTTTAAGAATTTAACCCAAGTAAACCTAGAATAGTCATCTATTATTACTAAGCAGTATAAGTTTCCATTTATGGATTTGACCCCATGGGAGTCAAAAAGATCTAGATGTAGAAGTTCTAATATCGAGTTGGTTTGTGGCTGATTGGTTGGTTTGTGAGTGGATTTTGTTTGTTTACCTTGTTGACAAGCATTACATATGGTTGAATCTAGGTTAGGTAATTTCGGTAAGCCTCTCACTAGTCCATTTAATTTGCTTATATTTCTAAAGTTGGTGTGAGACATTCTCCTATGCCATAACCAAGTCTCTTCTTTTTGTGTTAAATAGCACTTAATTGAAGAGGTGGTTAAGTTGATAGCATAGATGTTGTCTTTTCTAAAACCTTTTAGGCTTATGGTAGGATTATCTAGATGTTTGATTAAACACTCTGTGGATAGAAATTTAACCTTATACCTAGTATCACACAATTGACTTATACTCAGGAGATTGTATTTAAAATTCTCGACAAGTAGAACATTTGTAATTATGAAATCTATTTTTAATTCAATATTACCTATTCCGATTACCTTGAGTTTGCCATTGTTTCCAAAAGCAACTGTTCCTAAGCTTTTGTAGGTGAGTTGAGTGAACTTGGTGTGATCTCCAGTCATGTGTTTGGAGCACCACTGTCCAAAATCCACTTGATTTGCTACAATGAGTAGGACTTAAGGTTAGTCTTTTATTTTTGAAATAGTTTTCAAGGTTAAAATAATTTTTAAAGTTAATTTAATTTTTAAAATAATTTTTAAAGTTAATTTAGTTTTTAAAATGATTTTTAAAGTTAATTTAATTATTTTTAAAATAAAAGTTAATTTAATTTTTAAAATAATTTTTAAAGTTAATTTAATTTTTAAAATGTTTTTTAAGGTTAAAATAATTTTTAAAGTTAATTTAATTTTTAGAATCGTTTTTAAGGTTAAAATAATTTTTAAAGTTAAAAAATAATTTTTAAAGTTAATTTAATTTTTAGAATGTTTTTTAAGGTTAAAATAATTTTTAAAGTTAATTTAATTTTTAAAATGATTTTTAAAGTTAATTTAATTTTTAGAATAGTTTTTAAGGTTAAAATAATAATTTAAAAAGTTTAAAATGAATTTAAAAGAAATTTAGTTTTAATTTGAAATTTAATTTAAATTTGAAATTTGAAATTTAATTTTAATTTGTTTGAAATTTTAATTTAAATTTAATTTAATTTGAAATTCAAAATTTAATTTTAATTTATTTGAAATTTGAATTTTAATTCGAAATTTAATTTTGATCCTTAGTCATCTCACCCGATTTAAGTTTTCAATCAGGGAATCCTATAATTTTGTGAGATGGGTTGGATTTTAATTGTGGAGTTTGGTTTAACTTGTGTTAGATTCAGATTTAGCTTTGGTCTCTACAAATAGGCATTCTTCGGATAAACTTCTAAGCTTGGTGAGTCACATGAACGTCATTAGAAGTAACCAACCTTTCGAGGTTTTTCTAATAGTCCTATCCACGGAGCTTAGTACTAAACCTTGGTCTAACTAATTAGGATTCATTTAAGGGTAGCTTTGGTCAGTTCCACTTGGCCAAATGCACCAGATGGAAACCATATCTTTCTAGATATGCGATGCCCAAGCTTCCTTAACGTACTATCATCCAAAAACTTTACCAGTACCATGATTCAAGTTAAACTTGGTCTCTTTTTAACTAATCCTAATTACCCTGCCGGGTTAGTTTGTTTAGGTTACCCTGTCGGGTAAGTTAGTTTAGGTTATCCTGTCGGGTAAGTTAGTTTTGGAGGTGCCAGCTATTCTGGAGCCTCCCCCTGAATTATTGGCTTTTAATTTAAATTTTCGTTTTAGGTTTGTGTCAATTTCTTTTATAGTTATAATTAGCTTGGTGATAATTTATATTTTGTTGAGTTTTAATATGTTTAAATTTTGATTTCTTTGATTTGTGTTTTGGTTTTTGATTTAGTTTATTCGAGTTTACATAATATATTTTTTCTTTAGGTATGTAATATTGATTAATTCCTACTTGCGTGGTCAAACACGCTTTCGGAACCCAAGCTTGATTAGTTGATTTGTATTGAGTTATTAATGATTTAAAGGTTTTATTTGAGTTCGACTTGTATCCAAGTCCGGTTTTATTATAACATGCTTTTTGATTGTTCAGGATTAAGTCTAGATTTTTTGATTTTGTAGTGAATTTTTCTAGTATTTCTTTTAAGTTATTAATTTCTGATTTTAATGATGAATTCTCTTCAAGTATTAGATCTTGAGTTGGATTTGAATTTCTTATTTGTTCCTTGAGGTCTTAATTTTCCTCAAGGAGTGATTTGTTTTCATTTTCTATTTTAATTAACTTACTATTTAAGCAGGAAATAATTTTAAAAAACTTTTTGTTTAAATTAAAATGTACCTCATCCGGGCCTTCGGAAAAGAGTACGGACTCGTGGCTTGATTCGGGTTCGGATCCATCTTCATCTCCCGACTCGTCTTCCGTTTCAGCTTCGCGGGCCATCAGCGCGAGGTGGCTCTGGTGCTTCTGCTCTTCTACCTCCGATTCGTCCGAGGAGGAGTCGTCCCACGTTGCTTTGAGAGCCTTTTTGGTTGGCTTCGGTTTGTCGAATTTTAGTCTTGGGCATTCGTTCTTGTAGTGCCCCTTTTTATTGCATCCGAAGCACGTCACGTTCTTTTGTTCCGCGGGAGAACTGATCTTTTGAAGGTCCTTCTTGCTGAAGCTCCTTTTTCTCCTGGTGAACATTTTTCTTACCAGGTTCACCAGGTGTTCTTCATCTTCGGAATTTTGATCGAAATCTTCTTCAGATTCAGGCTTGCTCTTCTTTTCTTTGGATGAACCTGCAAATAAAGCAATACCTTTCTCGGCCCCAGCATTAGTTTATTCATGTAATTCTAACTCACAGAAAAGCTCGTCTAATTTTAACTTAGATAGATTTTTCGAAATTTTATAGGCATCTACGATTGATGCCCACAAGTTATTACGAGGAAAGACATTTAGTGCTTACTTTATTAAATCTCTGTTTTCCATCTGGTGGCCTATCGCGTGGAGTCCGTTGAGGACGTCCTTGATTCTCGCATGCAGTTGACTTGCCGTTTCCCCTTTCTGCATTTTTATATTAAATATTTTATTTAAAAGTAGGTCTCTTTTTGTTACCTTTGCATCGCTCGTTCCTTCGTGTAGCTCGATCAGTTTGTCCCACAATTCTTTAGCATTCTGATGCGGCCCGATTCAGCTCTTCTCGTGTTAGGCCGCAGTGTAGCGTGTTAATTGCCTTGTTTTCTGTTGATGCCTTTTTCCTCATGTACGGAGTCCACTGTTCCGGGTCTAGTGGATTTTAGGTATACCTCCATTCGTTTCTTCCAGTACGAGAAGTCATCCCCGTTGAATAGGGGAGGACGTACTGTGCTGAAGCCTTCTAGTTGGGACATCCTGCACACAAGTAAATGACGAAAAAAGAATATCCCAAGACTTGGTCTTGGATTAGCAGTGTGGAAAAAAATAATATGAGTATCTAAATTAGTGTTGCACCAATATCAGTTTAATTGTAACGAAGACAAATTCCCAAATTAATAGTAATAATATCAAATTAGAATTAAGCGAAAAAAATATTTTCACCCCCTGTCTGACTGGTGGTTGCACCAAATCAGAGCGGTACCTGCTATGATACCACTTGTTGGATCGTGAAACGTCGATAGAGGGGGGGGGGTGAATAATGATTTGAAAAACAGTGTTAATAAGAGTTAAGCGCAGCGGAATAATAAAAAACTTAGAAAAGCTGAACACGATGTTTTTTACTTCGTTCGAAGCCTGTGACGACTCCTACTCGAAGGCCCGTACTCCGTGAGTACTTTCGTTGGGCAATCCACTAGCAATTCGAAATAATGATTACAAAAAAAGTACAATGAATGCTAATGAAAATTAAAACAAATACCGACAAGAATTTAATAAGAAAAAGAAAGAAGCGTATTGTCGGAGCTTTGTTAGCGTCGCAGAAGCGCAGAGCAGTAGAAGACTTTTCTTTTCGTTATGTTCTGAAGCTCCCCTCTGACCCTTCTTTTATATGATGCTCGGGGCGCCCTGGATGCCTTCCGGGCACCCTGGTGAGACGTGGCAAGTCCAACCAGTGAGCTCCAAGTGGCGATGCGCGATCAGGATAATTTTTGCCTCCAGGGCGCCTGGGTGCCTCCCGGGCGCACGGATCCCCTCCGGGCGCCCAGACCACCTTTTTCCAGCGAACAACTTTCCTGCAAAACAAGGTTAGTCCGAGACAAATAGATCCTGCAAAATAAGGTGTTAGCACAGTTTATGAGTTCAGTATAAGAAGTATGACTTAGCAAAACAGAGTATGACTTAGATTCCGTCTTTCCAAGACCGGAATCTAGTCACGATCTCGACTTAGATATCCGAAATGGATCTAAGTCGGATCGACGCCTAATGTTCCCTTCCCGGGAACGCGTCCTCGCAGTCACTCCCCTCCAGTGACTTACCTTACTTACCTGCCAGACGTCCGGTCAGCCCTTCGACCCGTCTGGACTTCTCGCCAGCTATTCGGTCAGCCCGTCGACCTAGCTGGACTTCTCGCCAAGCGTCCGGTCAGCCTGTCGACCCGCTTGGACTTCTCGCCAGCTATCCGATCAGCCCGTCGACCTAGTTGGGCTTCGTGCCAGACATCCGGTCAGCCCGTCGACCTGTCTGTACTTCTCCTGCACACTCGATCAGAGTGTTAGACAACAACAGACTAACTTAACCTGATTTGTCATTCATCAAAACCTAGGTTAAATCGTCAGTGCTAATCGCACCAACACATAAGCCATCGGTGGTACTGCCGGGTGAACATAAGTGGTCGCGACTGGATGTACGGTAGGCAATGGTACCGGATGTGGAGCAGTCGGTATCCCTAAAGCAGGTGCTGCTGGGTACACCGTATGTACTGGGAGCACAGGTGCCGTTGGTGTCGGGTACACTGTAGGCCCAGGTGGCGGTGGTGCCGAGTACGCCATAGGCTGAGCTGGAGCTGGTGTCGGGTATGCCAATGGTACCCTTGGGGGTATCGGAAATACAATAGGAGTGGATACTGTCGGTGCAGCTGAGGTAGGTACCTCTAAGGGAGCCATCGGGGTCTGAGAGCCCGACGTGCCCGCAGTATACTGAGTCTGTCCCTGACTGACAGGCTCATCAACAGAAGACATCTCTGGCATATCCAGAGATCCCGCGGTCCTCGTACGTGGTCGTCCAGCACCACGTCTCACAGCAATACGCGTAGATCGCCTCATATCTGTTAAATTATATTACAGATATTACTACCAGTATAACCAATTACCGAAATAACATCATACCTAATTGCTGTCTGGAGATGTTCCGTCGCTGTCCAATCCCCAAATTGACCTCGAATTCTGTACAAGAAAATCACCGGAAATCCATATAAATCCAAAATGGGAATCCGAAACATAACCATAACGAAAATCCGAAAATACCCAGTTTGACTCACAAAATTAGACTAGCACATAATATCCAGAATACCAAAAGCAGGTATCACACCCTGCTCTGATACCAATAAATTGGTATCAGATAAATCTCGAAAATCCAACACACGGAAACCTAACAAGTATCGCCAAACTTTGGCGCTCTGATACCATATAAATTGGTATCAGGTTATCCCAAATATCCAAAATACGAAAATAATGATCGTAAAACTTAAGCTCTGATACCAAATAAATTGTCACGCCCCGGAGGAGTCCCTGTCCGAAGAAATTTCGGCAGCATCTCCCCTATACGGCGGACAATCTGAAACTTTCTACAATCACCCTATACCTCAGCCACATGCGGCTGGAATAATAACAATAATAAAACAATCACCACGCAGTTAATATCATTTTCAGCTTCTGGCTGACACAACCATGCAGTTTAATAGTAAACAAATAGAACAGTAATACGATGACTCGAAAACAACCCTACTCAACTACACTCGTAAAGCTCAAATCCGATTTTTCCTACTCCACTACACTCATAAAACACAAATCCGACAAACTCACCTCTTCTGTCATCCAGGCAGGCATGGAGTAAAACATATCTAAATCATACCAAAATCCATCAACGATAAAAATCCATACAAGATCCATAAGTAAAACATTACAAGACCCAGACATAGTCTGATAGAGAAAACTAAAATAACAACTCGTGATCAGGAGAGAACTAGCACTACGTGCAATGGGGACTAGCGACTGGAACTGCTCCGGACAGTCTCAACCTGAAAATATCAACGGAGGAGGGTGTGAGTCCAACACTCAGCAGGTACAACTGATATGCATAATAAAGTAAATAACAGACAACACTAATCATGCGTACAGTCTCCTGAATACGAGAAGAATAAATGCAACTGAAATAAAAACAGGAGAAAACTGTACTAACCAGGACCAAGGTATAAAGGTAACAGGGTCGTCAAACCGAGGGTGTCATAATCCTGTATGCATGTCAATCATATGCATCCATATAAATGCAGCATGTAAATGCAGCAAACACAAACAATAAATGCATCATGCATATGATGCCAATGACATGGTCACCCCTGACGCCAGTCAGCCATCTCACACACAATGGTGAGTCCGAGTGGGTAGAGCTGTGACAACCGTGCACTCTGACATCACTGCCCCTGATGAGTGACCGAGTGGACGGGATACTGTCGGAGTACACACATACTCCTACCTCGAAATAATAAATGGGGGAGCACAATGCTCTCATCTCCCGGTACACGATGACGGGGAGGAATCTCTGCCGGCTACCACGCTGAGTCACACTACCCATGAGCGGACCAACGGAGCCAAACAAAGTCCAACTACCTGCCGGCTAAAACGCTGCTACACTAAACCAACGAAGCTAAACAGAGCGAAACTGTCTGCCGGCTACCACGCTGAGTCACCAGACCAACTGAGCCAAACAGCAGAACTGCCACACACCTGTCTGATATACCACTAACCCATGAGTGGTGGTGTGTACAGATTCATGTAACTGGCGATGTGCTTAATAATAATGGAGCAGACAATCGCACAGCATGAAATCATGCAAGATGATGCATGACACTAAACATGGCAATATCATGAATAGCATAGCAAGATCCATACATAAAAAAAAGATGTACCACAAGTCAATGTATCAGATGGAAGGTATGCAAACAGATAGGGTATCAAATAAACCCTAGGTCCTGAACATAATGTATCATATGGTTGGGTCACTACCTATAAAGCAGGTATGATCAGGTAAATAATAACATGCAGTGCATAATGAGAAAACATGCAAACATGTAATAGATCATGTAGTGACCAACCGAAATAAATGGAAAACACAATCATGCTATATGTTAAACACATTATTATGCATATCAAAAGACATAAGTCAAAGTACCCACCTCCAATCGAAATGGTTCAATCCGACAATCGAGATACTCGTCTCGCGTCAAAGTCCTGTGTCACGAATAGAAATATATTTTATTTAGCTATAACCATATAAATAGCTAAATAAAATCTTTTACACTAAATTAGGGCAAAACCCTAATCCACCGACCATCTAGGGTTATTAACAACTATTGCTAACATAACTAGCAATCATCTACAATGAAGATCAATTTCTACACTATACCTCAACCACAGTCGCTGTGGCTCAATAGCAAGGATCGTTGCTGCTGGACCTAAGGTAGGCTGCTGGACTAAAGGTCCTCCACAGCCAAGACCTCCTGCTGGAACTTCACTGTCGAAATTCAAGAAGAGGAGATTCACTGATCAACCAGACACGCAATCATCTAAAATTAGTGAACAGATAAACTCCAAAGAAGGAATACCACTCACTGCTTCATCTCATATCTTGAGACCTTGATCCACAACAAGGAAGAGGATCAAGAACAGAGTGAAGAAAAGTGTGCAGGCAGTAGCGCGAGGGAAGAAAAATCTCACCACTGATTGGCTAGTGAACCGGTGCTAGGGCTGAGGAAACCGCGGCGGCGCACAGGGCAGAAACAAGGCAATAATCTTCATATTAGAGGCACGAGGAAGGGAAACTTCGGCCGGCGCATAGGGACCCAACCTAGGGTTCGGATGCTCGTTTTCCGACAGCTCCAGGTGTCCGCGAGGAGAGGAAGGGAGGCTCGATCGCCGGCACAGAGAATCGGCCGAGAGGAGTCTCGGTAGCGGCACAGAGGAAGTCGGAGAGGTGGCTCTCGTCGCCGGCGGAAGAGGGGGTCAGCGTCGCGACAGAAGGCCGGCGCTAGGGCTTGGATGGCGGCGTCGGGGATGACTAGGGCACAGACCGGCTCAGCAGAGAAGGAGAGAAAGGGGTGTGCGGCGGTGGAGAAGCTAGGGCAGAGAACTTTTGTCGGCTGTGATCGGACACGAGGGGGAGAAAAGAAGAAGTGATAGAAAAAGGAGGAACTGCCGTGGCCGGCGGTTAGGGTAAAGAGGAGAAAAGGGAAGGGCGGCGTCGGGGATGGCTCGGCGCGCGGGTTCAGCGAGAGAGTAAGGAAGAAAATTAAAGAAAAGAAAAATAGAAAAAGGAATTAAGAAAATAACATTTTCTCGCTTAAATGGGTAGCCTAAACAGGTTTTTCCGGGCCCCATTTTTATCCCTGTTAACTCGTCCATACGAGCTCCGAAAAATTCCCAAAAATTCTGAAAAATTCCCTTATTAATATTCGCCTATTTTCGGTATTTTACATGAGTTTCATGTTTACTATGATTTTGAATCGAAAAGATAATAATTGATCTATTTGATTCAATGAGATATTAGAATCCGAGCTTAGTTGATTTTAGTTTGATGAGAAGGAAATGAATCATGTGTAGAAGAAAACAACATTGACTTGCTCCTATTTTAGATTGTTCTAGTGCACTTTTGGGAATTAAATGCATTCAAGTTGAAATGAGTTCAACTTGAATCTATTCTAGAATTAACACACACTCACTAATTATCCTTGGAAAAATACGACTTGGGACTCGTTACTACAACATTTATTTTTAGCTTATGTGAGTTTCCAATCTTAATTAATTTGATGTGCCACGTGACATGTAAAATGGAAAACACCAAATTTTGGCGCCATTGTTGGGGAGACTAACTAGTAGTGCGTGTTTATTTTAGATTGAGCATTGATTGGTTTATTTTGTTAGCGTCTTTCTTGATTTGATTGCTTATTTCTTTTTGTATTTTCATGTTGGCTTATCTCTAAATTGTAAGTTCTTTAATTTTCATTAATTCATGTGTTTGAAACTTTATGCTCTTGAATCTTCTAATTTTGAGTTTAGTGTTGCAGTGAAAGATAGGAGATTTCAGTAGCATGGATCCATTTTTTCAGAATTTTGGAGGAGGAATGGAGAGTCAGTATTTTCAGTCTGAGTATCAATTTTACCCAAACACGGATCAACAAAATAGGTATGAATCATTTTCTAATGCTTATAATGCTAACTAGGTGGATAATTCATGTTTCAGATATGAAAGTGCACAAGGATAATTTATTGAGCCATATCCACCTACCAGAATTCATATGGGTTTCAACATCTTTTATGCCAAATCCTTTTCAATAGAATAATCCTCAGATGGATGAGTCAACATGGAAATTAAAGGAGATTATGCAACAAATGAGAGAACATCAAAAGTAATAATTCTCAAGAATTCAAAATATACAGAATCAGTTGGATCAAATTGCATCATCCATCAACCAGTTACAAACACAAAACGCTAGTGAAGAGATGGATTGTGGAGATCTTGTCAGGCCTGACATTACATCTACTTCTTCACTAGATTCTTTAAGTACTTTTTATTGTTGTGATGATGTAGTTGAACATACTTTTGATTTTACTAATATTGTTGCTATAGATGTTGGAAATGATGCAGGTATTGATGCTGAAGATAATTTAAGTGTAGGGGAATGCTTATTGGAAGCATTACTTCAAGAATCACCTAGATTTGATGATGATGATAAAGAGAGTGTAGGGACTTATACTAGGAGCCAAGTACCCAAGAATCACTACCTTTGGTTGTACATTCACCAGAACCAGAACCTGAGCCATTACTTGATGAGAAAGAGGTAACAAACACCACTCTAGGTACCTTTCAACATGATAAGGTGATTTTTTTATGATTTTTCAAAAAATTTAATTGAGGTACCAATTGTTGACTTTATTAAATGTGATTCATTTCTTGAAATATTTTCTACTCACACTAATATTCTCCTATTTTCTTTTTATCCTACATGCATGTGGGAGGTGTTTCCTTTTAATGATGTTGTAGGAGAATACAAGCTTCCGGAGTAGATGCTTGAACTGAACCACCTTCGACCTCCGGAAAGAATTTGCAATGAAAAAATGAAGAATAAAAAGGATTTGTTTGTATCCACGATTACTCCACTTCCGGGGTGGGTTCTTCTTTTAAATCTTTTTCAACCACCGGGAAGAAGGGGAGTTTGTTTCGACTTGATTTCCTTTTGCATTTCAATTCATGCTTTATGTTTAGTCTTTACTTTAATAAATCTTGTGAATACAAATGTTGATTTTCTTATTGCATTTAATTATGTTTACAGTTGGTAGTTTTCTTATTGCATTTGATTTTGAGTGTGAATAAGAAAATAGCACCCCTAGCAATTTTTCTATAACATGTTAGAAGTAGGGAATGTGAGCTAGATTTGAGAATCTATTTTTGGGGCTTAATGTCAATAATGGATTTTTGATTTTCTCAAGGTTTCTACTTAATGATGGACATTTGATTGATGAATTGGATTGATACTTTTTCATGCCTAGTGAGTTTAAGCCTTAATTGAGTGATACACTTGTGTCATTGCACTCTCGAACTTGCTTTGATTCTTTCAAAACCACAATGTAATGGATTAAATCATGTTTATGAAGGTTAATCTATTTGTTTCTTTCTTCCAACACAATTTCTTGCTATATTTCTATCTTGGATGAGGATACTTTGAATGTTATATGATGAATGACTTGGCCAAGATGAATAAAAGTTGAAGTGTGGGGGAAGATTTTGCGCGATTTGGAAATTTTGAAGATTTGGTAAGGTTTCATGAAGCTTGGTACATTGTCCTTGTGTTGAATTGTTTAGTGAAATTTCAGAGCTAAAAGTATTGATGCACTTTGAGTACTTTAATTTTGTATCAAGATTTGATGTCAAGTAGAGAAGATTTTTAAAGACAAATAAAGGGGTTTCTGGATAAACATTGGAAGTTTGAAAAGGGAAATGAAAGAGTTATATCATGAGTAATTTAATATAACTAAGTTGCTACTGGAATCGATTCAATGAGTAACGAACTCTAATTTTCAGCAATTACAGTTGCAATGGGCAATATTAATTACACAAGTTTGAAAGTAATTAAAAGCACAGTGAGTTTGAAGTGTGAAGCTTTGACAAATTTAGTAATAGGGGGCATTGTAGTTAAGCTGGATTAAGGATGTATAAATGAGCATGCAAAGCTAAAAGTGGTTGTTTTGGAGAAGAAAAATTAGATGCAGGAATTGAGTCTGCAGTTTGGAATTCTGCATGTTTGGAGCAGAATTGATTACTGAGTCAAATTCTGATTTTCAACAGTGAACTCTTGTAGCTATTGAAATCTGATAAAAATGGATCAAAATTCGAAATTCATTTGCAAAGCACCATTCCACTCGTGGAGCACTTTCAATTGGAATAGAAATTCTGAAGGAATGAGGATAATAGCAACTACTTGATACAATACTCGAAACAGTGAAGAAAATTTGAGAAGATTGAATCTGAATACTATGAGTTAGGTTTCGAATTTCTTTTGTAGTGAATCATTTTATTAATGGAGCACTTCAAGATGGTTCCATAACTCTGAATATTTGAAGAAATTACAATCCAGCAACTCTTTTGAACAATTTCAGAAATGAAATAAGGCTGAATTTTGTTGATTTTAGACAGTGCAGAGGAAGTGAGTTGCTGGACCTAGTTGAATTTCTGAAGCTGATTCAATCGGAAACATTGTTTAATATTTAAAGAAATTTAATGTATAGTGAGGAAAAGCAGTGAAGATCGGAAATCACATGCTTCTTGATATTACAAACATGAAGAAAGAAATCTGGTATAAAAATCAGAAATACAGAATCTGTAAGCCAAAACATTGTTAAATTTGAATGTTAATGTTTAGCAGTTAAGTGTTAAATGCAGAGATAGATTTGCTACTGATCCGGAATTAGACAATGCGGCTGGACAGAGATTGCAAAGTCTATAGGGTTGTATCTGTGAAACTGTAAACTATTTGAGCAAGGTGAATGCATCTGCTGGTAATCTGATCTAATGGATAAAAATTTGAAATTTGACTGATAAAAACCTTTACACTCATGAAGTACTTGAATATAGAATCATTTAATTTGAAAAGAAGGAAGGGAAGGATAGTACTTGATACTCAAACGGTGTGCTGGCTGAAAATTGAATGAAGCATTTCTACATTTTGGAAAATGAGTTGTAGCAAGCTTAAGTTGCTTAAATTCAGAAATCTTTGTAGGATGATTTGATAGGGATCTTAAAAGGCTAGATGATGATGAGTTGATACAAATTCAGAAACTATACAGAAATCAGAAAATCTGCATTTGCTGTGACAACTAGAGTTAAAAGCTATTTGTTTATTGGAAGCTAGCTGTTGTAGAGTGTTGATAAAAGAAGACCTTGCATCTCCATAGTTTAGCTGAATTTTAGAGTGAGAATTTGATACAGAACAGTGATAAAAGCTGGAAACTGGAAGTTGGAATTTAAGATCTGAATCTGTCCATTTTGCAGTTGAGTTAGAATTCTGAATCTGCAGTCATTGAAGGTATATTTCGAGATGAATTTGGTTAGGTCTTGCTATGGATTGAATGTAGAAGGAAAGCTACAGAAATAAAGGATGTAAAAATGATGGAAAAGGAGCTGAAACTTATTAACACAGGAAGTTGATTCTGATTTTAAGAAGACAGATTTGGGTTAAGATTCCTTGCTATTTCTGGTTAGAAATTAATGGAACTCAAAGTCTTTCGACTTAATATCAAACGAACCATCTTCTTAAGCTCAACTTTTTGGAAAAATTTTGCAGAAATCAGCCTGTATCAGAATCTGGATACTAAGGGTAGGATTTTGAAATTGCAGACCGATATTAAAGTTCTGTTGGGCAGGATTTTGAAAAGTATTCGATTGTTAATTCATTCCATTAGTTGTTACAGATACATGATCTGGAACCACTGATGATTAAATGAGTAATGAAATGCAAAATGTTTGAAATCTAGCACTGTGTTAAATTCTGTGAAGTTGTAGGAAATTGTAGAAATTCTTAAGTTAGTTGAGCATTTGTTGAGTTTCATTGCTTGAGACGAGCAAAGATCTAAGTGTGGGGGAGGTAAGGTATGATCCAAGTTGTCTCATTGGTTGAATGCACAGTTAGAGAACAAGAAGGTTTAAATTGGTACCATCTCAGATGATGAAATGCTGAAATGTTGAAGTGGAATCAGAAATGCAGAATTTTATATCAATGGTGTGCTTAAATTCAGAAGGAAAAGTTGTAGAGTTCAAGGATTAGTAGGATCATTAGTTAGAACTTGAAAGAAACAATTAAAAGGGAAGTGTACAGTGGGGTTTGCAGCTAAACAAGAAGGAGACAAATGCAATGAAGGTTAAGTTCTACTAATGCAGTTTTTGTGCCAGAATTTTGAAAGGTTAAGAACTGAAGTTAAGTAAATGAAGATTACTGGAATTGGGAAGGAATGAAATGGTTCTCAAGGGTGAATTTTTAGAGATGCATTCATTGAAATTAAAGGAATGAGAAACTAAAATTGTTGATTAATGGTGAGCAATTGGAAGAAAGTTAAGGAAGAAGAGAAAAAAGGAAGTATGACCAAGTATTCATTTATATAGCACTCTTTTGTATCCATGTCTTCCATTAGAACTAAAACTCATACTTTCTTTCTTATCTTTTCTTTGAGCTAATTCTTCCTTTTTTTTTATTTTTTTTCTTGCAACTAATGCCTTGATGTGCACTTAATTCATATTCTTACATTTTCCTTTCCATGATTAACCTTCATATTGTGATTTATATCCATGATCATGGTAGAGAGTAGAAGATAAGCAAGAATATGGTAGTACAAGAAGTACAAGTAGCATGAGTGCCCTCCATTTTTGTGATTACATGTGAAATAGGATGAGGGTCACAAAAACTCTATCTTGTGAGCTTTTTAGTGTGAAATCAATTTCAATTTACTCTTGATAGATGGAAATTATAATGTTGTTAACCAAGAGTAAAGTTTGAAGTCCATGAATGCTTGAGATTTTGGAATGTGATAATCTTATATGGTTTACTTTCTTTATTTTCTAAGCATGTTTAGGAACTTGTTTAGGGGTGTCATTTAAGTAGGATTTTTAGTTTTTCTTTACTTGCACGGGACGTTCAAGAGTAAGTGTGGGGGGATGTGATAACCATGATTTTACTACACTATTCTCATTCATATATTCATGGTTTGATGTAGTTTTCATAAATGGAACCCATATTTACATTATATTTTATGCATTGCATCGATTTTGGACTTAATTACAAATTATTTTATTATGGCTTTATTTGATGCTAATTTTTTATGGTTATTTTGTAAGCACCATAGGTTCGGGGACTGGGATGAATTTGAACCAAATTTGTGTTCGGATCGAGGTTTTAATGAGACGATCAAGCTCTACAATAATAGTAGTCGTTCATTCAAGATTGGAGCATATCTACACCATCCATTGAAGATCCGGACCATCCAACCTAGTAAGGAGTAGATCTGGACCGTAGATGAAGATCAGTACCGTTGGATTGGATTTTAGGCGATCTTCCACCATTGATTGAGCTCCAAGCATTCTCAGCCGTTGGATCAGATTGGGAGAGGTTTAAAAGTCGTGAGAAGCTACAGTGCTTCCTGAGCTCGGGCGTATTTTCTTCCTCACGACAAATCCACTGTTCATCCTCCATCCTCGACGCTCCCGTTCGCATTCTAGATCCGAGAGCTTATTTTCTTCAACAACGGCGGTCTCAAGCTGTCGGCGTTCATCGTTCGAGATCAGAGAGTGGCAAAAGGGAGGTTTCTTCAGCCGTGATTTGGATTTTGTTCGTCGCCGCGTTCCTGTTCGAGGGAGGTTCCCGATCAGCGAATGTCGTATTCAACAGAGCTTCGAGGGAGATTTCTTAGAGTTTCTGATCCTTTTCCGATCTTCATTCTGTCACGAAACTAGGTTGATCTGATCAGTTGATCTAGTTTGTCAATTCACAGAATCTATGCTCTGTTCTTTGGCCAATGAAGTTACCAGACGGGTGGGAGCTTCGAGGGAGGTTTCTTGGAGCTGTGAGTGTCACCTAGTAATAGTTGGAAGCTTGGTTGATCGTAGTTGGGTGTTCGAAGGGAGTTTTCTTGGAGCATTTTTGTTGACAGCAGGTTGAGTGAGGTTTGAGCTTGGAATTGGATGTGGAATATGTTTGTTTGTTTTTGTTTACTTTAGATTACTCATACCTACTCAGATCTTATGATCTGATTTACTGCTTTGTAATTTTCGTTTGATTTATAAGCTTGCTATCTGATTTCTTTTAATTTCTGCAATACAAGATCTGTTACAGCTACTTAATTGCTCATAATTTGAGTTTGTCTTATTTTGGGAATCTCAGTTAATGCCAATTTGTGTTCAGTTTTAATTTGTGAATGTGTGATGAAACTCTTGCTTTATATGTAACACACAACTAGTGTTTTGTTTCTAACTAGTGTTTAGCTAGTGTTTTGTTTGGAATGTTTAGCTACTAACTTGGTTTTCCTTTATTAGTGTTGATTTGATTCTTGATCTTAATGATTGTGAACTAGTTTAGTTGTTGAATGGATCACTTGATGTTCTTCATGATTTACCTTTGTATCATTTTCTTGATTATGGGAATGAATTGAAGATGTGGTGATCGAATTAATTGTTGAAGTTGATCGTGTTTGTGGCTAGGATGCTATTTCGGTTTCTAGAAGTATAGTGAGCTCTTGAGTTTCATGTTTATTGTGATTTTGAATCAAAAAGATAATAATTGATCTATTTGATTCAATGAGACATTAGAATCCGAGCTTAGTTGATTTTAGTATGATGAGAAGGAAATGAATCATGTGTAGAAGAAAACAACACTGACTTGCTCCTATTTTAGATTGTTCTAGTGCACTTTTGGGAATTAAATGTATTCGAGTTGAAATCAGTTCAACTTGAATCGATTCTAGAATTAACACACTCACTAGTTATCCTTGGAAAAATATGACTTGGGACTCGTTGCTACAACATTTATCTTTAACTTATGTGAGTTTCCAATCTTAATTAATTTGATGTGCCACGTGACATGCAAAATGGAAACCACCACTCATCACCAGACTAATCAATCTTGGCGAAGTAGTAATTAATCGGGACTCAGTCTTGTAAAATACGGTGCCCAAATAATAATTAAATAATAAGATTATTTGGGAAATAATCTTAATAGAATTTTTAGGAATTTTTGGAAATTTTTCTGGATTTAATCGGAGCCCATATGACGAGTCTAAGAGGGGTGGATCGGTTAAGCTAGTTAAAGCCTGTTTGGAATACCCGAAGGTGGGAGTTGATTGAGAAACCAATCTAGGGTTTAATTGGAAAGCACCTAAGTTATAAATTTGAATTTCTCCGTGCCCTAGCTTCTCTCAACGCCGATCCTCTTCCCTAGCCCTCTCCCTCTCGCGACTCACCTCCCTCGCCGAGCTCAGCCGACCCTCCTCACGCGAACGCCAAGACGCCGTCGGCCCTCCTCCTCCCGCGAGCATCCGGACGCCGACGGCCTCTCCTCCTCTTCCTCCCTAAGCCGCACGCCGCCCGGTCTCCTTTTTCTTTCCCGAGCCGCACCGCCGAGCCCTCCTTCACTCTCCCTCACGAATTCCCGCACCAGCAACAGGCAAGATTCTCCTTCTCCTCACGCGAGCATTCCAGCCGGAGAGGAAGCTGTGGACACAAGCTTTGGTATGACATTTCGTTTTGGATTCTAGGGCTGTAGAGAGCTAGATTATGGTTTTTGATTTTGGAAATTTGTGCTAATTAGGATGGTTTTGTTTTCTTGATCTCTGATCCAGTTTGGAGAGTGGAAGTTCGTCTTTGCTTGTGTAAATTTTCTGCAAGTTCCCTCCCTCTATGTTGATATAAGGTCTGTGAGGTAAGGGATAGGCGCTTATGAGGCTTCAATTGCTTGTTTTATGAGGTGTGATTGGTTAAATGAATTGGGATGTGGTTTCTCGTGATGTTATGTTTCCATCCTGGGTTTCTTCTCGAGTTTTGCCATGGATTTTGGGCATTTTCAATTGATTTTGGGATATCCGAGTTCTACTGGATGGATTGAATGTTGTTGAACCCAGTTGTTGTTTTCTTGTGTAGCTTCTCAAGGGATTTTGCATGTGGTTCGATCCTGATGTATGGTGAGGTTCCTCTTGTAGATTTAAAGGATGTGTTGTTTCAGCGCAATGATTTTTCAACTATTGCTCTAGAATTTTGAGATTCTGATGGATTTTTGGTGTTTGGTGTTGTCTTCTCTCAAGGGTTCTGTTTATGGTTTTTGATTCATGGTAGAGATCCAGAAGATGGGTTAGGTTACGGTGAATTTGTGTGAAGTCAACTCGGCCTTGTTCTGTTTTCTCGATAGATTTGTAGATTTATGGAGGACTCATTTGGAGATTTACTTGATTAATTTATTATCCATGTTAGTTGATTTGTTCTGTTACATGATTAGTCGTGAGTGATTATTTGCATGAATTATGTAGGGTTGATTCATGGCGTGTTGTAGATGGTAAAATGGCTTGGTTCAATTAGGGTTTTCTATTTGAATTAGGTTTAGGTAACGAGTTGAGGTATGAGGGGTTTGGTTGTAATCATATGATTTGTTGCAGGACACTGCTACGAGCCAAGTGTTCCGAAGTGGAGACAGCCTATCACGATCGACAAGTAAAGGCGGGTACTTCTTACTTTGATTTTCTAGTTCTTCGAACTTAGTGCATGAGCTATTTTGGATAAGAATTGCTTTACCTTGACTCCACTCGAAATTTTTCCTATGCTTGATACTTCCACTCAAAACCTTTGAGTTACTCGTTTTTATATCCATACAGTCTCTTGTTGTTGTCCATGATCAGTAGCAGATATTAGATACCATATTTGTATGTTTTGACTGTTGCTTATTTATGTACGATATTGAGCATGCTGGATTCATGTAGCATACCTGTTTCTGCTTATATATATGATGACTGTTGCATTGTTCGCATCATGTCATTGCATGCATGCCGCATCCTCGGCCACTCGAGAGAGTGGTAGCTGGAGTTGATGCCGCTTGTCCTGTCGTGCCGCACTTGGCCACGCGTGGGTAGTGGTAGCTGGAGTTGCGAGCAGCAGGGACCCCCTTCGCTGTGTAGCTAGTTAGCTACTCAGCACCTGTCCATCCGGTCACTCGTGGGAGTGGCGGCCTTTGGGTGGTACAGTTGTCATTGATCCGGCCTCTCGACCATACAGGGGTCATGGTGCAGAGAGGTGGGCGGGGTGACCATCCGTGCATATGCTGTTATTATGCCTGTTTTGGCTGCTGCTGGTTACTTATGTCGTTATTGCTTACTTATGCTGCTGTGGTATCTTTATGTTGCCGTTGTTTCTTGTTGTTGTTCACTTATGATGATATGCTGTCTTATGTTGAGATATGCTCACGTTGTAGGTGATTAAACCTTGGTTTATTAATTAGAAATGTTTATATGCCTCACCCATTACCTTTGTAGTTATGAGCAGTACTGTAGCAGGTTGGTACCATTTCTGACTTTCTATATCTGGCCTAGGATACGGTTCCAGGTATGAACCTTTAACATGGTTTTAGTTTCGTATATGCTATTCTCTTATGAGACTGTATTCCTTTTGGGTATTCTTTATTGGTTGATTATGTTCATGCACTATCTCTTTCCTTACCCGCTGAGTTCCAATACTCACCACCCCGTAAAATGGTTTTCTTTCACCAGGTAACAGATAGATGAGTCATGGATGCTTGGAGAGATGCCGGCTGCCAGTCCTGGGTCCCACGTCATATTCGAAAATTGATTTTGGTTCTGTTTCTCTTTACTTGCATTTCGTATTCGTTGGATTTGGTGTTGTGAGAACTATGTTTTGATATTTGTTGGATGGACTTGGTATCTGAGATGTTTTGATAACTTTGCAATTTGTGGGTTTTTCTCTTCGTTTTCTTTCCGCTGTGCTTATTTTATCTTTTGTCCAGCCGAGTAGGCTGAGTATATTAAACTGCGTGGTTGTGTGTTATTTCATTGTTGTCCAGCCGGGTAGGCTGAGTATATTAAATTGCATGGTTATGTTGTTTCCATTTTCTATGGTATATATATTCCAGCCGAGTGTGGCTGATGTATATTTTGTATGTAGTAATACTTCAGATTGTCACTCGTACAGGAGAGATGTTGCCGAAATTTCTTCGGACAGGGACTCCTTTGGGGCGTGACAAGTCTGCTATGCATTCAATGCCTTTACCAAAATTCCAGAGTGAACCTCGGTCATAGACGCGTATTATATATCAAAAGATCTAGAGGTAAGAACGCTAGAAAGTCTTTTTTCAATATTAGAATTACATAAATCTAAATGTGTAAGTACAAGAAAAGAGTCAAGTTAGAACCTGACATTGAGAGCCAACAAGAAGGACGAATTCGGGTTAGACTGAGAACTTAATGCAGACCAAGAAGCGTATATGGTAAGAAAATTCAAAAACTTTTTTGGATCTAACAAATTTAATGAGATGCAGGCCAAGAAAAATCTAAGAAGCAAAAGAAAAGTTCGATGTTATAATTACCAGGAAGAAGGGAACATCAAGAACAACTATCCAAAGCTCAAGAAGGAGAAAGACAAAGGGCTAAGATGATCCAAGTACAAGAATCTTAAGGCAACCTGGGATGAAAGTTCTTCATCTAAATCCAAGATAGAAGTGTATGCTGGACTGACACTGATGGCTAGTTACAATGAATCAAGTAACTCGGAAGCTAGCATCAATGAAGAGGAAGTCACATCAGAAGAATGCAGCAATACGAGGGGAGAATTCAATTTCAGATCTGATATGGTAAGTGAGGTATGTCTCTTACCTCCTAATCAGTTATATTTTCGAATAAAATCTGTCTAAATCGCTCTATAAACTGAAAACAAAAAATAAGAAATTGAAAAAATGAAAACCTAGAAATGAAAATAACCATAGCAAATTTCTGTTTATTAGAAGATTTCGACAAATTAAAAATTAAAAATGCTAAGTTAAAAAGCATTAGAATAATTGGAAAAGAGTGATGCAAGTTTACATGTTCATAAACTTAGAAATTTTCAGGAAATAAATTGATATTTTAGATATCATAAGGATCAAATTGTAAAAGTATCATAAAAATACATTCTTAGAAAATATCTTGTTAATCTAGTAGGTAGAAACCTATATTGGGTTCCAAAATCATATTTAGTTTAAAATTTTCTTTAAATTTAATTGATTTGGATGTTTTAATTAATTTATTTTTTTGCAAATAAACTTTATATATTATATACTCAGAAAATTTTATAAAATATTTTGAGATCAAAATCTATTTTAAAATATTTTTTAAAAAAATACATCTCTATATATAAAATAATTTATTATTACTTATATTAATTTTTTTTATTCGTGGAAATTTTAACTCTATTCTAGATTATTGTTTTTAACCATGACAAAAAATTTTAGATTTTTTAAAATTTAAAAAAATTTAAAAGTATTTTTACAAAATTAATTTTGTATCGTAAAAATTTAGATTTTTGAAAAATAATTCCCACAATTTTTCTAAAAATTGATAAATGATGCGAACGTAGTTAGGGACCTAGGAGTAATAAGGGAAGAAGGGAGGGGTAGTTTGGTCTTTTCACTATTAGGGTTTTGAGTTTATATGGGGTGTTGTTCATCGCTTTGGAGGAGAGACAGCTGGGTTTTTTCTTCCGCCGCCACGCACGGGGCCGACAGGTCGCCGGTTGCACACCAGTCGCTGTCCACGCCACCTCCGACGTCCACTCCAGCGACCACTTCCTCATCCCTCTCAAGCTATCACCGCCTCACGGAAACATCACCGGACTCATGTCGTCATCACCGCCAGCACTTGAAGATGCTTCCCCCTCTCCCCACCGACGTCGGCACTGCCTTTGCCGTCGGCTACGCCTCCTTCCTCTCCCCTCTCACTGCTTCAGCAGGAGGGCCCCTTTCCAAGCTCGCAAGAGGTTTTTCTTCGTATTTCTCTCTGTCGCATAGAGACGGCTGACACAGGGATGATGAGTGCACGCTGCACCGCTGCCGGAGGCTCTCGCTGTCACCTCGCCGGAGATCTCATATGCTTCTCCCTCCCTCTCACTGCTTTGTGTTTTGGATCTCCTGTATCTCCACTAGCTCTCGCACAAGAGGAGAGGACACTCGCACCGCTAACTCCATCGAGGAGCATCGCAGGCACCTCCGCTGTCCCTAGCGGCTGCTGCCGCCACCGCCGCCGACTCCAGCCGCTGCAGACTCCAGCGGCTACGACATTCAGCAGCTGCCACCTCTAGCGGCCGCCGTTGCCACCTCCAGAGGTAGTCTCTGCCGCCCTTCCATGCCACCTCCAGCGACAGCCACCGGCTGACCCATGGCCTTCGTCGGTGGCACACCCTCCATTGTCGCTATTGGCACCCCTATCGCCAAATCTGACCATCCAGCGTCGCTGCCATATTCACAGCGCCTGTTCAGCCCTCGATCCACGCTGTCATACCCTTCTGACGCCCATATGATATTCGATCCATGTTGGCATACGATTTCAGCACTGATCCGACGCTTAAGCCACCGCCGATTCGACCTTGGGCCGCTACTATTGCATTCTACCTCTATGATCTATGTTATGCCTTGTGTGATGTGTTCTGACCATCGAGCCACTGTGTTTCAATCTTTGTACCACTATTATGATTGTGAGTTACTGGCATTATCCAGCCTGTGTGTCGTGTTTCGGCCTGCAAGCCATTGTGGTATTCCAGCCTAGATGCCATTGGCATATTTTGGCCTACGTGTCACCTTTTGGATCCATGCTGCAGTGGATCCCATGTCGTCACCCTCAAATCGAGCTCCTCAGCTGACTCATATTCATCTACCCTTCAGCGCCGCGACAACTCGATCAACATCGTGACCAGCTCACTGATCCATCCGAGGACACCCCCGGGGCCAGGGTATGTCACTGTACTCATCCTGTATTTATTTCATTGTTCTACTATTATTCTGCTGCTTATGTATTCATGGGACCCACCTCGAGCATCGGGGTACCAGGGACCGGGGCAACCCGGTCATTGGTTACAAGTACTGTTGACCAGAGGACTTCTGACGACTTGATCAACACAGAAAATAGCTTATCATCCGGGTTATGGAGATGCGGTCAACAATCCAGACACGTCATTCCGGTAGTTCTGTCTTCTCAAATTCCCGATAGGATCATATTGGTGCTGTCTGTGGGAACTTCGCCTGATCTGGAATGTGAAGATAAACAACGTTGAAAAATTCTGCCATCCTCATGACCTCAGTGGGTTCCGACAAACATATTATATTCTCCTCACTCTACGGGTATTCGGGAGTCGAGGAACTGAGTCAGATCCTTTGCTGGTCAGCAAGTCAATTTTTCCATTGTATTTTCCCTTTCGGTCATAGGATCTGTCATTGTTCCTCGATCGAAGACTCCCATGCTGATTGGTCGGGTTTACATTATATTAGAGCCACAGGCTCAATGTCAAAGACTCCTGTGCTGATCAACTGGGTTTACATTATATTAAAGCAGGGGGCTCAATGTCGAAGACTCCCGTGTCGATCGGCCGGGTTTACATTATATTAGAGCCACGGGCTCAATGTCGAAGACTTCCTTACCGATCGACCGAGTTTATATTATATTAGAGTCACGAGCTCAATGTCGAAGACTCCCGTGCCGATCGACCGGGTTTATATTAGATTATATTATATTAGAGCCACAAGCTCAATGCCAAAGACTCCCATGCCGATCGGCTGAGTTTACATTATATTAGAACCGCGGGCTCAATGTTGAAGACTCCCGTGCCGATCGACCGAGTTTACATTATATTAGAGCCACATGCTCAATGTTGAAGACTCTCGTGCCGATCGGTGGGGTTTATATTATATTATATTAGAGCCACAGGCTCAATGTCAAAGACTCCCGCGCCGATCGACCGGATTTACATTATATTAGAGTCTCGGGCTAATGTCAAAGACTCCCGTGCCGATCAGCCGGGTTTACATTATATAGAGTCATGGGCTTAATGTTGAAGACTCCCGTGCCGATCGGCCGGGTTTACATTATATTAGAGCCGCGGACTCAATGTCGAAGACTTTCGTGTTGATCGACCGGGTTTACATTATATAGAGTCGCGAGCTCAATGTCAAAGACTCCCGTACCGTTCGACCAAGTTTATATTATATTATATTAGAGTCATAGGCTCAATGTTAGAGACTCCTATGCCAATCAAACGAGTTTACATTATATTAGAGCTAGGGGCTCTAAAAGTCGAGCGGCGACTATAAATCCTAGAAGTTGAACGACGACTATAAACCCTAGAAGTCGAGCGGCGATTATAAACCCTAGAAGTCGAGCAATAACTATAAACCCTTGAGTCAGAGACTCCCGTGCTGATCGACCAGGTTTGAGTTATATTAGAGCCACGGGCTTTAGAAGTCGAGCGGCGACTATAAACCCTAGAAGTCGAGTGGCGACTATAAACTCTTGAGTCAGAGACTCCTGTGCCGATCGGCCGGGTTTGAGTTATATTATAGCCACGGGCTCTAGAAGTCGAGCGGCGACTATAAAATCTAGACGTCGAGCGGCGACTATAAACTCTAGAAGTCGAGCGGCGACTATAAACCCTTGAGTTAAAGACTCTCATGCCGATCGGTTGGGTTTAAGTTATATTTGAGCCACGGGCTCATCGTTAAAAACTCTCGTGCCGACCGGTCGGGGTGAGCGATTTTCACTGGTCATGGACTAGCATATCAGATCTCGTATCTCCCCCGTTCGAGGTCGAGCGGTCTTCACTGGTCTTGGACCAGCTTATCAGATCTCGTATCTCCCCCGTTCGGGGTCGAGCGGTCTTCACTGGTCGTGAACCAACTTAATGGATTCTCTTATCTCCCCTGTTCGAGGTCGAGTGATTTTCACTCGAGCGATTTTCACTGGTCACAGACCAGCTTATCAAAGCATCTATCTCTCCCATTCGGGGCCGAACTATCTCCAGTGATCTCAGATAGGAGTATCTCCACTGATCTCAGACTAGCGTAGTGCCACTGGTCTAGGACCGGAGTTTCTTCACTAGTCGCCGACCAGGGTACCCCGCCGGTTCCATGCTCATTGATCGCACGAGCCTCACACCCACTCGGGACACTGACGTCATGCTTTTCGATCTCTCGCTCTCCTCTCCCAGTTGATTCTACTTGATTCTGGGTCATCATTTTATGATTGCCCATTCGACATTTTCTGCGCCGCTTAGTCAGCACTTGTGAAGTCGTCCGACCAGTATTGCTCCGTCGTCTGCTCGGCCACTCGTTTAAATTACTCGGTCGAACGCTCGACATTCTTTAGATGGTCTGGTCAGCATTATACGATCGACTGACCAACATTTTGTCGACCGCTCGGTCAGCACTTTTGTAGCCACTTGATCCTTATTGCATGATCGTCCGCTTAGCCACTTGCTTATATCGCATTGACATCCTTCTGATTGCCCGGTCAACATCCCGCTTGTCGTTCGATCGACAATCATTTTACTTGCCGCTCACTTGACATTTTCGTAGTTTGCTTGGCATCTGTCCAGTTATCGACTCGGTACTATTTTTTGTAGTTCGTTCGGTATCACTACTATCTCTCGTGTGATACCATTACTATAGTGATCACTCATGTGGCATTGTACGATGGGTCCAGTGATTTAACTATGATGTCGAGAGCGATTCAGCCTCTACGATAGACTATCTAGTCAGTCAGACTTGCGCCTCCTTCGACTAGACTTGAAGGGGAGGCTTGTGATGCGAACATAGTTAGGGACCTAGGAGAAATTAGGGAGGAAGGGAGGGGCAGTTTGGTCTTTTCACTATTAGGGTTTTGAGTTTATATGGGGTGTTGTTCATCGCTTTGGAGGAGAGACGGCTGGGTTTTTTCTTCCGCCGCCACCCACGGGGCCGGCAGGTCGTTGGTCGCTGGTCGCACACCAATCGCTACCCACGCCGCCTCCGGCGTCCACTCCAGCGACCACTTCCTCTTCCCTCTCAGGCTATCACCGCCTCATGGAAACATCACCGGACTTGTGTCGTCATCACCGCCCAACACTCGGAGATGCTTCCCCCTCTCCTCGCCGACATCGACACCGCCTTCGCCACCGGCTACACCTCCTTCCTCTCCCCTCTCGCTGCTTCGGCAGGAGGGCCCCCTTTTCGAGCTCGTAGGAGGTTTTTCTTCGTATTTCTCTCTACCGCATAGAGATGGCCGCCACAGGGATGACGCGCGCACGCTGCACCGCCGCTGGAGGCTCTCATTGTCATCTTGTCAGAGATCTCATACGCTTATCCCTCCCTCTCACTGCTTCGTGTTTTGGATCTCCTATATCTCCACCACCTCTCACATAGGAGGAGAGGGCACTCGCACCGCTGACGTCGTCGAGGAGCATCGCAGGCACCTCCATTGTCCCTAGCGGTTGTTGCCGCCACTGCTGCTGACTTTAGCTGCTGCAGACTCCAGCGTTTGCCACCTCTAGCGGCCGCCGTTGCCACCTCCAACGGCCGCCGCTGCCGCCCTCTGATGCCACCTCCAATGATAGCCACTGGCCGACCCACGGCCTTCGTCGGTGGCACACCCTCCATCACCGCTGTTGGCACCCCTGTCGCCAAATCCGACCATCCAGCGCCGCTGCCACATTCGCGGCGCCTGTTCAGCTCTCGATCCACATTGTCATACACTTCCGACACCCATATGATATTTGATCCATGTTGGCGTACGATTTCGGCGCTGATCCGATGCTCAAGCCACCACTGATTTAACCTTCGGGCCACTGCTATTGCATTCTACCTCCATGATCTGTGTTATGTCTTGTGTGATGTGTTCTGGCCATCGAGCCACTGTGCTTCGCTCTTCGCACCGCTATTATGATTGTGAGTTATTGGTATTATCCAGCTTGCGTGTCATGTTCCGACCTGCGAGCCACTGTGGTATTTCGACCTAGGTGTCGTTAACATATTTCGGCCTACGTGTCGCCTTTTGAATCCATGCTACACCATATTCCATGTCATCTCCCTCAAATCCGGCTCCTCAGCTGACTCACATTCATCTATCCTTCAGGGCCACGATGACTCGATCAACATCGTGACCAACTCACCAATCCATCCGAGGGCGCCCCCCGGGCTAGGGTATGTCACTATACTCATCCTGTATTTATTTCGTTGTTCTACTATTATTCGGCTGCTTATATATTCATGGGACCTGCCTTGAGCATCCGGGTACCAGGGACCGGGGTAACCCGGTCACTGACTACATGTACTGTTGAACAGAGGACTTCTGATAACTTGGTCAACACAGAAGACAACTTACCATCCGGGCCATGGAGATGCGGTCAACAATCCAGACACGTCATTCCGACAGTTCTGTCTTATCAAATTTTCGACAGGATCAATAACTATTTTAGTAACCCTTAGATTTTTTTCAATGATTACCCCTATTTTTAATGTGATTAAAGGGAGAGAAATAAGATTCAATCTAGGGGAAGTACAAGCTTTTGTATCAATTATTTTAATGCAAATTAAATGTACTAAATTGCATATTCATTTAGTTTACTATTTTGGTATAACCTTAACTTAACTTGAGTTGATTTATATCAAAATGTAGGAGATTGTAAGTATCCCGTATTGGTTTTGATGTGATCAACTAAGTTAAATTAGGTACTGCATATTTGATGTCTTGCGTCTAAGTGTGTAGAGACTTAGGAACGTAAGAAATCGAGCGAAAGACAGACCGAACAAGAATGATGACATGGGAATTGAGTCGATGGGCTCGATACATCTGAGGGATGAGAAGTTGCGAAAGAGTACATCGGTGGAGCGGGAAGGATATGCACGATGCTTTCGAGGGATGAGAAGTTACAGTGAAAGACTGCTTGAGGAGAAGATTGGAGTTGAGTTCGGGTGAGCTCAACTCTGGATGGCTCACTTGTTTGACTTGAGAAGAAGCTGGATGAGTCAACATAGAGCTGACTCCCCTCGACGCCCGAACTAATTGTCCAGGTGCTCGGACCACCTTGGTGCCTAATAAGCACCTCATTGCCACGGACAACCTTCGGGACCATGTCAATAGCACTCCGGGCACCTAAACTTGGTCCAAATGCCAGGACGGTGATAAAGTTTTATCATTACATCGTTATGTAGCCATTGCGAGGAAATAAAGCGCATAGCTAGGGGTGCTCAGAGCGGGTCTAGGTGGTCGGAGTCGCCACGTTAGTAAATGACTATTTTTGACCAGTGGGTTATAAATAGAGCTCTAGTCCTCTTCATTGAAAGAACACTCGAATTGTACTTGAATACTTTCCTATTCTTTATTGTTTGTGAGCTGTCAATGTCTTGTACGAGGTTTCTCCACCTCCGACTTGTGTCGAAGAAGGAGTCGATTTAAAGAGCTTCATTTGTCTGGGATTATCAACCTGCCTGATTGCAAATTAAGTAACCTTTTTACCTCGTATTTCTTTAAGTTATTGTATTTATTTTTTATTGTCGTAGTTAACACCGAAAGAAAGAGAAAGATAGATTCGTCTTAATTACAGAGCTAGTCATCCCCCTCTAGTCGACCGCCAAGGGACCAACACGTTAGCCCTCCGACACTCAAGTCAATAATCAATTTTGAGAGAGGAATAATGAAATAAACTATAACAATGAGTGTGTATAAATATACAGCATCACGTACCTCCGCTTGTGGATGAAGACCTCTTTTTATAATGTCACTGTTGTGTCTATGCACAAATTACGAAATACTTCTAAAAAATAACAGATCATAAAGTAACTCTAACACTTTTCCTAAAATGAGCCTGCAAATCTTTGTGATTTGACACGCTGAAAGCTTCAAAAGTATGATTTACCTACAGAATATCCTTTGTCCTCCATGGCACCAAAAAAGCAAAATAATTTATTGGGCTATGGGGCCCACAATAGACTATTTTGACTAACCAATCAAATTACTGGTATAGTCTGACTGACCCTAACTCCCGAGCAGTACCCGGTCAATGTTTTTGAGTGCAGTCAGTGACTAGGCTTTCACTCAACTTCTTTATTTGAATTGTATGCAACTAGGTGTCTAACATGTCTGATCGGACCATACGTCTGATCGGCTGGAGCACTCAATCAGGGTAATTGATACTTAGCTTCATACTTCATCATTGACTATGAAATTAGGTTTTGAGCCAGACCAGTCGGAGGGCCCGATTGGGCGAGTCCTTGGCTTAACACTCAGTCCGCGCATAAGATTGGAACTCATAGTCCGACAGGCCTAGAGGTCTATTCGGGTATTCTATTGTTCCAAAATGATGTTGACCACCCTTTAACTTTGGCTTTAACCCCCACATCAGCCGACCTCCTAGACTTTGACCCATTCCAAAGGGGCCCACCTTAAACACTATATCATAAGTCCTCCTTCAAGTCTAGTCAAAGGAGGCTGCAAGTCAGACTGACTGGACTCTAATGTTGTATGTGCCTCTTATCCTTCGATTGGGTATTTATTTGCTATGTTGTCGTTCGGCTTGAACGAACATTATGCTGAGATATCCTTACCTCTGAGATTTCCTATCTCCTGACCAGAAATCATCTAAGCGATGTCGATCGGCCTGCATGGATGGTCCACTTAGTTGTCACCCTTTTTTGATTCCTTCTTCTCCCGAACAGACCTTAACTCATATTGATGCCACTCAGTTAGGGCTGATGTTATCCCGACTTTTTAGAATTTGAGCAAATCATTTATCATTATTGCAAAGTATCTCAAGCACAACTTTATAGCATAAACCTGCTTATTGCCTCTCATCCCTCATTAATGCGACTTGTACTTTGTTGACATGTGTCACACGCTTGCACAGGAGAATATCTTATGTGATAGGTGATGTTGTGATTTGATGTGGCCGTCGGCGGTTAAAATTCAACGGTTAAGATCAAACTTCCTCTCTTTGTCCCTTTAATCGGATAGCTATAAACAATCATCAGTAAGGTTTTTAAGCTTCATTCCTCAATGAAACTATATCGTTTTCATGTTTCTCCTCTCCCCTTCTTCTTCTTGCCTACTGTCGCTGGTGATTAGTGTCCCATAAATTTCCTTTCTCTTCTTTTTTTTATCTTCATCATCTTCTTTTAATAACCTCCACATCTGCTCCTTCTCCTTCCATTTCCGGACTCTGGTACGCTTCTACCTCCTCCTTTAATTGTGACAAGGTAGATCAAATGTAGGTAACTTACTGCATTCCTCGCTTTTATCAAATCATTATTTCTTCTACTTATGATCATCCCCACACCTCTTCAGCCAACTTCATTACTTTTTTCAAAGATCAACTCTATGTCGACCTCCGTTTTCCTCTGCATCCATTTTTTTAGTTTGTGCATATTTTCATATCCCCTTGCAACAGCTAGCACCTAACTCTTTTAGGTTACTGTGTGGGGTTGTAATACTATTTCGCTTGTACAAAATTCCCTTATACCCCCGTATTTTTCACTATTTCTATAATCATAAAAAATCTGAGCAGTTAGCCATGCACTGATCGTCCGACACCTTCTCTGGTCACTAACTTCTTCTCTGGTTGCTTGGATGATCCTTCGGCCTTTCAGAGTTTAGCTCAACCAAACCCAACTCCGGTCTTCTCCTCGAGTAGTCTTCCACTCTTACTTCTCGTCCCTTGAAATTGTCGAGCGCTTCATTCTCGTCTGCCAGCTACTTTTTCGCGACACCTTATCTCTCGGACGTATTGAGCCCGTCGACTCCCTTCCCATGCCATCCTTCTCTCCAACTATATCTTCCACTCGACTTCTTATATTCCTAAATTCTTGCACACTTAGACACAAAGGATTAAATACAATATGACCTAACTTAACCTAGTTGGCCACATCAAAACTAACCCAGAGTACTTATAATCTCCCCCTTTTTGATGTGCATTAACCCAAGTTAAATTAGAGTTAAATAAAAAAGTAAAATAAATAAATATGCAAATTAAAGCATTTAATATGTAAATTCAAACAGTTAATACAAAAAAATTCTACCTCCCCCTTGACTTAATCTTTTTTTTCCCCTTTGAGCACATTACAAATAGGAATGAACATAGAAAAAAAAGTCTAAAGGTTATCTAAATAGTGACTAAGACTTAAAAATAATTATGGAAATTATTTTTTTGAAAATATGAATTTTTATGATTTTAAAACTAGTTTTTAGAAAAATTGTAAAATATCGAAAAAGGAAGAATAACCATAAGGAAATTTTTCAAAATTTTTAGAAATTTTTCAAAATTTTTAGAAATTTTCTGGAAATTTTTTGGAGCCCATATGACTTAGGTTACGGGGATAAATAATGGGGTTACGGGAAAACCTGTTTAGGCTACCCCATTTAAACGAGTAAATGTTTGATTTTCTTTTTATTTTCCCTTTTTCTTTTTCTTTTCCTCCCCCACATGCCCGAGCCGTCCCTGACGCCGTTCCCCATCGCCTTCTCCTCTCCTGATCTTCTCCCTAACTGCTCCTTTTCCCAACCGACGTCGCACGCGACGTTTTCTACTTCATCGCGATTAAAGCCATGGCCAAGGGAAGCCTCACGCCTCTTCTCTTCTCCTTCTTCCTCTGCCTTTGCAGATCTTCCTTCTCTCCCGATTTCTCTACATCGCCCGACGTCGAGTTCCTTGCCCAAGCATCGGCGACGCTCGAGCCACTGCCGGCCGAGCCTTTCTCCCAATCGTCTCCCTTGCGTGAGTGATCTTCGGCCGGAAGAAGGAGAACCCAAGCCGCTCTTCTACCTATGCCCTAGACCTTGATTGTCGGCGTGGAGGGTGTTCCGGACTCGGAGGGTAAGTTAACTTCGACCTATTCTTCTTCTTTTTCTTCTCTCCGATTCACACTGTTGCCGATTTTTCTCTTCATCGCAGCCACTACCTCGCGGTAAATTATCGACGAAGCCTCAGCCACATACTCGAGGCACTATTCCACTGATCAAAATCCATTACCACCTACTGCAATCACCTCCCGATGCCCTAGTGCCCTCTGTTCTAGTTCACCACTATAGCCGCATCCGGATTTCATCTGAGGGAAATCGGTGGATCCAGTTTAGGGCTTTAAGCGGACAGATTTGAGGGATAGCTGGACTGTGGTTTTCTCCAGCGATGGTTCAGCAACTGAGATATCAGATTTGGGTAAGAAATGCTTGGTTTCGATCTGATATTATATTACAATTTTGAGATATTGAGGTTAGTTGTCTGATCCAACCACTGTAGCTCCGGTTGTCAGCAACAACACGACTAAAATTGGCTTTAGTTGGCAGTGTTGTTAAGGAGGTTTTTTTAACAGTGGACTGATTCAAGAACAAACAGATTTTTGGGTAAGTTGTTCTATGAAATTATTACATTAGTACTGATTTAGATTAAGTTGTTGAGATTGATTATGCTTATTGCAAGTCCTAATTTAAAGGGATTTGTTAGAATTGATTGAGGAGTTAGATGATCCAATTAGGGTTTATAATTGGATTTGGATTTAGGTTATCTTCTCAGGGATTTAATATAGCTAATTAATTTATATGTAATTAACTAAATTTGTATTCATGTATTACAAGACTTTGATTCGAGACGGTGTCTCGACGAGGGATCTATTTCGGATACGATCCTCTTATTGGAGGCGGGTACCTTGACTTATCTATTTTGATATGTCATGTTGATATGCTTAGTAATATTTAACAAGTAGTAATATTTATGTTCATTTCTGCATTGGTATGCCATTATCTATTACCTGAGCATACTGTATTTATTTCCTACTGTTGCATTCATATTCCTTTGATTATATATGACCTTAAGGTAATGACATACCATGACTTATTATGTTCAGGACATTGATTTATCTTGCCATACCTGACCTGTGTACCTAGATCATATTATTTGATCCATATATCTTTTGGTACACATTTTGGTAGAGATGGATAGGATCAGGATATTTCCATGCTTAGTGTCATGCATCATCTCGCATGATTACATGTTGTGCGATTGTTGGCTCTATTATTGTTGAGCACATCGCCAGTTACATGGATCTGCACATACAACCACTCATGGGTTAGTGGTTTTTATCAGGCAGGGTGTGTTGCAGCAGGTTGCTCTGTTAAGGGCTCCGTTGGTCCACTCATGGGTAGTGTGACGCAACGTGATAGCAGGACAGGGATCTCTCCTTTGGACTGGCTCAGGGAGATGAGAGCATTGAGCTCCCCCACTTATGATTTGGGGTAAGGAGAATAGGTGTACTCCGACAACATCCCGCCCACTCGGTCACTCATCAGGAGCAGTGATGGCAGAGTGCACGGTTGTCACAGCCATACCCACTCGGTCTTACCATCGTGTGTGAGACGGCTGACTGGCAGTAGGGGTGACCAGGACATGCTATTAGTATCATACACATTGATGCATTTATTGCTTGTGTTTATTGGACTTTATATGCTGCATATTTGGTGGATGCATATGTTTGACATGCATACAGGATTTATGATACTCTCGGTCTGACGACCTTGTTATCCTTATACCAGGTCTTGGTTAGTACAGATACTCCTGCTTCTTACAGTTTGACATTTTTCATATGATATGTATATCCAGGAGACTGTACACATATTTATTATTAGTTGTTATTTCTTGCTATGCATGTCAGTAGTTACCCGCTAAGGAGTTGACTCACCCCGTTGATATTACTATTTCAGGTTGAGGTTGTCCGGAGGATTTCCAGTCGCTAGTCCCCCTGCAGATCGCAAGGATGTTTGTTTGGTCTTTTGGTTTTTCTTATTATACTATCTAGACTATGTTTTAGACTTGTATCTTTTTGACACTTGGATCTTGTATGATCCTTTATTTGTTGATGGGGTTTTATTTAGATATGTTCTGCTACATGCCTACCTAGACGACAGAAGAGGTGAGTTGATTTTATTTGCGTCATTGTGATTTGAGTTTTATGGGTGTAGTTGAGTAGGAATATGATTTGAGTTTTATGAGTGTAGTGGAGTAGGATATTTGGGATGATTTTCCTTATCGTTGTTTTAGTGGATTATGATACTAAACTGCGTGGTATGTTATTATACATATGTTCCGGTCGTGTTGACCGAGGTATCTGGATTGATGTAGTCAAGTTTCATATTGTCACCTGTACAGGGGAGATGCTGCCGAAATTTCTTCTGGTAGAGACTACCTAGGGCGTGACAATTTACTTATTGTAATACCCCGGTTCTGAGATTCTGGTTAAGTGACTTAAAAGGTTAGATGGTACTATCCATATCACTTTCCTTTTCGGAAGCCCAAACTTAAGAACTCCAAAGTTAAGCGTGCTTGACTTGGAGAAATCTGAGGATGGGTGATCTCCTGGGAAGTTTTCCAAGGTGCGTGCGAGTGAGGACAAAGCACGCTGAAAGGACCTCCGGTAATCTGTGGAGCTAGTTGTCAATCGGATGGGCAATTCTGGTGGCGTTCCTAGTTTGGTTCGGGTGGGACCCGCCCGGGCCTGAGCGTTACAGATGGTATCAGAGCGACCTTACGACCGTGAGTGCGCCTATGGCAGGAGCATCCGGGGCACCACCTAGCGAGGGAGATTTTGGGATTTGTTTGTGGTGTGATTCATGATTAACACAATGAGGGCGTTGTGTCTTTAAGTGGGGGTGATTGTAATACCCAGGTTCTGAGATTCTGGTTAAGTATGACTTAAAAGGTTAGATGGTACTATCCATATCACTTTCCTTTTCGGAAGCCCAAACTTAAAAACTCCAAAGTTAAACGTGCTTGGCTTGGAGAAATTTGAGGATGAGTGATTTCTTGGGAAGTATTCCAGGGTGCGTGCAAGTGAGGACAAAGCACGCTAAAAGGACCTCCGGTGGTCTGTGGAGCTAGTCGTCAACCGGATGAGCAATTCTGGTGGCGTTCCTGGTTCGGTTCGGGTGGGGCTTGCTCGGGCTGGAGCGTTACAAAAATAATTTTAAAATTTATTTTAATTTTTAAAAATATAAAATTTTTTGTCACTATAAAACATAATAATTCATAATTGCAATAAAATTTTCACAAATAAATAAAATTAATATAGGTAGTAATTAATTATTTTATATTGAGAGATATATTTTTTTTTAAAATATATTTAATAATATATTTTGAGCTCGAAAATTTGTGTTGGATTTTTTGGGTATGTAAAATAGAAAGTATATCTGCAAAAAAAAATAATTTTTGAAAAATGACTTTTTAAAAATTTTTAATATTAAAAATTAATATTTTGATAAAAAATTTATAGAAATTTCATTAACGGTCAAAAAAATTTCAAACTATTTCCTACTTATAAGTAATAAAATACTTTTTCATGGAAAAATTAAGATCTAATTAATTTCGAATAGAAAGGGTACGAAATAATTTATTTTAAAAAGTTAGACAATTTTAAACATGCAACAAAAATATTAAAGCAAATTAAAATTAAAATATGCATAAAGATTTAACCTAAGCATGATTTTGAAACCTAATATAGGTTTCTATCTACGGGATTAATCAAAAATTTTCTTGAAATATACTTTCTTGTTACTTTTCTAATTTGACCTTATAAAATCTACAATACCAATTTAACCTTTGATAATTTCTTAAATTTGAGGTAGTAAACTTTAAGCATATAGAATTTTTTAAATTTTAAATTTATTCTTTTAATTTTGTATTTTTAGTTTTAATTTTATTGAATTCTTCTAGTAGGTATGCTTTAGCTAAAATTAATATCAAATTCATATTTTCTTTTTTAAAATTTATATTCTTATTTTTGAGCTTACATAAAGATTTGGATATAGCTTCTATACCTAAATATAGTTGATCAGGAGATAAGAGACATACCTCACTAATTATGTCGGATCTAAAAGTGGATTCTCCCCCTACATCGTTGCATTCATCTGATGTGGCTTCCCCTTCATCGATGCTAGCTTTCGATTGCTTGGTTCTTCATGACTAGCCATCAGTGCTAGTCGAACATAGGCTTCTATCTCGAATTCAGATGATGAACTTTCATCCTAAGTGGTCTTGAGATTCTTGTGCTTGGTTCGCCTTGGCCCTTTGTCTTTCTCCTTCTTGAACTCTGGGCAGTCATCTTTTATGTGTTAGTCTTTTTGATAATTGTAGCATCAAACCTTTCTTTTGCTTTTTGGATTTTTCTTGGTCTGCATCTCTTTAAACTTGTTATTTTTTTTTAAAACTTCCTTACCATATACGCTTCTTGGTCTACGTTAAGATCTGAGTATGACTCGGGTTAGTCCTTCTTATTGGCTCTCAGAGCCAGGTTTTGGCTTGACTCTTTTCTTGCACCTGCACATTTAGATTCATGTAATTATAATGTCGAAAAGAGACATTCTAGCGTATTTACCTCTAGGTCTTTTGATATACAGTAGGCTTTTATGATCGAGGATCACTCTGAAGTTCTGGGAAAGACATTGAGCGCCTAGCGGACTGAGTCCCGGTTGGTCACCATTTCTCCAAGATTGATCAATCCAGCGATCAGCTCCTTGATCTTCGCATGTAGTTGAGCTACTGGTTTACCTTTTTCCAGGTGGAGGTTTGTCAGTTGATTCTGAAGAATGTCTTGTCGTGCAAGCTTCACTTCAGATGTACCTTCATGGAGCTCCAAAAAATTTTCTTAGAGTTCTTTGGTTGATAAGTAGCTTCTGATGTAGTTGACTTCTTAAGGTAGTAATACGCTTAGCAAGTGCTATTCTGCTTGACTGTTGGCTGCGAAGTCATTTTCCTCCTTCTTCACCACAGGTATTCTTCTTTCTCCTCTCCTTGTTGATCCTTGAGAACTACAAAATCATACTTAATTATTAAAATAATTTTGAAATCAGTTTTTAGGAATATCTATGTTTGGAGTTTCCAGTATGTGAACTCCCCCTCTAATTGTGGTGGATTGATGCTTGGTTCGACCATCAATTTATTTGCTTTAGTTGACGGTTAGTCCTTTTGAAATGTCATCACTCTAATACCACTTGTTGGTGATAGGACCTTTGTGTTTGGCTAGAGGGGGGGGGGGGGGGGGGAATAGCCTTTCTTCGATTTTTCACCTACAACTTGTTAGCGGAAGCAAGTATAAATGAAGGAAAGACAAGAAACACAAGAAAACAATGCTAACTCCTTAGTTTACTTGGTCTCCACCTCCTTGAGGTGACTAATCCAAGGCACATACCCACACAATCAAGCTCCAATATGAACTTCTCCTTCTCGTTATCACAAACGAAGGTGGAGAAACCTTTACAAGGTTGCCTCTTCCTCTTACAAGATGAAATCTAGGCTTAGGAGGAAGAGACTCAAAATCTTTTGCTTGGAAATCACTTGGAGAGCTCTATCTTTTCTTAGCACAATGAGTATTCGAGAGTTGTTTTTGCTATAGTGCATTTCCCCTTTTTATTTGTCTTCAAAAGTAGCCGTTTCTCATGTGATCGTCGCCGTCGATCGATTGAGCACATCTCCAATCGATTCAAATATAGCCGTTGAGCGTCGTCACGATCGATTGGGCCAACACCGGATCGATTCAGCCATATATTTCATAAGTACAGAAGTGGATTCAATCGATCGGCCGATTGATTGGTTACCTCCAATCGATCGGCTGATCGATTCAAAATCGCACTGCTCCTTCGTGCAGAAGCCTTGTGAATCGATCGACCGATCGATTGGTTATCTCCAATCGTTCGACTGATCGATCCAGGTTCGCACTGTGCTCTTGCGCAGAAAGCGTGTGAATCGATCGATCAATCGATTGGATTACTCCAATCGATATGCTGATCGATTCAAATTCATTCTGTGCTTTCGCGCAGAGGCCATCAATCAATCGACCGATCGATTAGTTTCCTCCAATCGATCAGCTGATCGATCCAGCAGTATTCTGTTCAGTTAGTGCCTCAATCGATTTACCAATTGATTGCTTGCTGGTTTCCCAACCAATACCTCGTGCTAGATAAACACATCCCTGGACTTTCTTGCCAAGACTCCGGTCCTCGACCTCCTTGGACTTCTCTCGCCTTACACCCGGTCTTCTGACCTGCAAGGACTTTCTTTTGTCAAGACTCCGGTACTCGACCTTCTTGGACTTCTTCCTGCAAAACTTGCAACACACATTAGATCTAAACGTATTAACCTAAACTTAAATAGTTGTTAACACATTGAAAACACCCAGGGCATGATTGCACCAACAATCTCCCCCATTTTTGATGTTTGACAATCCATTTGAGTTTAGGCTAATTTCTAACACACCATAATAATAAGACGATAAGCAGTAAATAGCAACAAGCATGAGCTAACAGCAGTAAATGACAATATTGTTATTAACTACGCATAAAATTCATCTTTCTTGATCATAAGCAATAATAACAAATTCATATATGACTAAGCATGAATCTCCTTCCTAATTAAGCATAAACTTCAACTACTTCTCCCCCTTTGTCAAATATCAAAACAAAAACTCCCCCTTAATTGGTGCACGAGACAAACACGATAAACCTGAGGGGTACTCCCCCTAAATCACACAAATATCAACATAAGATAACAATCTGGATTCGAAAAATAAAAGATAATAGAGAGAAATAATATATGATACATCCAAAATAAAATGAAGTTCACAAAAGGACTTCATACCAAACATCTATATAACGTACAAGATCACATATCATAGAGATACAAAGAACTCAATAGTATCATCTCCCGGAGGAGTAGGAGCAGGATCAGAAATGTCGATAGGATCAAAAGGAGGGGTAGATGAAATAGCAGGAGCAGGAGCATCAGCAGACACAACAACATCACCGTCCGGAGGAGCAGGAATAGCCGCAGCAGGAGGAACAGACGGAGACGGGTGACTCGTCACCCAAGAGCTCACCAAATCCACTAAAGTATCCAGACTCGCTTGCATCGTGTCAACCTTGGTGGTCAGAGCAGCCATCTCCACATGCAACTCCTCAAGACGAGGATCCACAGACTCCTCGAATGTCGGAGAATCAGGCTCCACAATATCCTCCTCAGCATCAGCCCCCACAGGAACTAGTGCCTGTGCGGCTCCCCTTTGGCAAGCCCTGGGTCCCTCACCAAGAGCACGCCCATCGCGCCATCGGACTCCCGCTGGACCAACTGCTAATCCCGTCTTTGTGAAAGAGCGTGAGGAAATCCGAGAGTAGGCAACGGTCATGGGCTCCAGCTGTCCCTAAGAGACATCTATCTTCATGAACTCCAGCCAGTCAGTGATAAGATGACCGAAAGGCATGTGAACCGTCTGCTGCACTGGCTGAGTAAAATGAATGATGCAATGAAATATGTTTAGAGCAATGTTGATGTCAAAGGAATGTCGAATGGCATATATGGCAAACATATGAGGGGGTCGAAGAGCGGCTAAGGCACGTGAGACAATGGGAAAGGGACAGTTAATGATCACCTTAAACAGGATGACGTTCTCAGCCGATAGCTCAAGAGAAGAGAAAGTAGTGATCTGTGCATTTGGCCCATCCGGACGAGGACGACCAAAAAGAGACTAATGCATAGATGCAATGTTTGTAGGATCGAAAAGAATTTAGATATCTCCACAATGGCATGATATTGTCCACTTTGGACCTAGACCCTCATGGCTTTGCTCTTGGGCTCTCCCCAAAAGGCCTCATGCCAATGGAGATATCTTTCTCTTATAAACCCATAATCTTTCCCATGTGTTTTCAATGTGGGACTATGTTTGCAACCTTGCAACCCCAACAATCCCCCCCTCAAACAAAGGACCACATGCTTCCCACGTCCGATCATCGACCCACCAGGCCTTCCTGCCCCTTGGTCCACCCGACCTACTAGGACTTCCTTGCCTAGTCGCAACTAGGACTTCCTGCCTGGTGTCTGGTCCTCTTGATCCGAACATAGGAGCCCCCACTTCCTTTGTTCAAGGTCAATATTGTACCCTTATGACTCAATTAGACCATAACTCTCTTGGGCTCTCCCCAAAAGACTTCATGCCAATGGAGATATCTTTATCTTATAAACCCATAATCTTTCTCATATATTTTTAATGTGGGACTATGTTTGCAACCTTGCAACTCTAACAATGCTAAGATGCTCAAATGGTGGAGGCAACTCATCAGGAAGTGAGGGATAAAAAACAAAATCATTTTCGGATGGTAGACACCCTAGAAATGACTGAAGGATCTCATAGAAAAAGTCCAAACTCTGCTTCACAACGCGAGTGTGATAGTTGACACCATCAGAAGTGTACAAATTGTCATAGAATTCAGAGACAAGGCTTACATTGATACTCCTCTCACAAGATAACATCGACTCAAGTTTATAGTGCCTGAACCGGGAATAGACATCAAAGCAAGAGTCCCTGTAGAATTGAAGATCAACAGACCTAGGGGTTATTAGTTTGAAGGTATGCTTGCTAAAGGTCTGTTGCATAGCAACATTAGGGAATCTCTGATCAGTGGAGGAAGAGGGCGAGAAGGTGGCCGAGATGGACCCTCACCCGACTCGTGGACCTTCTGTTTCTTCCTAAGGGTAACCAATGGAAAGGAACAAGCAATGGCAAGACAATTGGCAGTGCAACAGAAAAATGCAGGGAAGAAGATGCAAGAAAAATGCAATACCGAAGCAGAGAATGCAATGCAAGAGAGAAATGCAATGCGTCACACACAAAACACACAAGACACATGGAGATTAGCAATCCAAGTATAGGAGCAAGAGTCAAAGAGAAAATGAGAAAAGAGGGAAGAAATTACCTAGGGTTTGGAGTCCTTATTGTGCGACGTAGACATGAGGAAGAAGAGCCGGCCCCGTGCGTCGAGAGAGGAAGAAGGGAAGCGGGAGAGAGGTGGAAGAGCGTTCTTCGCTGGAGAGGACCGTCGGAGAGGATGGCCAACGCAGGCGGAAGAGTCGCCGAGAGAATCGCCCAGGCTAGGGCACGGACGAAGTCGAGAGGGAAAAGAGAGGAAATAAGAGTGGACTTAGGTCAACAGTGATTTAAGTTGGATTTCACATCCCCAATCGATCGACCGATCGATTAGGAGCAAATGAATCGATCGGTCGATCGATTCACGAAGCCTCTGTGCAAAAATTAGAAACGCATCTGAATCGATCCATCAATCGATTCAAACATGCTGAATCGATCCATTGATCGATTCAGAGGGCCTCTGTGAAAATCAAAATGCATTTCAATTGATCCATCATTCGATTGAAACATGCTGAATCGATCCATTGATCAATTTAGATGTCCTCTGTGTATTCTGGAAAGACATTTCAATCGATCCTTTGATCGATCGAAATATTCCGAATCGATCCATTGATCGATTCAAACGCCCTCTATGGTGAAGTGCGAGCTCCTCAATCGATTGACCGATCGATTGGGAATTCTGATATTACTGCATTTCTGAACACTTTCAGATCCAAGTTTTGGAAATACACAAATAATTGTACATTACTCTAAAAATCATGAAATTTTGTATAGACACTATATATATCTCATATTATCAATGAAAAATAAATTTTGACAAAAATGGACTCTTATTAGCGAAGATTTACACAAAATTGAAAGTTGTTGAAAACTTCAATATTATGGTAAGTTCGTATCTAATTATTCAATGATAACTCCCATCCAAGGACAAACTTCAACAAGGGTTTCAAAAATAAGTTTTATAGGTATGTTAATTTAAATTTCCAATCATAATCGTAGGACTAAGTGTACATGATTTGTACACTTGCTTTCCTTATGATTAGACCAAAGTAATGTAGGATTAATATTATTAGATGTCATATTGGCTCAAAGCAATGTATCATGACTAACATGTTGAACCAAAAGCATCATTCTAAGCATCTCACATAATGTCTAATTGAAGAAGGACACAAGCAAGGCTTCTTAGGTCTGTTGTGAGATGCAATGAGGTAAATTCTTAGTGTGATATGGGATCATGTAATGCTATACTTACTATTCTACAAAACACATACCAAGTTCTCTCCTAAGTGAGGTAAATTCCGCTTTGGATAGTGGTTTAGTAAATATGTCGGCAAGATTGGACTTGGAATCAACATAATTTAGTACAATATCTCCTCTTGCCACATGATCTCTAAGGAAATGATGTTTCACTTCAATGTGCTTTGTCCTAGAGTGGTGCACCGGATTTTTAGTTAAGTTGATGGTGCTAACATTATCACACAACACCTTAACTTTGGAATAGTGAAGCTCAAAATCTTCTAAAGTATGCATCATCCAAAGTAATTGAGCTACACAACTACCCATGGCCACATACTCGGCTTCGGTTGTGGACAAGGCCACACAAGGTTGTTTTCTACTACTCCAACTTACAAGGGAAGGTCCAAGAAATTGACATCCACCGCTAGTACTCTTTTTATCCAATTTACAACCCACATAATCGGAATCGGTATACCCAATTAAATCAAACTTTCGAGTTCTAGGGTACCAAAGACCCACATTAAGAGTTCTCTTGATGTATCTCAAAATTCTTTTTACCGCTACTAAATGCGACTCTTTGGCACATGATTGGTATCTTGCACATATTCCTACCGCAAATAATATGTCCGGTCTACTAGCGGTTAAGTATAGCAAACTACCAATCATGCTCCTATATTACTTTGGATCTACTAATTTTCCTTCTTGATCACTATCTATCTTGGTATTAGTTCCCATAGGACTAGATGCTCCTTTAGTATTTTCCAACCCAAATTTCTTGATAAGTTCTTTACGAATTTGGTTTGGTAAACATGAGTTCCTTCACTAGTTTGTTTGACTTGTAACCCCAAAAAGAAACTCAATTAGCCAACTAGACTCATTTCAAACTCACTTTCCATGTGTTTGATAAAGTCATGAAGAAGTTCATTATTTGTTGAACCAAAAATGATGTCATCAACATAAACTTGTGCAACAAAAATATCTCTATCCTTAGACTTTAAAAATAGGGTTGGGTCAATTATTCCTCTTCTAAAGTCTTTGGAGATTAAGAAGGTTGAGAGTCTTTCATACCAAGCCCGGGGAGCTTGTTTTAACCCATATAAGGCTTTCTTAATTTTATAAACATGATTTGGGTAGTCTATGACTTCAAATCTGGGTGGTTGTTCCACATACACTTCTTCCTTAATAAACCCATTTAGGAATGTCGATTTCACATCCATTTGATAAAGTTTAAAACCCATATAAGTGGCATATCCTAATAGGATCCGAATAGACTCTAATCGAGCAACTGGAGCATAGGTTTCATCATAGTCAAGCCCTTCAACTTGATTAAAGCCCCTAGCCACTAACCTAGCTTTATTTCTAGTCACTTTTCCTTGATCATCCAATTTGTTCCTAAACACCCATTTTGTTGTAACAATTGTACTATCATTGGGTCTTGGAACTAAGTTCCATACTTTACTTCTCTCAAATTGGTTCAACTCTTCTTGCATTGCTAGAATCCAATCCATATCAACTAAAGCTTCATCAATTGATTTTGATTCAAATTGTGATATTAGAGCAATTTGACTAGTATGATCTCTAAAGTAGGATCTAGTCTTTACCCCTTGCCCCACATCTCCAACTATTTGATCAATAGGATGATCTTGATGATGCCTTACGGTCCTCAAAGTTATGGAATCATCATTTTTGGGAGGATCATTTTCTACATTATTTCTTTCATCATTTGAACCATCTCTTCCTCCCCCTTGATCCATATCCCCTAAATATATGTTTTGTATTTCTTGAGTGATGGATTGATTTTGTTCGATTATATCCTTATCAATAGATGATTTCCTAGGGTAAGTACTAGTGGACTCATTAAACTCAACATTAGATGATTCCTTAACCATTTGAGTCCTTTTGTTGTATACTCTATATCCTCTACTAGTAGATGAATATCCAACTAGAATTCCCTCATTTGACTTGGCCTCAAATTTTCCTAAGTCATCTTTAGTATTAAGAATATAGACCTTACAACTAAAGACTTTAAAATAGTGAATTGTAGGGATTGTGCCGTTCCATAGTTCAAAAGACGTTTTTCCTAAAAACTTATGAATCAAGACATGATTTTGAATGTAACAAGTGGTATTAACCGCTTCGGCCCACAAATAGCTTGGTAAGGAATATGCATTGAGCATGGTTCTAGCCACCTCTTATAAAGCTCGATTCTTCCTCTCCACTACACCATTTTGTTAAGGCGTTCTTGGACAAGAGAATTCATGCTTATAGCCATTTTCTAGACAAAACTTAGAAAAGTTCAAATTCTCAAACTCTCCACCATGATCACTCCTAATTCTATCAATTTTGAGGTTCTTTTTGTTTTCTACCCTCTTGGTAAACCCTATAATTGTTTCTAAAGTTTCCCCCTTATGTTTCAAGAAATAAACCCAAGTATATCTAGAGTAATCATCTACTATCACCAAACAATATTTGTTACCTACCAAGGAAGGTGTTCTATGACAATCAAAAAGATCCAAATGCAATAATTCTAACGGTAATGAAGTGCTAGTTAAGGTTTTACCTTTGTGTGATGACCTTGATTGCTTACCTTCTTGGCATGCATCGCACAATTTGTCCTTGATGTACTTGACCTTTGGTAGTCCCTTTACTAGCTCCATCTTGGCTACCTTGGCTATATTCCTCATATTGATATGTCCAAGTCTTCTATGCCATAGCTATCCGTCCTCTTCTTTTGATATCAAACACTTAATAGAGGGGTTAGAAGCATATGAAAGATCAACATAATAATGATTTGCCTTTCTAAATCCTTTTAACACAACATTTGCAAGATTTTTGTGTTTAACTAAACACTTATCGGGGTGAAACTCCACATTATATCCGGCATCACATAATTGGCTAACACTAAGCAAATTAAACCCCATATTTTTAACCAATAAGACTTTATGAATGATAATTGTGGGTGATACCTCAATTGTACCTTTACCTATAATGTTGAACTTCCCACTATTCCCAAATGATACCGTTCCTTTCTTTATATAATTTATTGTGGAGAACTTGCTCACATCACCGGTCATATGTCTTGAGCAACCGCTATCCACAATCCACATACTCGCATCCTTCTTCTCTTCTACCTAAATAACATAAAACACACAATTCTTTGGTACCCATGCACTTGATTCGGAAATATCATTCAAATATTTCTTAGGCACCCAAGCTTGTCTTACCTTTCCTTTAGGATCCTTCTTAACATTGTTTCTAAGTGCATCATTTCTAGTACCATTGATTAGATACATGTATGTAACTTCCTTTTCCTTAGGTCTATATCCTATTCCGGCTTTGTTGTAGACGACTCTTTGATCTCTAATGATCATATCTAAATATTTGGACCCATTTGTGAACTTCTCTAGACATGCTCTTAACTCAATCACGTCATTCTTCAATTTTTCATTTTCTTCCTTGAGCATGCTTGACTCACTAGATGAACATATATCATTTTTAATGGACTTAAGCTTTCCCTTCAAGGTCTTCACCTTAGATTGTGATTTAACAAAAGTATTTTTGAGATGAGCAATAGTTTTATAAAGAAATTCTATTTTAGGAGATTCTTTTACCTCATCATCACTTGATGATGATTCATCACTTGACTCCTCTTTATTTGATGAATCCTCTTCACTTGACCCTTCCTCTTGACTTGACTCTTCTTTGTTATCTTCAAAAGCCATAAATGCCATATGTCGGGTCACATGACATAATTCATCCTCATCCGATGAGTCAACGTTTGGTGTATCCCAAGTAGCTTGAGCCACCATGGCTTCCTTCTTCTTTTTCTCCTTCTTCCTCTCCTTTTCCTCTTTCTTCCTCAATTCCGGACAATTTGGCTTGATGTGTCCTTTCTTGTTACATCCATAACAAATGACATTAGTGTTAAAACTTGAACTTTGACAACTTTCACCTTTCGACGATTGAAACATTTTCTTCACATTCTTTCTCGTGAATTTCCTTGATCTTCCCATCATCTTCTTGACATAATGTGCCACTTCACTTGTCGACATTTTATCATCACTATCCGATGATTCTTACTCAGATTCGGATGATGAGGATTTCACCTTCTTTTCTTTCTTCTTTTTCTTTTCCTTCTTTTCTACAATAAGAGTCATACCTTTCTCTTTTGAAACCACATTAGCTTGTTCATGAAGTTCAAACTCGCAAAACAATTCATCAAGCTTAACTAAAGAAAGATCTCTAGAAACCTTATATGCACCAACCATTGATGCCCATAAGGTGGTTCTAGGAAAGGATTGGAGAACATACCTTACTAGGTCTCGATTGTCAATTTTCTTACCTATTACATGAAGTCCATTTACTATTTCTTTGAATCTACCATGCATTTGACTCATGGTCTCATTGGTCTTCATAGTAAAGGTTTGAAGTTGCCCCAACAAGAGATCTCTCTTGGCCCTCCTTGATTTGCTTGATCCTTCATTCAACTCAATGAGTTTTTCCCAAAGCTCCTTGGCGGAATTGAATGGTGTTACTTTGCTTAGTTGCTCCTTTGAGAGTCCACATTGTAGGGTTGTTGTGACCTTTGCATTTGCTTGGGCCTTCTTTGCCATCTCCTTTGTCCAATTCTTGGTTGGAAGAGGTGCTCCCGATCCATCTTTTGGTTTCTCAAATCCATCTACAACACTAAAACAATTTTCAATATCATTCATTAAATAATATTCCATCTTACCTTTCCAATATGCAAAATTGTTGCCATCAAAGAAAAGTGGTCGAGCGGTGCTATATCCCTCTTGAAACGTCATCTCAATGCTTTGGTTGACGATGAGTTCTTCCGATGCGTTCCTTGCTCTGATACCAATTGATAGGACCTTTGCGTTTGGCTAGAGGGGGGGTGAATAACCTTTCTTCGATTTTTCACCTACAACTTGTTAGCGGAAGCATGTAGAAATGAAGGAAAGACAAGAAACACAAGAAAACAATGCTAACTCCTTAGTTTACTTGATCTCCATCTCCTTAAGGTGACTAATCCAAGGCACACACCCACACAATCAAGCTCCAATATGAACTTCTCCTTCTCATTATCACAAACGAAGGTGGAGAAACCTTTACAAGGTTGCCTCTTCCTCTTACAAGATGAAATCTAGGCTTAGGAGAAAGAGACTCAAAATCTTTTGCTTGGAAATCACTTGGAGAGCTCTATTTTTTCTTAGCACAATAAGTATTCAAGAGTTGTTTTTGCCACAGTGCATTTCCCCTTTTTATTTGTCTTCAAAAGTAGCCGTTTCTCATGTGATCGTCGCCGTCGATCGATTGGGCACATCTCCAATCGATTCAAATATAGCTGTTGAGCGTCGTCACGATCGATTGGGCCAACACCGGATCGATTCAGCCGTATATTTCATAAGTACAGAAGTGGATTCAATCGATCGGCCGATTGATTGGTTATCTCCAATCGATCGGCTGATCGATTCAAAATCGCACTGCTCCTTCGTGCAGAAGCCTTGTGAATCGATCGACCGATCGATTGGTTATCTCCAATCGTTCAGCTGATCGATCCAGGTTCGCACTGTGCTCTTGTGCAGAAAGCATGTGAATCGATCGACCGATCGATTGGATTACTCCAATTGATCGACTGATCGATTGGATTACTCCAATTGATCGACTGATCGATTCAAGTTCATTCTGTGCTTTCGTGCAGAGGCCATCAATCAATCGGCCGATCGATTGGTTTCCTCCAATCGATCAGCTGATCGATCCAGCAGTATTCTGTTCAGTTATGCGCCTCAATCGATTTACCAATTGATTGCTTGCTGGTTTCCCAACCAATACCTCGTGCTAGATAAACGCATCCCTGGACTTTCTTGCCAAGACTCCAGTCCTCGACCTCCTTGGACTTCTCTTGCCTTATACCTGGTCTTCTGACCTGCAAGGACTTTCTCCTGTCAAGACTCCGGTACTCGACCTTCTTGGACTTCTTCTTGCAAAACTTGCAGCACACGTTAGATCCAAACGTATTAACCTAAACTTAAATAGTTGTCAACACATTGAAAACACCCAGGGCATGATTACACCAACAGTTGGTCCCGGTGCGACCAACAAGAGAGGGTGACTTGTCCGAAATGATAGAAATACTCTTTTCAAAACTTTCAACTTTGATTAAAATAAACACTTTAATAAACGAAACTAAATTGCATAAAATAAGTACAAGACAAAAAAAGGATTTGCCTGGTTTGCAATCAGGGAGGTTGCTAATTCAAGGCAAGTGAGACTCAACTAGTTAACTCTTTCTTTGACACAGGTCGGAGGCGGAGACACCTTATGCAGAACGTTGAACACACAGAACTTTGAAGAATAGAATGGAAAACTCGAATACAAAAAGTGTTGTATTTGAATGAAGAAGACCATGGCTTATTTATAGCTTATTGGTTGAAACTAGCCATTTATTGACATGACATCTCTGAACGCTTGGACTCTCTCCTGGCGCCTCCAGTGAGGCAAACTTTATCTCCACGCAACGACTTTGAGATCAATTTTTTTTAATGTTTGAGCGCCTGGACCATGTCTGGGAACTAGGATTGTTGTTGATGTGGACCCGAAGGTGATCCACAGCAACGACACTGTGACGAGGCGCCTGGTAGGCGCCTTGGTGGTCTGAGTGCTCGGACCAACTAGTCTAGGCGATCGGATCAGTCAGTCATACGCTAATCATCTGACACCTTCTCCAGTTGCTCACTTCTTCTCCAGTTGCTTGAGTGATCCTCCGGCCTTCCAAAGTTGAGCTCACCAGAACCCAACTCCGGTCTTCTCCTTGAATAGTCTTCCACTCCGGCTTCTCGTCCATCATAAATGTAGTGTGCTTCCTTCTCGTCTGCTAGCATACTCTTCCGTAGCACCTTATCCCTTGGATGCACCGAAATCGTCGACTCCTTTCCTGTGTCATCCTTCTCGCCAGTTGCGTCTTCCGCTCGACTTATTGTGTTTCTAAGCTCTTGCACACTTAGATATAAGGATTAAACACAACAGAAATTAACTTAACTCGGTTAACCACATTAAAACTAACCTGGGTACTTACACATATGACCTTGACTTGTGCTACGGTGGCGGAGGGCCTGGTTGGGGCCCTTTTGGAGGTAAATTGTTGTTGGCCGATCGACACACAGAGGGCGCCCTGCTTAGGAACTATTTTTTTCGAGGGGATTAAGCTTTTCAATATTGATGTATTTGGTGGCTCATCTAAGCAGATAGTCGAAAGCCCTCGGAGGCTTCTTGATGAGGGATCAGAAAAAGTTATTATCTATAAGTCCCTAAGAGAAGGTACTCATCAAAATTTCTAGGGTGACCAAGGGGACATCCATGGCGATTTAAATAAATCACTTAATGTATGTCCTCAGCATCTCCTTGAGCCCCTGTTTAAGTGAGAACAGATTCATCGTCGTCTTGTGGTCACGACGACTACTGGCAAAGTGATGAAGGAAGACCGTTCAAAAGTCCTTGATATTACAATGGACTTAACAAAGAGTCGTTTGAACCATCTTTACACTGAACCCGCCAAAGTAGTGAGGAACACTTGACAGTTGACTCCATCTGTGTACCGATAGAGTATGACCACATTTTCAAATTTTAATAAATGGTCATCATGGTTGATCACTCTTGTGTACTCCCCGATCGACAAGGATTGATAATGTTTCAGGATTTTGCCCTCCAATATCTCTTTAGAGAATGACGTGTTAGCCCGCTCAAGGGAGTCACTTGTCATGGAAGCCTTTCCTTACAGAAATCCCAGGCGAGGGCATTCTAGAAGACGATCCTCACGTCCTCACCGCTCGGCCCATGTCCTCTAGGCGTGTTCGGAACAGCGCCATGTGATATGCAATCAGTGAAGGCGACACTAGTTATAGGCTAATTGGTGGAACGAGTACTTGAGGAAAGACTGCTGAAGGGGACCGGATCGGTTAGAACGGGCCGGGCCCTCCACTCGGGTTCTGTGTCCAGCGTATGTTGGCCAGTTGTAGATATAGTGAGGTTGTTCGGCAAATGACACTCAGCTGCTACTTGTCATTGTTGCACCATTTTTAGCTGCACGAGCTTCTATTAACATCTCCAGTTCTTCTTGCGTCAATGTTACTATGGTGAGTCATCCAGTCTCGTCCATCTTCACGTTCTAGATCAGGCAAAGTTTCCATAGACGATGCCATATATTGTTTGAAAACTGGAAAAATGGCTGGCTGGAAACTCGGCTTTGCTGTTGACCAATTGAAGACTTCAAGTTGTCATGCATGTCACAATGAGCATTGGCTGTCAGGCCAAGGAAGGGGGCTCAGGCGTTGGTCCTCTGACGTTCAAGTCAGTAATCAGTTTTGAAAAAGGAATAGCGAAAGAAATTGTAGCAATGAGCGTGTGTAAATATGTAGCATCGCATACCTCCACATGTGGATGAAACCCCCCTTTTATAATATCACTGTTGTGTCTATGCAATGCCCCCACGGGCTGGATCAGCTGGAAGGGTGCCTGACGCTTGCAACAGAGGTTCAAGGGCCGAGGGTCGCCAATTGCACACGAGCGTAAAACCTCGGTCTGCTGCGCTTTAAATTCCACTCGACCCTCAATCACCCCTCCTGCCCAGCTTAATCGTGATTTACCCCCTCTGGATATCTGTGGGGCCGGACCCATGGGGCCACTAAGATGACGGTTCCACCTTTTTGCAACTGTTATGTCTATACATGAATTACAAAGCATTTTCAAAAAGGATAGACGGTAAAGTGATAGATGGGATCTCATAAACCTTACCTATAATAGGTAGGGTCCAAAAATTTTTACCTATGAATAAAGTGATTCATCCTCAAGGAGTCCATCTTAAACACAATATCAGTGAGTTTTTGAATAGAATTATCTCTAGAAATTTGTTTTTTTGTTCTGGTGAATGTTAATCCATGGGAGAAGATTTAGCTGTTATTAAAAGATCTAAATAATTTTGATATATCTGAGAAAAGAGTGACAAACTATAATTTCAATAGCCATCGTGAAGCATTCCACATGTGTTCAAGCGATTATAACTGTCAATTCAATTTACAATGCATTGCTTACGAGTATAGATCTTCTCTCGCAAGCGTTGGCGTAGGCACTAGCACCAGCGACCGGGCCTTCTTCATCACAATCCCAAACTTCTCCTCCATATCCTCCTCCGCCGCTTCCTTATTCCCCTCCGCTGCCTGCCACTCGAACGAGTGCACCAGAGTCGCCACCATGTACGCCACCATCCGCTCCGCCATCACCATCCCCGCGCATATCCTCCGCCCCGACCCGAACGGAAGGTACCTGAAGTCGTTGCCGCTGAAGTCCCAGTTCTGATTCCCCCCCTCGCCGACGCCGGCGAACCTCTCCGGCCTGAACTCCAGAGGATCCTGCCAAATTTCTGGGTCCCGGTGGATGGCCCACACGTTGACAAAGACCCTGGAGCCGGAGGGAACGGTGTAGCCGCCGATGACGCAGGTGGCGCTGGGGCAGTGGGGGACCATCAGCGGGAGGGCCGGGCGAAGACGGAGCACCTCCTTGATGACGGCAGAGAGGTAGGGGAGCCGGAAAATGTGGGACTCTTCGACGACGGCGTCGCGACCCACCACGGAGTCAAGCTCCGCCTTGACTCGCCGGAGGATCTCTGGCTTACGTACTATCTCGGCCATGGCCCACTCTACCGTGTTGGATGAGGTCTCTGATCCGCCCACCACCATGTCCTGCCAAATTGTTATTTTTTTTAAAAAAATAATCAGATTAAAAATTAATTTTAGAAGTATTTTTAAAATAATTATTTATAAAAATATAATTGATTAATATTTTAGCGTACAACTCACCATGAGAAGAGCTTTGACGTTGGCCATGGTGAATGGCGTCTTCCCGTCGCCGCCCTCCCTCTCCAGCCTCAGCATCAACTCCAAAAAGTCTTCTCCGCTGCCGCCGCCTTGCTTCTTCCTTTTCCTCATCTCGATGATCTCCTCGAAGATTTGGTCGAACCGGCGCAGGAGCGTGCGCATCTGTCGCTGGATCCCCTGCAGATCCATCCACGCCACCGCCGGGAAGAAGTCCGATACGTTGGGGCGCCCCAGGAGCTCCGTGATCTCGGCCACCAGCTTCCGGAACTCCCTTCCCACCTCGATGCTCCTCTCGTCGCCCTCCTCCATCGTGCTGCCCCACAGCGTCCTCGTCACCGCGTTCATCGTCGCCAGGAACATCTCCACGCCGACATCCACCGCGCTCCCGGCCCGCGACCGGATTCTTTCCACCGAAGCCCGCACCTCCCGACGGCGGAGCGCGTAGACGGCGTCGAGCCCCGCGGGGCCTAGCATCTCGCGGACGCAGACGCGGCGCAGCATCCGCCACGTGGGGCCGTTGGGGTTCCACGCGATATCGGCGTCGCCGCCGTAGGAGATGATGCGGGCGGCGGCGGGGACGTCACGGTTGGCGAAGACGGCGTCGTGGTCGCGGAGCACCTCTCGAGCGATGGCGGGCGAGGAGATGACGACGGCGAGCTTGCTTCCGAGGCGGAGGCTGAAGATGGGGCCGTGGTCGCGCGCGAGGCGAGCGAAGTGGGAGTGCAGGTCGGGGCGGAGGAAAGGGAGGCTGCCGAGGAGGGGGAGGCCGCGAGGGCCGGGAGGCAGAGGAGGCTCATGGCGGCGGCTGCGGAAGAGGGCGGCGTGGGTGAGGGCGGCGAGGAGGAAGGCGAAGGCGTAGAAGAGGACGACGTTCCCAATGACCTCCATGAGATTATGGATAAGGCCACTTCCTCCAATCAGTTCAGGGTGGCTGTTGATTTTGTCGGGGACACTGGCAATGAAGAGATCAGATTCTCTCCTAAGATTCTTATATCCACATGTTTCATTGTAGATTGGATGGATTAGATCATTCAAGAATACAGTGCATATCGATATGATATCATACCCGTCTAATCGACGAGGAAATATGAGGATATAAAACTCAGAGAATCTGATTTGAACAATGAAGATGATCTCAACTCTTAACACATTTGCTCAGATATTTTCTATGTCGGCAAGCGGAGTACGTTTATCCACAGGATGCGAATGGCGCAATGGAATTTTATAATAAAAAAATACACGATTATATTTAACACTGTAATAATTGTATTTTCATACCCACTACACTATTTTTATAAATCGTGTTAATAATTATTTTCCTTTTTCTTTATTTTTTATTTTTATATGAATCATTATCCTCTTCCTTATTTCTTTATTTCTCAAACACGACACCATCTATTAATTCAAGCGGTTTTTTTTTTTGAATTTCTAATTACTATCGATATTTTCTTAAAAGTCAGATCTAAATTTTTAAATTTCTTAAACTGCACATCATCAGATAATACTAGATACTCAGAATCTGATCAATTAAAATAGATTTTTTTTTATAATTTTTAAGATTATTAAGCATATCGGAGTAATATTATATTTTTATACGTGAATTATATTCTTTTTTTTTATCTATTTTAATATTTAGTTTTTAAAAATAATACTTAATTAATTTTCATTAATAATACTAAATTAATTTTTTAATTAGATAAATTTATTTTCTGTCTGACCAGCTATTAAGATTTACTTTCAATAATAGCTTTCTCTCCATTAGCTATAATATCAATCCAACTTCCAAAGCATTCAAGGCACAGCCTATCATTCAAACGTTACCTAAAGATTTGTGTTGACTAACCTCATCACTATAGTAAGGACATTTTCAATATAAAATTTATGAGAGATTTATAAAATTAAAAAATTTTAATAAAAAATTTGAACTATTATATCAGTGATGTTCGAGATTTATAGTTAAGAGCATTGAAAACATACATCTATTTTTTTTCTCTCTATTAAAGATTGAGCTTATAATTAATTAATGATAAAGTAGTGTTAATTTATGATTTTTAATTTATAATGTAAGGATATATATGATTTGTAATGTAGGTTTATAAAAAAGGTTTTAAATAAATTTTTTCATTGATAGAATAGTAATTTTTTTTATTGTTAATATGACACAATTGGGATTAAGGTGCTATCTCTCCATCCAACAATACTACTATTTTAATATTGATTTTGCCAAACCAACACCGCTATGTGTTGGTCTCTCCAACTCAATATCATTATGGTGTTAATCTCTCCATCGCATCCCTCGATGGCACTGAGTTTTCCAACTCAGCATTATATTGAGATTGATCTCAAACAGCCAACAACAATAGTGTTTTAACTTCCCCATAGAGTTATTGATTTTTTCAACCCAGGACCTTAGTAGTGCTGGTTACTTTCAAACAGAACTACAGGCAACATCACAATGATTCTGATTTCTCCAAAACAGCACTATAGTCTATAGTCTTGTTGAATAGGCTATGTGCCAATTGACACAAAACTATATGTCTTGGAGCTAGCCTCACAACTATTGTTTCGGAACAAGACTATCTTCCCTAGACTTCTTTCTTCATTTACCTACTCTAGTTTTAGAATTTTTATACTTCTAGGTTCATTAATAAACTTTAGTCAGGTCTATTATTAATGAATTTAAGCCAAAATTTGTTGATCAACTTAGCCATCTCTTATTAGACCCAATCCAAATGCCTTAAGTTTCTATCTTAACATTGGATGTCATCATGCCCTAAAGTCATAGCCTCAAGACCTTTTAAATTGTAGAGCGCCTAATTTTTTTCAAAAAAAATCAACTTCTGTGTTTGATATAGGAAGATCTAAAGATTTTTATTACTATTTTTTTTAATAATTTTTATTTTTTTGATATTTATAATATCTTTGATACTATCTATTTTTTTTTTAATTTTTGAATTGTGAGTCCGTTTATATGTTATGATTTATTTCCTTTATATTTTAGAATTTAGAACATCTGTTTAATTGTTCAAGAAATTATCGTCTATTATAAAATAAAATTTTCTTCTACGAAAAATTTGAGGACGACGATTTTTTTTCTTACATTCTCCTCAAGAAGAAGGGATTATCCTCCTTCTCGTCAGCCTATAGGATAATCACTATTTAGGATCAGAGAAAGCGCTAAAGGAGATGATTAGTGTGCGTCGATTTTTTTCACTTTTTCAGAAAGCTTTGAGAGATAACACAACGGAAAAGAAAAGAAAATAAAATGCTAACAAACTTTATTTTTCACTTGGTTCACAGTCTGACAACTACTAGTCCAAGGTTAACATTCATTGAGTACTTTCGTTGAGCAATTCACAATAAGCTCGAAGATTAAAAAAATGAATATAATAAAAAATGACAATAATTTAAATTAATACCTGTTGGGGATTTTGTATATGACCGGCTAGAAGGGAGGTTGAATAGACGGCACCCCCAAATCAATTTTTGTACCAATTGATACAAACACATTGTTGAGCCGCAACAATTATAAAGATATCAACAAGAAAATGAAAAAAAAAGAGAGAAGAGGAAACCTAAAATTTTAGTGTGGTTCTGCGATAGGCTTACTCCACAAAACGACTAAGACTTCTTCACTAGAATCATTATGTTAAGGTTACAAGGTTCTTATTTATACAACCCTAACATATATGGTATTTTATACTAAAATACCACGTATTACTCAAAAATCTTGAACTAATCGGCGCCTCTAGAATGAAGCACTACCAAGCATGCCCATGTCGACAGCGTCCCATATCCCTCAGAAAGGACCACGACCTAGTAGTGTTTAGGAGTACGATCGTGCTATAAGGCACGGCCTGCCCATGCTATAAGAACACGGTCATATGACGTACAGAGGCCTTAGTAACTGACATGGCCTGGCCGTGCTTCTTGGCACTGTCGTATCCGCGATGACCAGATAAGCCATACTCCAACACACATCTTCAACTCTAGCTAATAACCAATCTTACACAACAACATGACTTTCCATACACTCCCTTCGCCTGCTCCCTGACTTATATAAAAAAGGAATGCTTTTCTTAGATGATATAAAACAGAGTTTTTATTCTATACTATGCGAGGCAATCGGATTGAAGTATCAACGTCGAGCTCTCACTCCAATCCAATTTCCGAAGCATTGCCTACGAGTATAGATCTTCTCTCGCAAGCGTTGGCGTAGGCACCAGCACCAGCGGCCGGGCCTTCTTCATCACGATCCCAAACTTCTCCTCCATGTCCTCCTCCGCCGCTTCCTTATTCCCCTCCGCCGCCGCCTGCCACTCGAACGAGTGCACCAGCGTAGCCACCATGTACGCCACCATCCGCTCCGCCATCACCATCCCCGCGCATATCCTCCGCCCCGACCCGAACGGCAGGTACCTGAAGTCGTTGCCGCTGAAGTCCCAGCTCTGATTCCCCCCCTCGCCGACGCCGACGAACCTCTCCGGCCTGAAGTCCAGAGGATCCTTCCAAATTTCTGGGTCCCGGTGGATGGCCCACACGTTGACAAAGACCCTGGCGCCGGCGGGAACGGTGTAGCCGCCAATGACGCAGGTGGCGCTGGGGCAGTGCGGGACCATCAGCGGGAGGGCTGGGTGAAGACGGAGCACCTCCTTGATGACCGCAGAGAGGTAGGGGAGCCGGAAAATGTGGGACTCTTCGACGACGGCGTCGCGACCAACCACGGAGTTAAGCTCCGCCTGGACTCGCCGGAGAATCTCGGGCTTACGGACTATCTCAGCCATGGCCCACTCTACCGTGTTAGATGCGGTCTCTGTTCCACCCACCACCATGTCCTGCCAAATTGTTGTTTTTAAAAAAAAAAACATGGTGAGATAAAAATTAATTTTACAAGTATTTTTAAAATAACTATTTAAAAAATGTAATTGATTAATATTTTAGCCCTCTTGTATTCTTCTGTCTTGACGAATCAGAACGGTTACACGTAGAACGCACCATGAGCAGAGCTTTGACGTTAGTCATGGTGAATGGTGTCTTCCCGTCGCCGCCCTCCTTCTCCAGCCTCAGCATCAACTCCAAAAAGTCTTCTCCGCTGCCGCCGCGTTGCTTCTTCCTTTTCTTCATCTCGATGATCTCCTCGAAGATTTGGTCGAACCGGTGCTGGAGCACGCGCATCTGGCGCTGGATCCCCTGCAGATCCATCCACGCCACCGCCGGGAAGAAGTCCGATACGTTGGGGCGCCCCAGGAGCTCCGTGATCTCCGCTACCAGCATCCGGAACTCCCTTCCCACCTCGATGCTCCTCTCGTCGCCCTCCTCCAGCGTGCTGCCCCACAGCGTCCTCGTCACCGCGTTCATCGTCGCCAGGAACATCTCCACGCCGACATCCACCGCGCTTCCGGCCCGCGACCGGATTCTTTCCACCGAAGCCCGCACCTCCAGACGGCGGAGTGCGTAGACGGCGTCGAGCCACGCAGGGCCTAGCATCTCGCGGACGCACACGCGGCGCAGCATCCGCCACGTGGGTCCGTTGGGGTTCCAGACGATTTCGGCGTCGCCGCCGTAGGAGAGGATGCGGGCGGCGGCGGGGACGTCACGGTTGGCGAAGACGGCGTCGTGGTCGCGCAGCACCTCGCGGGCGATGGCGGGCGAGGAGACGACGATGGCGAGCTTGCTTCCGAGGCGGAGGCTGAAGAGGGGGCCGTGGTCGCGCGCGAGGCGATCGAAGTGAGCGTGCAGGTCAGGGCGGAGGAAAGGGAGGCTGCCGAGGAGGGGGAGGCCGCGAGGGCCGGGGGGCAGAGGAGGATCATAGCGGCGGCGTCGGGAGAGGGCGGCGTAGCCGTAGGTGAGGGCGGCGAGGAGTAAGGCGAAGAAGAGGACGCCGTTCCCAATGGCCTCCATGGAAATGGCCACTTCCGCTAATGAGTTTTATGTGGCTGTGGTGGATCTGTCAGGCAAGTTGCAATGAAGATTCTCCTGGATATTTATTACCTTCTCTAAATAAAAAAAATGGGCACGAGGAAAGTTTCAGTATTATATAATTTGATGGAAAAATGATACTTAGAGAAAAAAAAAATCATGAAAAGTTCAAAGATAAATACATGGACCTATAAAAAAATATAAATGGTGAACAATGATATATGTCTATTTTTTTTTTTTTTTTTTAAAGCATTCTTTCCCTTTGTATAATTGCTCTAATTGATATGCCCAATTTTTATAATTCTGAAAATACTTATCATATTTCCATTATTTATACATATATATTTTAATATAATTTTTTTTATCTATTTATTAAAAAAATTCATGATTTTTTACTGATGCGGTGATAAGGGAGGCCCCACCCCACTGTCATGGTGGAGATTGTTGGGACTTTTGTGCCCACTAGAGGGGGGTGAATAGCGTTTCTTCGTGCTTGCGTTAATTTACTTTGTCTTGATATGCAGCGGAAAATAAAATACAAACACACAACAAACCAACACACTAACACCTAGAGTTTACTTAGTATCCACCTCAAGAAGAGGTGACTAATCTAAGGATCCACACACTCGAACACTCTCCACTAATAAACAACTCGTTCTCGGTCGCAGCCAGAGGCGGAGAAGTCTTGTACAAACACACACAACACTACAAAACTCACACAAGAAGAAGATACAAAAATACAACTGAAATACACTCTTCTTCTTGCTTACTTGTTGATTGTTATTGCCTCTTGAACCTTGGGGATGCACCCCAAGAGCCTTCAAGAACTAGCGGAGAAGCTCGGAGAAGATCGCTGAAAAATCGCTGTGAGCTTGTAGGAAAAGATCGCAAAGATCTGCGGAGAAAACGCTCCGCCAAGGCTTTAAACAGTGCTCCCAATCGATCCAATCCATCCCCAATCGATTGCCACGTCAACACCGCTCCATCGCAACCGTCCATCACCTGCATCCTGCCCAACGGTCGAATCCCAATCGATCGACCGATCGATTGGGAACATCTGAATCGATCGGTGGATCGATTCAGAAGCTTTCTGTGTTCTCGCGATCGCACGAGAACTCCCCTGCCCAATCGATCGACCAATAGATTGGCAGTTCCCAATCGATCGCCCGATCGATTGGGAAAGCTTTTCTGCTTGCAATTTCACATCCCAATCGATCGACCGATCGATTGGGCCTTCCCACAATCGCAGCACACTCCAATCGATCTACTGATCAATTGGACTCAGGTTCAATCGATTACTTGATCAATTGACCAACTTGGACTTGACTCAACTCAAGTCTAAATTTCCAAACCCAACTCCCGGTCAACCGTGACCTGTTGGGTCTCCATGCCTAGCATTTGGCCAGACCCGACCAACCTCAAACTAGCCTTCTAGCCTCCTCCATCAGCCTTGCGTCTCTCGGATATCTCCCATCTTTCACGCCTTGCCTTCAGGAGCTTCCTTCAGCCTCATCCTAGTTGTCGGATTATACCACCACACTCGACCAACCTCAAACTAGCCTTCTAGCCTCCTCCATTAGCCTTGCGTCCCTCGGATATCTCTCATCCTTCACGTCTTGCCTTCAAGAGCTTCCTTCGGCCCCATCCTAGTTATCGAGTTATCCTTGCCAAGTCACACTAGGACTTATCTTGCCAAGACCATATGCTTGGACTTACAACCTTTGCCAAGATCACACTTGGACTTTCCAATTGCTTGGCTCCTCACCAGGACTTTCTCCTTTGCCAAGATCACACTTGGACTTACCTTGCTAAGACTATATGCTTGGACTTACAACCTGTGCCAAGATCACACTTGGACTTCCCAATTGCCTGGCTCCTCACCAGGACTTTCTCCCTTGCCAAAATCACACTTGGACTTTCCAAATGTCTGGCTCCTCACCAGGACTTTCTCCTTTGCCTAACCTCCAGTTAGGACTTCCACCACTGCCTAAACTCCAGTTATGACTTCACCACTGCCTGACCTCTAGTTAGGACTTCCAGACGCCTAACCTCCAGTTAGGACTTACAGACGCCTAACCTCCAGTTAGGACTTACCCAGTTAAGTCTCATATCATCCCTGACCTACTTGACTTGTATTCTTATCAATTTGGTCAACCCTTTGACCATCTCCACAACCGAACGATTGCTCCAGCAATCTCCATATATTGTCAGACATCAAAACTCAAATCCTGACTCAACTCAAGTTTAGTCAAACTGGTCAAACTTGACCAAGGGAAATTGCCCCAACAGAGATCAGTGCCACAGTGGAGGTCAGAGTCAAGGTGGTCAAACGTCCCTATACCACTGGCCGATCGGGGAGCCCGCTTGCCCAATTGGGATAATGAAGACATGATCTGACATCATAACAGCTCACAGAGTTCCGAGCTTCCGACGCTTAGAAAGACTGCTAGGTATCTGCAAGGGCAGGCCGAGCGGCTTCCCCGCTCGTCCTTATATAGAGCTATAAGAATGAGGCGGATTTACGATCGAGCTGCACAGAAACAAAAGGGCGACCGAGTGGCTTTCCCGCTCATCCAAATAATGGCTCATGAATCAGGACAGCGGGAGCGCCAGTCGAGCGGCCTTCCCACACGGTAAGGTAATACACTCATCCGAGCAGAAAGTAAGAACCCGAGCCGAGCGGTTATCCATCGAGCGACTATCCCGCTCGGCCCAGTAAAAGACACTGCTAGCTGGATATTATCTTTTTGGGAGATGCGCCACTGACAGATGGCATGGTCGACGGCTGGTTCAGACAAAAGATCGTACGACAGAAGCTTCTTCTGTCACTTCAGAGATATGCTTGGCTCGTTAAGGTATTATGTCAGGGACACTTTATCGATACATCTTTTCAGGAAAAGTTTCGAGAAGCGTGCACACCTTGGGAAGCATGCACACACACTCGGGAGGAACAAAATCGAAGCAATACCGCCCGGCAAGAAATAAACATCATCGCCGGCGGTTCGACCAGCGACGACTCTAATCGAGCCTGGAAGCCGTACGCATAATGACTGGAGATCCACGCAGTAGAATGCAGCTAGGAGATGGCGAAAGGGTCTGAGATCAGCTTCGGACCCCTGGACTTGGAGGGAGTCGAGATCCCTCACGACGACGCCTTGATCATCCAAGAAGTGATCGCTAATTATACCATTCACCGTATCTTTGTTGACACAAGAAGCTCGGTGAACATAATTTTCAAAAAGGCGTTCGACCAGTTACAGATCGACCGAGGCAAGCTGCTACCAATGACGACCCCACTGTACGGGTTCACCGACAACGAGGTTTTGCTAATCGGCTAGATCATGTTGGCTACATCGCTCGGAGAGGAGCAGCTCAGGAGGACCAGAACCACGAACTTCATCGTGGTAGACACCCCCTCAGCCTACAACGCCATCCTGGGCCGACCACCCCTCAATGAGTTACGGACAGTAGTCTCTACCTACTGCTAAAAGATCAAGTTCCAGGTGGACGACTAGGTAGGGGAGGTCAAGCGCGATCAACTGACCGCTGAGCGCTCCTACGTTGAGATGGTCAAAACCGAAGCTAGGTCCGCCCAGAAGACTCCATGGCTAGAGGTAAATATTGTTATTGAAAAACTGCCTACCCTAGTCTATGAAGAGAAAGAGGAAGTCCAAATCCATCATCGCCGAGCGGAGGCAACTACTTTCATAGCTGCGGATCTGGGAGCTGAGCAGAAGGCAAAGTTGATCACCTATCTCCAGCAAAATCATGACGTGTTTGCATGGTCAACACATGAGCTACCCGACATCTCCCCAAGCGTAGCTCAGTATGAGCTACATGTCCGACCGGACGCTCGACCGGTAAAGCAACGCAAAAGGAATTTTAGCACCGAGTAGAACCTGATCATCCGGGCAGAAATAGAAAAGATGCTAGAGGCTGTCCATATACAGGAAGTTCAGTTCCCAAGCTGGCTCGCCAACGTTGTCCTCGTCTCCAAACCGGACAACAAATGACGAGTCTGCATCGACTTTCGTGACCTGAATAAGGCATGCCCGAAGAACTTCTACCCGCTACCTCGGATCGACTAGATGGTGGACTCCACTATGGGATGCGAGTTGATCTGCATGCTAGATGCCTACCAGGGTTATCATCAAGTGTTGCTCGCCCACGAGGATCAAGAAAAGGTCAGCTTCATTATGGCTAACGGTACGTACTGCTACAACGTCATGCCGTTCGGAATCAAGAATGTCGGAGCTATTTATCAAAGATTGATGAACAAAGTGTTCCGACGGTAGATCGGTCGTAACATGGAGGTATACATGGATGATATCCTGATAAAATCCCTTTGAGTGACTGACCTATGTGCAGATATTGAGGAGACCCGCCGGACACTCAGGACTTATGGGATAAAGCTAAACCCGAGCAAGTGTCTGTTCAGCGCAAAGAGTAGGCACTTCCTCAGCTACATCGTAACCGAGCGGGGTATCGAGGTAAACCCAATCAAAGTGAAAGTGTTGCAAGACATGCCCCGCCCCGCAACTTGAAGGAAACACATCGATTGACCGGTCGGATCACGACGCTATCCAGATTCATCTCCAAGTCATCCGATCGGAGCTTACCATTCTTCAAAATACTGCACTGGGCGATAAAATTTCAATGGTAAAACGAGTGCGACAAGGCATTCGAAGATCTCAAAGAATACCTCAACTCCCTGCCTGTCCTAGCCAAGCCATGTGTCGACGAACCACTTCGAATCTACTTGTCGTCTATAGAGCATGCGGTCGATTTGACATTAGTTAGGCAGAGCGGCGAGCAACAACTAGTGTACTTTTTAAGCCACATATTAAAAGATGTTGAGTCTCACTACACTGGTCTTGAGAAGCTGTCTTATGCTTTAGTGCTCGCCTCCCGGAGGCTTTGCCCGTACTTCCTCACCCACTCTATAATCGTGATGACCAACAATCCCTTGGGGAGAGTACTTCTCAATCTCGAGGCATCCGGATGGCTGATCAAATGGACAACGTAGTTCAGCGAATTCGACATCCAGTATCAACCCCGAACTGCCATCAAAGCACAGTCCTTGGCGGATTTCGTAACTGAGGTACAGAGCCCAGAGTCAGAGGCCGTTTGGAGGATATATGTGGATTGTTCGTCCACTCGACAAGGAGCGACATCGGCATACTACTCATCTCCCCGCGAGAAGATCGTATGCAGTTGGTCGTTCGGCTAGACAGTAGGGCCACCAACAACGAGGCCGAGTACGAGGTGCTAATAGTCGACTTGCAAGCCGCTCGGCACGTCGGAGCAGTCAAAGTCTTGATCCATTCGGACTCTCAGTTGGTCACTCAACAGTTGTTCGGAGCATTCGAGATAAGCCACATCCGGCTCAAGATCTACGCTGAGGCCTTCGAAAAGCTGAAAGCAAACTTCCAAGAGATCGTCATACAGAAGATCCCCCGGTCGGAAAATCAGGCTACAGATGAATTGACCAAGTTAGCTAGCTCGTTAACGCCAATCGTGATAGGCCAGCCGATCGAGCAAGTATCACCTTCCCGAATGGACGGAGTCACCTTCCCGAACGATTGGAAGACAACCCTAATAGAGTTCTTGCGTTCGAGAACCCTACCTGCCGCCCCGGAGGATGCTCATCTGACAAAAAGGAGAGCATGTCAGTTCATGCTGATCGGTGATCAACTCTATAAAAAAGCCTTCGCTCGACCCTTACTCAAATGTGTCGGACCAGAAGACGTCGATTACATACTGCGAGAAATGCATCAAGGATCCTGCGGAGGGCATCCGAGCGGTTGATCATTGGCAAGGAAGATACTACTGGTCGGATATTTTTGGCCAACCCTCCAATAGTACGTCACTCGGACGATGGCCACGTGCTTGTCTTGTCAAAAGTATAACAATATATCGCACCAACCCACCGAGGAGATGAAAGCGTCCACAGTCTCTTGTCCGTTCGACCAATGGGGCATGGACATCATCGGACCTTTCCTTATGGCGATCGGCTAGTGGAAGTTTCTGCTTGTGGCCGTAGATTACTTTTCAAAATGGGTGAAAGCCGAGCCGCTTGCAAGGATAACCGAACAGATGGTCATAAGGTTCATTTGACAACAAATCATATGCTGGTTTGGCATCCCTCATCGGCTCATCTCAGATAATGGAAGACAATTCACCGGTCAGAAGCTCATGGAGTGGTGCGAAGGATATGGTATCTAACAGGTCTTCACTTCCGTGGCCTATCCGTAGAGCAACGGGCAAGCAGAAGCCACCAATCGAGAAATCCTCCGAGTCTTGCGCGCTCGGCTCACTACAAGAAAACAGGGTATCAGAAACAGAATTTTAACACGGAAAAAAAATCTGTTTTAAATTTTTAATAAATTATAAACGGATTTGCTACGAAATTATTAATTCGTTTAACTTAAAAATAATAATATAGGAAAAAAATTTAAAACGGATTTTAAAATAAATTAGAAACAAAATTTATAAATTAATTTTTATAAACAAAAATAAATACGAATTAGCAATGAAATTTAATACGAAATCTTTTTTTTGTTTGTAAATCTGTTTACAGATGTTGTAAACAGAAAATAAATCTGTTTATAAATTATATAATATGAGAAATAAATTATTAAGTAACTATAAATATATTTTATTTTAAATAACAAAAAAGCCCTAAACCCAATTTGAGATTAACTTCACGTTTTCTCTCCCAAACCCGCACACGCGATTTCTTCTTCGTCGACACACACTCGATTTCTTCTCCGGCTACACGCACGCGATTTCTTCTCCAGCTTGCACGCGATCTTCTTCTCCTGTCCCAAATCAAGCATGGCTCTGACTTAAGGGGCAAGTGATCTTCTTCTCTGGCTCCAAATCACGCACGACTCTAAGGCGCGCAACCCTCCGGCTTAAGGCACACGCGATCTTCTTCTCCGGCGTTCTTTCCACGATCCACCGAACAAGCTTAAGCTCAAGTAATCCTAATCTTCTTTTCCATCCTTCTTCTCTGTTCTAGAATGCGCAACACCAGTTGCGTCCTACTCATGCGATCGAGGTCATTCGTGTGACCTAATCGCGCAGTGGCTGTTGCACATGACGCCGGTCACTCGCACGACCTAACACTAGTCAGGTTAATTAATAATGATTACTATTTAATATTTCTCCACTATTAATTTGCCAGGAGGGTTTTAGCTATCACCATGTTGATCCAGGATATGTAATGTTAACCTACTGGATTCCTGACGAACCTTGCATGCTTCTTGGCACAACAACTCATCAAATTGGAGTAGGAGGATTTGTTATCAACGATAACAAAGAGGTTGTTCTTGAAAACTTTGAATACCAATAAAAGTTCTTCTGTATGTTATTTATTTTGTTTTTTTTAATACAAATTCAGCATTATCTTCACAAGTTAATTCTCCAATATGTTGCTACATTATTTCTCTCTATTTAGGTGCTAGTTGTGAAGGAAAAGAAATGCCCTTCAAGGTGCTATGGGATATGGAAGTTGCCAACTGGGTTCGTCAACAAGGTATTCTAATTTCCAAGTTCTGCTAAATATACCAGTACAATTTCTTAAATGGGCAGTGCTAAATGAATTTTTTTACTCTTATTTCTCAGTCGGAAGAAATATTTTCTGGAGCTGTAAGAGAAGTCAAAGAAGAGACAGGGGTGAGGGGATTCGTGTGGTCTTGCAAGCAGTTTGTCTAGTTTCTAACTTTATATTTTTTATTTTTCAGATCGATACTACCTTTGTAGAACTACTAGCGTTCAGGTATACCTATCTTATTATAAAAGTTCTCTGGACCTTGAATCTCTGTCATGAAATTCTGTTTTCTTGTTTTTTATATATATGCTACCAGGCATGCTCACTATATGGCTTTTGAGAAATCCGACTTGTTTTTTATATGCATGCTCAAACCAGCATCATCTGAAATCACCATCGATGAGTCTGAGATCGCAGCAGCCAAGGTAATATCACAAGTCAAGATACAGATTTTCATTTTCTACAAATATATTCTAACCTTAAGAAATGAATGGATGATAACTTTTGTCACAGTGGATCTCTCTTGATGAATTTTTGGCTCAGCCATTCCATTAGGAGGACAGGATGTTGAAGAACATTATGGATATCTGTATCTCAGCCTGCGAAAACAAGTACCATGGATCACTACTAGAAATGTTCAGAACGACGATAAGGATTTAGGTTAATTAATAATGATTACTATTTAATATTTCTCCACTATTAATTTGCCAGGAGGGTTTTAGCTATCACCATGTTGATCCAGGATATGTAATGTTAACCTACTGGATTCCTGACGAACCTTGCATGCTTCCTGGCACAGCAACTCATCAAATTGGAGTAGGAGGATTTGTTATCAACGATAACAAAGAGGTTGTTCTTGAAAACTTTGAATACCAATAAAAGTTCTTCTGTGTTATTTGTTTTGCTTTTTTTAAAATACAAATTTAGTATTATCTTCACAAGTTAATTTTCCAATATGCTGGTGTATTATTTCTCTCCATTCAGGTGCTAGTTGTGAAGGAAAAGAAATGCCCTTCAAGGTGCCATGGGATATGGAAGTTGCCAACTGGGTTCATCAACAAGGTATTCTAATTTCCAAGATCTGCCAAATATACCAGTGCATTTTCTTAAATGAGCAGTGCTAAATGAATTTTGTTACTCAAATTTCTCAGTCGGAAGAAATATTTTCTGGAGCTGTAAGAGAAATCAAAGAAGAGACGGGGTGAGGGGATTCGTGTTGTCTTGCTAACTTAAAACTAAAACTTCCCTCTGTTTTTTTTTCTCTCACAATGTTCTATGTTATTGTAGATAGTGTTATGAATGGCAAGCAAGTTATTGTAGATAGTGAAGAGCTAGAGGAAGAACTTGAAGATTTTGATGAAGATGAAGAAACACAAGATGAAACATATTATGACTCTAATAATAGTGATAGTGAATTTTTGTAGTTTATTGTGCTATTTTTTTTCCTTTGGAGCAAAGTGTATTTAGAGTAATATTGTAGCTTTTGGATAATAAATGTTGTTCCTACATTGCATTCCTTGAGTATATATCTTGTTATTTTAATTTAGTTAAGATTGTACCAAGTTGACAAGTTGTTCTCCGAAATGGTTTTGAAACTTAAATAGGTATAAGGTTCTCCATATGATGACAGATTTAAAACAAAATTAGAAATAGAATTTATATTTTCAATTAATTTCATTTGGTCATATAAAAACATATTCACAAATAATTTTTTAATTTATTTTTGAAATTTGAGACGGAATATTTCCGTCTCAAATTTAGCTATAGGGGGTTTCACTAATGGATATTTGAAACGGAATATTCTGTCTCAAATATTCTTTAGAGACAGAAAAATGACTTTCAGAGACGAAATTTTTCGTCTCTGAAGCCCTGTTTTCTAGTAGTGGCGACACCATATGGGAGGCAGCTGGGTCGATGAGCTCCCGAGCGTGCTGTGGGCCCTCCACATGACGTCAAAGGAGGGGACCAGTCTGACCCCATTCCACTTGGTGTATGGCGGCGAAGCGGTCGTCCCCGTTGAGGTCGGATTAGAGTCTGATCAGGTGCAGCATTATGATGAAAGCAACGTCGAGCGGAGGCTTTTGGAGCTAGACTTGGTGGACGAAGTGCATGCCAAAGTAGCCGTTCGACTGATGACATATCGTCAGCGGATGAAACAAACCTACAACCGGAGGGTGATCCCGAGGACCTTCCAATCGACAACCTCGTTTGGATGAAAGTCAAGCTAGTCGGGGACGTCACCAAGCTCGAAGCTCCTTGGGCAAGGCCTTTCAAGGTCGTGGAAAAGCTTCGCTCGGGCACTTATTATCTGGAAGACGAGACGGGAAGGTGGCTCAAACGACCATGGAGCGCAAACGACCTCCAACCCTCGTTTGGATGAAAGTCAAGCCAGTCGGGGACGTCACCAAGCTCGAAGCTCCCTCGGCATGGCCTTTCAAGGTCATGGAAAAGCTCCGCTTGGGTACTTATTATCTGGAAGACGAGACGGGAAGGAGGCTCAAACGACCATGGAGCGCAAACCATCTCCAATCCTATCGGGCCAGATGAGAGGTGCACAAGTGTGGAAGTGTATTTATACATTTTTGTACGTCCTCTCTGAATGCAGGGTCAAAATAAAAGATTTCTAAGCTATATGCTGAACGACACATTAAATCGTCGAGCGACGATGTTAAACGCGAGTCTACACCAACGGTCGAGCGACGACCTTAAACCCTAGTCTTCACCAACGGTCGATCGACGATGTTAAACACGAGTCTACACCAACGGTTGAGTGACGACCTTAAATCCTAGTCTACACTAACGGCTGAGCAGCGACCTTAACCCTAGTCTACACCAACGGTCAAGCGGCGACCTTAAACCTTAGTCTACACCAATGGTCGAGCGGCGACCTTAAACCCTAGCCTACACCAACGGTCGAGCGGCGACCTTAAACCCTAGTCTATACCAATGGTCGAGTGACGACCTTAAACCCTAGTTTACACAAACGGTCGAGCGGCAACCTTAAACCCTAGCCTACACCAACGGTTGAGCGGCGACCTTAAACTCTAGTTTCCACCAACGGTCAAGCGGCGACCTTAAACCCTAGTCTTCACCAACGGTCGAGCGACGACCTTAAACCCTAATCTCCACAAATGGTCGAGCGGCGACCTTAAACTCTCGTCTCCATTAACGGTCGAGCGATGACCTTAAACTCTCATCTCCATCAACGATCGAGTGACGACCTTAAACCCGAGTTTTCACCAAATCGTCGAGCGGCGATGTTAAACGTATGTCTCCAACAATGGTCGAGCAGAAATCTTAAACCCGAGTCTTCACCAAATCGTCAAGGGCGACGTTAAACGCATGTCTCCAACAATGGTCGAGCGGCGACCTTAAACCCGAATCTTCACCAAATCGTTGAGCGACAACGTTAAACGCGTGTCCTCACTAACGGTTGAGTGGAAACCTTAAATCTGAGCTTGCTCTTACGGTCAAATGGTTAGTCGCAGATACGAGATCATGGGCATTTACAGTCAAAGACAAGAAACGCTGTGAAAGGAAATGCTTCACCGAACGGGCGCACATATATTAAAAATAAATTTTCAAGATTACAGTTGCAAGATAAAGTTAAGAGCTACGTTGAATGGGTGAGCTTACATTAAGACTTCAAAAAGTTTTCAACGCTCAACCTCACTCAAGGTAATCCAAAGCATCGTCGGATAGTGACTCGGTCATCTTATCCTGACTGATAAGGCTATCCTGCAAGGTCTCGGGAAGGTGGCTGCCTGCCATGAGCTGGTTGATCATCTTGTCTATCGCGAGGTTGCAAAGCCGAAGATAACGAGCGACGACTTTATCATTGAACACGTCCGAGCGGATGTAGTTCGTTTTCATCGTTGCAAATCAACTTGGCTTGGTGTCCTGATAAATTTTTAGTGCCGCTCGGGAGCCCTCCAGCTTAGCCTTCACCTTCCCTAGCTCATCCTGGGCCAGCTTCAGTGTTGCGTCCTTATCGGAGAGCTGGCCCTGGAGCTTAGTTTCCCATGCTGATCGGCTCGCTCGCTCGCTCGCTCGGTCACCATAAAATCTTCAGCCACTTTGAACTTGTTGGCGAGGTCTCGAGCCTCCTTGTTCTCCAGTTACAGGTCCTCGATGGCCCGATTCTTCCTAGCGGTGGCTGACTCGATCTTTTTGTCAAAGGTGTTGACCTGCTTCTTGAGTCGGCCCAGCATCTCCTCGTGGCCAGAGGTTTTAGCCCATTCGACCTCAAGGAGTTTGGTCGTCTTCTCCAGGCCGACCTTCAGTTTGGCAATCTCCTTCGGATCAGTGACGGGTTGGCTGCTTGAGACTTTGAGCTTCCAAAACTCATCCTCCAGATAAGCCAGCCTGTGGCACATGACTAGACTCTCCACCCAATACTACAAACAGGTAAAAGGATTAGATCCGATCAGAGGAAAGATAATCGCAATGAGAGCTTACCCCAGTTGTTATTTGGGTATGGTTGTTGGCGAACGCGCCCGGGGGCATCATCGTCGCTCGAGCTCGGGCTTCTTCCTAGACTTGGACGAGCGGGCCCTGGATGATGATTTGATGCTCAGGAGTGTGCGACTGGGCACCTGGCTCGCTGTACTCCTCCGTTGGCAAATGAAGGATCGCCGTGATTGATCGTCGACCGCCTGGAGCCAAGTGGGCCGAGGTTGTTGGGTCGGCTGGTCGGGATGCAAACGTCACGAGGACAATCGATCGCAGAACCCTCGACTGCGAGGATGGTGGCATGGAGGCTAGGGGCTCTGAGGCAATAGGCTCCGGTGGCAGCTCAGCCACCGAAGGAGTCCGGTCGAAAGATATCTCAGGCATGGTCTCAGGAACTGCGGCCCTTTCGATTGATCCCACTGCCGAAGCAGCAAAGCGCGAAGATTCTACTCAGCGCCACTTGCACCTTAACAGCGACTCGCCAGAAGAGCTTGAACTCTCCGCTCGGACGACAGGCACTCGCTCGGATGGTTGCTTCGAGCCGCCAGCAATCTCAACACTGGGTGCTCGGCTAGCTGCCCCTCCACTCGCCAGGGAGGGAGTCGCTGCGCTCTCATCTTGGGAGCCAATCGGTTGTAGGCCGTGGCTCACCAATTCTATAGTAGCAACCACCTCGATCTTGGTGTTTTGAAGCTTCGCGAGGTCGGACATCCGAGCATGTAGCATGACTTCGGCTACAAAAGAAGTAGAAAAATCAGTTAGAATCAAAGGAAAAATGTACATGGAACCTCTTACCTAAACTGGTCGGGATCCCAGTGTGGATCGAACTCAGGCCAAAGATGTACAACACACCCTCAAGCAGCAATTTGTTGATCTCATACTTCTGGGCAGCCAGCGTGGATGTGGCATGAAATAGTTCGAGCGGCTCTTGTATTTCTTTAGATCGGGTTGAGGTGGTAAGTTGACTTTCCAGCGGGTCCGGAAGTTTGGCCGCTCAGGAAGATGCATAAAAAAGAAGTATTCATTCTAATGTTTATTGGAAGTCGACATTTTGTCAAAAAAACACCAGCCTGATCCGAGTCTGAAACAGAAAGGTACCTAGTTCGAACTATTTGGGGTAATAAAAGTAGTGGAAAGCTCGAGGAGTCAGAGGGATGTCGTGCAGCCGAAACAACAGAATGGCGCCGCATAGAAGGCGAAAGGAATTTGGTACAAGTTGTAGAAGGGGAACATGGAAATAATTACAGACTTCAATGATGAAGGGATGGATAGGGAAGTGGAGATCAGCCCCAAATTGGTCCTTGAACAGACAGATGGTGACGGTCGGCGGTTCATTTAGCCAATCAGATGTAGAAGCTAAAATGATCTCATGATCAGGGGGAATCTCGAAAATGTTCTTGAGGCTCTTAGCGTCGCCCGAATCGAACCTGATCTCCATGGTGGTGTACCAGAGGGGGCTCTGACGGCTGAGAAGAGCTGGCCATTACAAAAGAAGCAAAAAACGACAGAAGAAACTCGACCGAAAGAGCGAAAAGACCACTGGAAGGTCACCAAGAATAGGAAGAAGCCAAAGATCGAAGGCAAGTGAGTAAGGAGGAAGCTTACAAAGATGTAGATCGTCGGAAGAGAAATGATCGAAGAAGACGCGCAGAAGGCCGCTGGAGGAGGAGAACGAGAGATCGCCGACGAAGTGGAGAAGGCGGCGAGGCAACGAGCTCATATACCTCGACCTCGGCCGACTGGAGCCATCCGATCTAGGTCGTGAAAACCTAGGCAACGATCTGACCGTTGAATTCAAACCACCAAACGTCGCCATCGATGCCTGTCACATCAGGCGTGCGGCTGCTGCAAGCATGACACATGGCGCGCCATCACTGGTCGACAATTAAAGTCAGCATGGGAACCTGCTTGGCCTTAATGAAAAAGGATTTGTACGCTTCTCGAGAAATTAGGGTGATGTCAGTCCCACCTGCGTTTGCCCAAGATAGTCGAAGGAAGAAGTCTTCTAAGTGTAAGCCTTTGCTTTCCCAACCGAAGCAAAGGATCATGCTCGACCGAGCGGCTACTTTCAAAAGGTCGATCGGCGAGGATCGGGTACATCCTGATCGGAGTCCATACAATGATAAAGGCCGATCGGGAGGAAATCGTCACACACTAGTTCAATCAATCGGACTACAACCTTCTTCGACTAGACTTGAAGGGAGACTTGTGTGATGCGGTGATAAGTGTTAGGACCTTCGGATGGCTAGAGAGGGGGGGGGGTGTGAATAGCCTCCTCTAAAACTTAAACAATCTTCTCACAAAAGTCTGTTAGCACAGCGAAAATATGCAAAAGAAAAACTAATACAAGGAAAAGAAACAACCCACAACTAACACAAGTATGTACGAGGTTCGGGGATAACTTGCCCCTACTCCTCGGCGTGTCCGTAAGGTGGACGATCCCTTGACCTTTCGGTAGATCACACCCCGGATAGATTCCGGCTAAGAATTTCTCCTTCTCGGTGGAGTAACCTCTCCACAAAGTCTCAGAAAATATTTAAATGAAGTACAAGACTTACAGGGGTTAGTGACTAAAGGGAATGAAAAATAAGCTTACAGCCACGATGAAAGCAGAGTGCAAAACCAGAAGAAGTTCCTTAGCCAAGAGCTCAACAACACGCAGCACTCTTGCTTGATCGACCGAGAGTTTTCCTCTTTTTTTTTTTTGGGTTATCTTTTCGAACATCTCATACTCCTTCTTCTTATGCCTCTGCCTTTTCCATTGCGTTTGCCTGTATCGAATCACTGCAACCTGAACCGAATCGCTGCTGCCAACTCAGGCGTCGCCAATCACTTTACCTCCTCATCTGGTTCTCTAAACTCACACCAATACCATCCATGGTCTTCACTGGTGTCTCTAAGCTCGAACCAATAGCCAGGAGTCAAGATGATTGCAACCAGAACACAGCCAGATCGCCAGTAACCGTTGATGCTCCAATTGCACCATTTGCAGCCAAACACAGTAGAAAAACCACTTTGTCTTATTCCTCTGATAGACCTTAATTTGAACTTAAGCACTGGCATGATACCTGCAACCTGCAACGTAAAAAGCTCACACCAGATGGTTAAATCCGACGAATCAGAAGTTGTAGAGAAACAGATAGTGTTGTGGATCGGTCAGCAGACCGATCCATAGCCCTCTGGACCGATCAGGACATACCCTGATCGGTCTGGGAGGCTTCTGATCGGTCTGTGGACCGATCAGCCTATAGGTGGATCGGTCCACAGACCGATCCCCTTATTGTCCTCTGAATCCCATCGCTTCCTGATCGGTCTATAGACCGATCAGATAACTTACAATGAACTACTGTTTGGTTATTGATCGGTCACCAGACCGATCAGATAACCCACAGAAAGCTACTGTTTAGTTACTGATCGATCACCAGATCGATCAGATAACCACAGTATCACTGGATCGATCTGTTGACCGATCAGATATCCATAGTATCACTAGATCGGTCAACAGACCGATCCAATGCCTATGTAAGGTAGGTTTGGCGCTTCCCAGCCCTAAACCCTAAAGCCTTTCTAGTCTAGAGAACGAGCTACCGAGCCCTCTTTAACCTAGTCCGGAGAACGAGCTACCGAGCCCTCTCCGACTTCGCCCGATCCAGAGAACGAGCTACCGAGCCCTCTCTGACCTAGTCCGGAGAACGAGCTACCGAGCCCTCTCCGACTTCGTCCGGTCCAGAGAACGAGCTACCGAGCCCTCTCTGACCTAGTCCGGAGAACGAGCTACCGAGCCCTCTCCGACTTCGTCCGGTCCAGAGAACGAGCTACCGAGCCCTCTCTGACTAGTCCGGAGAACGAGCTACCTAGCCCTCTCCGACTTCGCGTGCCAAGTTTCCATACTTGGACTTTTCCCTTCCACCTGATCAACATCGATCAGTAATTAATCAGAGTTTAATTAATATCTTATACAAACCTAAATCAGTGTCAACATCAAAACAGCAGCCAAGTCAGACCGTATCAACAATCTCCCCATTTTTGTTGTTTGACAACACGATTTAAGTTTAGATCAGAAATGCTCATATTTCCCTAATTTTAGGGGAATCAAGATCGTCCCCCTAAGACGAATACAACACTAAGGAAGTCAATAATCCTCAAGGTTATCCTCTCCCCTAAAATTAAAACTTCATTCATCTCTAAACTTAGTCATCTTCTCCCCCTTTGTCAAACACCGAAAAGGTGCGAATTAGGTAATAAGACTCAAAAGACACCCCCTTAACCTATACAGTCTCTTTCTTAATCCACACAGAATTCCCTCTAAGTGTAAGATCGGACAGTAAATAAGAGACAATCAAGATATGGCATATGAAAAGCATATAAATAAGAACTGAAAAATAAAGAGAAGAAAGTAATAGAAAAACGAGTAGCATAAACAGCTAATATCCAGGTCAAACATAGTATCTATCAAACAGTATCTGAAACATAGGCAGTCAAAATGACCAACATAAAACAAAGTGTATCAATCAACATCCTCAATATGAGGAGTATCATCATCATCTGCTGGAGGAATGAATCCCTGAGGCGGCATGCTCGAGGGTGGATAGCCCGAGTAATACTGCGGAGGCGGGTAGCTGGCCATCCATCCCAGAAGCACCTGCTGCGTCTCTAACTGCTGACTGTGTAGATCATCATAACGCTGGTCAATCCGAACGCGCAGCTCATGGAGCTCAGCAGCCAGTAGCTCATCGTGCTGATCGATGCGGCTCTCCAGCTCAGCAATCTGCCAGCGCAGATCATGATCTGCCTCTCCATACTCAGCAGCAGCAGGAGGAGGAGCAGCAACGGGAGAAGCATCAACCTGTCGCGGAGGTGCCCATGGTAACTCACCCAGTGCTCTCCCGTCCTTCCAACGAACCACCCCATTCTGTCCTATGATGCCAGACTTGGAAAATGCACGTTTTCCAAGTCTGCAGTCCTGCCTCACCATCTTGACTATCCTCCCCTTGGAGACATCAATCTGTAGAGTCTCGAGCCAATCCGTAATTATATGCCCATAAGGCATATAAACTGTGAAGCTGTTAGGCTCACTATAGGAGATGATAGAAGAGTAAATGCTCGACATGATGTCAAAATCGAGACGCCGACGCAATCCATAAAGCATCAGGTAGTGATATGGTCGGATCTCTGACAAGGGTTTAGATGTGATTAGCAGAAGATAATTCGTGACAATCTTAAAGAGAATGTAATCTGGGGCAACTAGTCTAAGGGCTGCAAAGGTAGAAAAATCAACATCTAACTCATCTAGTTCACCTGGTCTAGGATGTCCGAAGAAATACTCATAAATGGAGTCAGATGAGACATCAAAGGGAGAAGGTAAGGGGTCTGGTAAATCAGGATATATAGAAAAGACATTTCCTGAACACCTCCGGCAAGCTAGATAATCAAAGAAAGTCGAGAAACTGAAATCAATAGTCTCCTTAGCAACTCTAGTTTTATAACTAACATCATTAGTTTGATGAAGATTATTATAAAACTCAGATACTAAGTCATAATTGATATCCCGTTCCAAATAGACTAGAGAATCAAGTTTGTAATAGGCAATTATGTCCGACACAGATGGACAGAATTCATTCATGAATTTTCGATCCACAGACCTACAAGGGAGCAGTTTGAAAGTCCTCTGTTGAAAAGCGAGTTCAAAATGGTGGTTTGGAAATCTCCCAGAGACAGATGGTTGGGGTCGGGAGGGAGCCTTAGATTTAGACTTCTCAGACGACTTAGAGGTTCCTTCACCCACTTGTTTCTTCCTAAGGTTTAACAATGTGACACAATGGGGCAAATATGTGAGCACCGGAGCCACCAACAACCGATAACCAAAATAAAATACACAGATACGGTGAGAAATGAAACTGAAATGCCAAGGTGAGTAGCGCTAGGGGAGTATGGAGTTACCTTGGTGCCATTGACGTATCTTTCAGCTAGGACTTTAGCTAGGGCTTCGGCGTGCAAAGAGAGGAAAAGAGTTGAGGTGCAGGAGGGTGTCGGCTAGGGCTTCAGTGTGAAATGAGAAGAGAAGGGATCGGGAAGAATTAAGAGAGATGGGTGTCCAGGTGTTGAAATGATCGGACGGCTGTCCGATCAGGAGATATCAGGAACCTCCTGATCGGTCCCTGGACCGATCCGGGAACCTCCTGATCGGTCTGTCGACCGATCAGAGGACGATCAGTAGCCCCCTGCGTACTAGACTAACCTGATCGGTCCCTGGACCGATCAGGGAACCTCCTGATCGGTCTGTAGACCGATCAGTAAGCTTCCTAGCGTAAAAAAAGAACCTGATCGGTCCCTGGACCGATCAGATATCAAATTCGGAGAGTTTTTGGATCGGTCGACAGACCGATCCACCCTCTCCTGATCGGGCTATAGACCGATCAGTGTCTGACACTGGAGTCTCTCCAGTAATTTCAGTAACTGAAATTCGTAGAAGTGTTCGATAATTCAGAACTCAAGAAGTCTAGAAACTTCCAAATTCAGTACCTAGAATCTGAAGAATCTACAAGTATAACTATTTCATAAAGATGAACTCTTATGGTCTGAAATTGTCTATAGTCTGAAAGTTTCAGACGTTTAAAAAAAACACAGACAACTTAAGGCTTCAAACACTGAAATTTCCGACCTTGTTATGTTCAGTTTCAAGTTTGTCAAAATATATCCAAATTGCTATCATTATTTTTGTTGGTGCAACCTTAGGTCAAGGTTGACCTGGTTGACCTGACTCGAGTTGTATTTTGATGTTTGACTTAGGAAGATTGATGGTGCAACCTTAGGTCAAGGTTGACCTAGTTAAGTTGTATTTTGATGTTTGACACTCGTGGAAGAGTTGTATTCTTGATATGGGACAAATGTTTGGGAGATTATTGGTGCAACGTAGGTCAAGGTTGACCTGGTTGACCTAATTCGGGAAAGAGTCCAAGTATGGAGACTTGGCACTGGGAAAAGTCCAAGTATGGAGACTTGGCACGGAGAAGTCCAAACAGGGAGCTTGGCACGAGGGAAAGTCCTAACTGGGATGTTAGGCAGGTGGAAAGTCCTGGTGAGTGAAGCCAGGCAGTGGGAAAGTCCTAACTGGGATGTTAGGCAGTATGGAAAGTCCTGGTGAGTGAAGCCAGGAAGTGGGAAAGTCCTAACTGGGATGTTAGGCAGTTGGAAAGTCCTGGTGAGTGAAGCCAGGCAGTGAGAAAGTCCTAACTGGGATGTTAGGTAGTGTGGAAATCCTGGTGAGTGAAGCCAGGTGAAAGTCCTGGTGAGTGAAGCCAGGCAAGGGAAAGACCTAGTGAGTGAAGCTAGGCAGTTTGGAAGTCCTGATGAGTGAAGCCAGGCAAGGGAAATCCAGATGGGTCAAGGTTGACCAGACATCTGGTGAAAAGTCCAAGCAGGGAGCTTGGCACGGGAAAAGTCCAAGGATGGAGACTTGGCACGGAGAAGACCAAGTTGGAGACTTGGCACGGAAAGCCGGAGAGGGCTCGGTAGCTCGTTCTCCGGACTGTGGTCAGAGAGGGCTCGGTAGCTCGTTCTCTGGACCGGACGAAGTCGGAGAGGGCTCGGTAGCTCATTCTCCGGACTAGGTCAAGAGAGGGCTCGGTAGCTCGTTCTCAGGACCATTTAGGGTTTAGGGCTGGAGCTCTAAACCTGGATCGGTCTGGTGACCGATCCAGCGATACGCCTGAGTATCTGATCGGTCTGGTGACCGATCAGATAACAAACAGAAGGGTTCTGTAAGTCATCTGATCAGTCTAGAGACCGATCAGATGAGTTGAGCCAACCTGCTGTGAGTGAACTGATCGGTCTAGAGACCGATCAGCAGGGAGTCTGATCGGTCTCCACGACCGATCAGAGATGCAGCCACCTCTCTGGAAGAATCCAGAGAGGTGGGATCGGTCCGGGGACCGATCAGACTGGGGCCTGATCGGTCCCCAAGACCGATCAGAGGTTCCCTGGACCGATCAGGCCCCAGCCTGATCGGTCCAGGTCCTAGCCGTTGCGTAGCAACGACTAGTTTCTGCTGTGTCTTCTTCGCAGGTTATAAAAGGAGTTCAAGGATTTCTACAGTGCAGTCTTGCTACTTCTTCTTCCTCCTTGAGCTGCTGTTCTTCTGACTGCTATAATTTGAGCTTTGCTGAGCTCGCTTCTGCTTGAAGCTTCGTGTGAGCTTCATCGGCTGGTTCCTGCTGTTGTAGGCGTCTCGTGAAGTTGCTGCTTCATCCAGTCGACAAGAAGGCAAGCTAGGGTTATTACTTTTGTATTGTACTTAGTTTCTTGCTGTATTCTTGTACACTCTGATCTTGCTGTTGCAAGAAAGTATTGTGGCGAGGTTTCTCCACCCAGAAGGAGTTTGTTTTAGCCGGTTTTCCGGGGACTCATCCACCGACGGATTGATAGGGCTCGTCCACCTTACGGACACGCCGAGGAGTAGGAGTTTCATCTCCGAACCTCGTTACATCGTCGAGTTCGAGTTTGAGGTTTGCTCTTCCTTATTTTCGTTTCTATTGGTTTATTTTCCGCTGCGCTAACCTGGTTTGTAGAAAGAAACGAACGATTTGGGGCGGCTATTCACACCCCCCCTCTCTAGCCGAGGACCATCGATCCTAACAAGTGGTATCAGAGCGAGGCCGCTCTTCGACGGATCAACACCCGGGGGAGCACGGGCTAGAGATGGATCTCTATGGAGAAGATGTCACGATTCAACCCTTCTACGAGTCTCACGACAACCTCACATATTGGAAGGTAAGGATGATGTATTTTCTTAGGACTAATATGTTAAATTGGTTCTGTGTACAAGAAGGGTTTTCCCCTCCGATGGATGAGGAAGGAAAACTTATCAAGAAGAAGGAGTGGACGAAAGAGCAAATCCGACAATCCGAAATCAATGATGAGGTAACGAAAATCATTGAATTTTCTTTACCTAATGATATTTTGTGTAAGATAGGAGGATACAATAATGCCAAGGAGTTGTGGAACAACTTGGCCAAACTCCATGAGGAGAGCCCCACTTCAAGCCATGAAGAGGAGCCTAGTGAGCAAAGTAGCTCACATCGTGGAGGTGAGGAATTAGAAGTTGAGGGCTACTCAACATCTAAAGAAGAAGAGGAGGTGAGTTCTTCTCCAAGATCGGAGTACGAAGAAGAAGCTTCTACCTCCGGGAGGGATGAAGAAGAGAGCATCCATCCATCCTCAAACCTAGGTAACTCAAGCATTTTAATTTCTAGCAAATTACACATAATGTGCTTTGAGTGTAGGGAATTTGGGCACTACAAGAGTAAGTGTCCAAAGAGGGTTAGAAAGACCCCACCGGCGCCAAAGGTCAAGAAAGCCGGAGTCCCGACATGCAAGAGCAAGAAGCACGTGGTGTGCTTCCAATGCAAGCAACGGGGACACTATAGGAGTCAATGTCCAAGGGGGAGGCAACCTCACAAGGACAAGAGGCCAAACACGTGTAAAGGGGGAGCTAAGGCAAACCCTAAGGTAACATTTAAAGCTCATTCTTGCAATTCTAGTAGGATGCATGCTAGTAGTCTTATTGCCATTGTCAATAATGATAAGCATGTTAACACTAGAAATCGATACATGTGCTTAGGAGCCAACATGTTAGCCTAGATAAGAACAATTCTAGAAATGCTAACCCTAGAATTAACTCATCTAAGGCTAAGGAAAATCTAGATAGAAATCCCAAATCATCTAGACACATGCCTAGGAATACCTCAAAGAAAATGATAAATCAAAACTTGAGGTATTAGAGAAAGAAAATCAAGTCTTGAGGTCAAGACTTGACTCTCTAGAAAAGGCTCTTAAGGATTTGACTCTAGGGTCTAGGGGTCAAAAACCCAAGTCCAAGGACAAGAAAGGTTTGGGTCACAAACCTAAGTCCCAATTGGTCAAGCCCACTTATCATAATGTTTCATTCGATTATGGAACAAAACCTAGGGCTAGGAAGACCATTACCAAGGTCACAAGGGGAGTCACCCCTATAGTTGACCTTGATGAGACCCAAATGACCAAGGTTTTAAAGCCTAAGAGGGTCATTAGGAGGGTTGCTAGGGAAGTTATCCCTAGTGAATATTTAGTGAACCCAATGAGCTCTAATAGGTATTGGGTTCCAAGGAGCATCTTCTCTACCCCATAGATGGGTTAGAGAGTGTCAACTCCGATTAGAAGGGTAGTTAACCCAACTTTGAGGAAATTGACACTCAAGGAGCATTTTCAAGGTTTTGAGAACTTTTGAAAATGAAATGGAATTATCATTTACTCCTTTGAAGAGTTAAATGTGCCTAAAGATTGGAAATTTCATTTTTAATCTCAATTGGCACAATTTGGGAAAATCTAGAGAACTCTCGGAAAAAAAATGAAACATGCCAAGTTTTGAGGATAAATTTGATCTTTAAGTGGCATGAATTAATCTAGAGTTCAAGAAGTGTCAAAATTAGGATTTTGGCATTTTGGGGCAATCTAGGATTAAATTTGAAGTTAGCCAAGTGGTTAAGGATACTTAGATAGGTAATCTAGGTATATTTATTTATGCTAAATCTTGCCATGATTGTTTGCCCTCACATGTCATGACATCATGTTTAGTTTTATTATCATTTGAAATGTCATGATAATGCTTAGGCTAGTTTTTATGTCATGTTTATTTAAGTTTCAAACTTTATGCCATGACATCATGACTTTGGCACATGTTTTCATTTATGATACCATTTTATGCCATGTCATCATCTCTTGCATTAATAATCAATTGAATTGATTTAAGGATGAAAAACACATTTTGATATTGAGATCAAATTTGTGTTTAGAAAATGCATGAGACCTTAGTCTAAGATACCTAAACCCATATCTCACATTAAAATTGCCATGGATGTGTTTGATACACTTTAGATGTGTGTGAGATATTAGGATCATGAATTAGGATCAAGGTGCATAGTTCTTGTACCTAGATGAGCCTAATTCAAGAAATGGAGGATCATAGGGAAAGCTTGTGTACAAGTCATGTACATTTAGCCCTAAGATTATGGTCCTAAATTAAAAGGTTTAAAATTATTTTGAAATTGATTTGGAAAACCTTGATGAAGACATCTTAGTGATTGCATTCATCATTGAACATTGTGATACAAAGTTGAGTTAAACTTGAACTATTTCAAAGTTTTTGAACTTTGTATCAAGATTTGAAAATGGAAGTTATTTTCATCGAAAATTATTTTTCCATGATAGTGTATGTTATGAGGAATGTATCCTTAAAATTTTACAATTTTTAAAATTTTCTGTGATTTTCTAGAGGTTTCTGAATTTCGGGAGAAGAAATCAGAAATCTGATATCAGACTTGTGGACCGATCAGGAGGTTGCCTGATCGGTCCAGGGGATGCTGGATCGGTCACTGTGACCGATCCAGGGAATCCCTGATCGGTCTGGTGACCGATCAGGGCGTGCCAAATGCTGATTTTTCGACTGTTTTGTCTGAAATTTCAGCTGGGAGTTGGTGTTTTAGATTTCTAAAGGTTTGAAACTCTTCAAGACATTGTTGGTGCAATGGTCAAGGGGGAGTTGACCTTTAGGGGAAGTTTTTACCTAATTGTCAAGGGGAGTTGACTCTTAGGGGGAGTTTTTACTCCTTAAGACTTTTGAGGATTAGTGACATAGGATTGTCACTAAGTTGATTGTTGAGTTTAGTATCAAGGGGGAAATTAAGAGTTTCAATGAAAGGTATGAGACTTTCATTAGGAGGAAACTCTTGACCTTGACTCTCTCTTTTTGATGTGTGTCAAAAAGGGGGAGAGTGTTGGAGAATGGGAGAATGTTCTAGATAATGTTCAAGGAAGAACATTGAAGAACATTGGGAAACCTAAGTTAGGTTATCGGATTAACCTAACTTGATTATGGTTTTGTCAAACATCAAAAAGGGGGAAATTGTTGGTGCAACCTTAGGTCAAGGTTGACCTGGTTGACCTGACTCGAGTTGACCTGACTCGAGTTGTATTTTGATGTTTGACTTAGGAAGATTGATGGTGCAACCTTAGGTCAAGGTTGACCTAGTTAAGTTGTATTTTGATGTTTGACACTCGTGGAAGAGTTGTATTCTTGATATGGGACAAATGTTTGGGAGATTATTAGTGCAACGTAGGTCAAGGTTGACCTGGTTGACCTAATTCGGGAAAGAGTCCAAGTATGGAGACTTGGCACTGGGAAAAGTCCAAGTATGGAGACTTGGCACGGAGAAGTCCAAGCAGGGAGCTTGGCACGAGGGAAAGTTCTAACTGGGATGTTAGGCAGGTGGAAAGTCCTGGTGAGTGAAGCCAGACAGTGGGAAAGTCCTAACTGGGATGTTAGGCAGTATGGAAAGTCCTGGTGAGTGAAGCCAGGAAGTGGGAAAGTCCTAACTGGGATGTTAGGCAGTTGGAAAGTCCTGGTGAGTGAAGCCAGGCAGTGAGAAAGTCCTAACTGGGATGTTAGGCAGTGTGGAAATCCTGGTGAGTGAAGCCAGGTGAAAGTCCTGGTGAGTGAAGCCAGGCAAGGGAAAGACCTAGTGAGTGAAGCTAGGCAGTTTGGAAGTCCTGATGAGTGAAGCTAGGCAAGGGAAATCCAGATGGGTCAAGGTTGACCAGACATCTGGTGAAAAGTCCAAGCAGGGAGCTTGGCACGGGAAAAGTCCAAGGATGGAGACTTGGCACGGAGAAGACCAAGTTGGAGACTTGGCACGGAAAGCCGGAGAGGGCTCGGTAGCTCGTTCTCCGGACTGTGGTCAGAGAGGGCTCGGTAGCTCGTTCTCTGGACCGGACGAAGTCGGAGAGGGCTCGGTAGCTCATTCTCCGGACTAGGTCAAGAGAGGGCTCGGTAGCTCGTTCTAAGGACCATTTAGGGTTTAGGGCTGGAGCTCTAAACCTGGATCGGTCTGGTGACCGATCCAGCGATACGCCTGAGTATCTGATCGGTCTGGTGACCGATCAGATAACAAACAGAAGGGTTCTGTAAGTCATCTGATCGGTTTGGAGACCGATCAGATGAGTTGAGCCAACCTGCTGTGAGTGAACTGATCGGTCTGGAGACCGATTAGTAGGGAGTCTGATCGGTCTCCACGACCGATCAGAGATGCAGCCACCTCTCTGGAAGAGAGGTGGGATCGGTCCGGGGACCGATTAGACTGGGGCCTGATCGGTCCCCAAGACCGATCAGAGGTTCCCTGGACTGATCAGGCCCCAGCCTGATCGGTCCAGGTCCTAGCCGTTGCGTAACAACGGCTAGTTTCTGCTGTGTCTTCTTCGCAGGTTATAAAAGGAGTTCAAGGATTTCTACAGTGCAGTCTTGCTACTTCTTCTTCCTCCTTGAGCTGCTGTTCTTCTGACTGCTGTAATTTGAGCTTTGCTGAGCTCGCTTCATCGGCTGGTTCCTGCTGTTGTAGGCGTCTCGTGAAGTTGCTGCTTCATCCAGTCGACAAGAAGGCAAGCTAGGGTTATTACTTTTGTATTGTACTTAGTTTCTTGCTGTATTCTTGTACACTCTGATCTTGCTGTTGCAAGAAAGTATTGTGGCGAGGTTTCTCCACCCAGAAGGAGTTTGTTTTAGCCGGTTTTCCGGGGACTCATCCACCGACGGATTGATAGGGCTCGTCCACCTTACGGACACGCCGAGGAGTAGGAGTTTCATCTCCGAACCTCGTTACATCGTCGAGTTCGAGTTTGAGGTTTGCTCTTCCTTATTTTCGTTTCTATTGGTTTATTTTCTGCTGCGCTAACCTGGTTTGTAGAAAGAAACGAACGATTTGGGGGCGGCTATTCACACCCCCCCTCTCTAGCCGAGGACCATCGATCCTAACAATTTCAACGACTTGTCCTAGTTTCAATCAAAAATATGAAAGGTATCGATCAAAAATATCAATCAACACATTAACCAAAGTTAGATAAATTCTAGGTAAAGGTCCAACCAAGTTTCCTTGGTTAGAATATATGAGTAAGATCTAGAAACCAAATACACATGAATTATGTAATGGTCTTCTCCATACTCAATTTATGTCTCTTCAACCTAATTATTCAAGAGATGCATGATACATTTTGAATAATTTGGCTGATCCTAGCATCTCACCCAATTTCTAGCAAACAAAAATAATTTGTTAAACCTTATAGTTTGTGTGAGATGTCCCCAAGTTGCCCAAGTTAATTTCCCAATTTCTCTTGTCGTTTTAATTGTCCTTATTGATCATTATGAAGTCCTAATGGCCTATTGAGCCAAACACATTCTCAATTCTCTCCTTAAATGACTAAATTCATTTTTCGGAAGGAGTTTGGTGAAAATATCAGCTAGGTTTGATTTTGACTCAACATATGTGAGCGCAATGTCTCCCCTAGCTACGTGATCTCTAATGAAGTGATGACACACTTCAATGTGTTTGGTCCTTGAATGATGGACTGGATTTTTCGTTAGGTTTATTGTGCTGATGTTGTCACACAGCACTTGCACTCCCTTATACGAAAGCCCATAATCTTCTAGGGTGTGGATCATCTACAACAATTGTGATACACTCTCTCCCATGACAATGTATTCAGCCTCGGTCGTGGAGAGAGCAACGCAATGTTGCTTCTGACTTGACCAACTAACCAATGATGAACCTAAAAATTGGCAACCCCCACTAGTGCTTTTTCGATCCAATTTGCACCCAGCATAATCGGAGACGGTATAACCTATCAAGTCAAAAGACTCCGTACGAGGTTACCATAGACCTACTCTAATTGTGCCCTTAAGGTATCTCAGGATTCTCTTAATTGCAATTAGATGAGATTCCTTGGCACAGACTTGATATCTAGCGCACATGCCCACAGCAAAAAGTATGTCCGGTCGACTAGCTGTGAGATATAGAAGACTACCGATCATGCTTTTATATTGCGTTAGATCAACTGGATTCCCATTCTCATCATTGTCAAGGCGAGTGTTTGTCGCCATTGGAGTGGATATTTCCTTAGAGTCACTCATTTTGAATTTCTTGAGCATCTCTTGAGTGTACTTCGTCTGATGGACATAAATGTCATCTCGAGTTTGTTTGATTTCAAGTCCAAGGAAGAATGTCAATTCTCCGACCAGACTCATCTCAAACTCACTTTCCATGTGAGTGATAAATTCATTCAAATATCCCTTGTTATTTGAGCCACAAATTATGTCATCGACATACACGTGGGCTACAAATATGTTTTCACCATCTCTACGCAGAAATAGGGTTGGATCTATTTGACCTCTTACAAAACCCTTTTCTAGTAAGTAAGTTGACAACCTTTCGTACCAAGCTCGAGGTGCTTGTTTAAGCCCATAAAGAGCTTTCTTGAGCTTGTACACGTGGTTTGGAGCTTCGGTATTCACAAACCCCGGTGGTTGTTCAACATAGACCTCTTCTTTAATGAAACCGTTTAAGAAGGCCGATTTAACGTCCATTTGATAGAGCTTGAAGCCTCTATGTGCAGCAAAAGCTAGCATCAAATGAATGGACTCTAATCGGGCCATGGGAGCATAAGTCTCATCATAATCGAGACCTTCGACTTGACTATAGCCCTTGGCTACAAGTCTTTCCTTGTTTCTTACGACTTCTTCCTTTTGGTTTAACTTATTTTTGAAGACCCATTTGGTTCCAATAATGGTGGTCTTCTTAGGTCTAGGAACTAAGTCCCACACTTGGCTCCTTTCAAATTGACCTAACTCATCTTGCATAGCTATGACCCAATCAGGATCGTGCAATGCCTCATCAACTAATTTTGGTTCGATTTCTGAGATCAAGGCGACCTCATTAGACTCATTTCTAAAGAATGATCTAGTCCTAACCCCTTGTTGGATGTCTCCAACAATCTAGTCTTGGGGATGACTAGAGGCTATCCTGGATTGCCTTAGCGTCGGCGGTGCCTCATGAGTGGTCTCACTAGGCACAGGCAAAGACTCAGTATCAGGCAAAGGATCAGCCTGAGCCCTTTGTTGCCTTTGCTCATCGTCATCGGAGTCAGCTTCGACTCTTTCTATGTTTTGATCATTCAAACTTAGCCTTCTAAGTTCAAATTGAATTTCTCCTACATCCCTCGATTGATCATTTGATTTAGGGATTTCTTCAAATGCTACATCCGAGGACTCTTCAATCAATTTAGTCCTATTGTTGTAGACTCGATAGACTTTGCTGATAAGAGAGTACCCGACCAGTATTCCTTCATCAGCCTTAGCCGTGAACTTTCCAAGATGATCCTTGGTGTTCAAGATAAACACCTTACAACCAAACACCCTAAGATGTTTAATTGTAGGGGGTTTTCCAAACCAAAGTTCATGGGGAGTCTTTCCTAAAAACCTATGTATCAAGACTCGGTTTTGCACATAACAAGCTGTATTTACAGCTTCAGCCCATAAGTAGCTCGGTAGTGAGTACTCATTCAGCATGCTTCGTGCAGCTTCTTGCAAGACTCGATTCTTTCTCTCCATAACCCCATTTTGCTGTGGGATCCTTGGAGTAGAGAACTCATGCCTATATCCTTTTTCTTGACAAAATTCTAAAAATCTATGATTTTGAAATTCTCCACCATGATCACTTCTAATTGTTTTAATTGTTGTTGATTTTTCATTTTCAGTTCTTCTACAAAAGGAAACAAAAATGTCTATGGTTTGATCCTTATTTTTCAAAAAGAAAGTCCATGTATATCTAGTAAAGTCATCAATGATCACTAAGCAATATCTACTTCCATTTAATGAAATGACATTACTACAATCAAATAAGTCCATATGCAATAAATCTAAAGCAGTAGAGGTACTTACAGCGCTTTTACCTTTATGAGACGCTTTTGTTTGCTTACCCTTTTGACATGCATCACATAATTTTGTCTTTTGGTACTTGATGCTTGGTAGGCCTCGCACTAATCCTTTGTTGGCTAGCTTTCGAATATTCTTCATGTTCACATGGGCCAACCTCCTATGCCAAAGCCATGATTCTTCTTCTTTTGACATGAAACACTTAGCAGAGGCATTAGTAGAACTTTTAAAAGATACTTGATAAATGTTATCTACCCTTGTGCCTACTAGTACCGTGTCAAGTGTGTCAATGTGTTTGACCAGACATTGATTTGAATGAAACTCAATTGTGTAACCTGTATCACACAATTGGCTAACACTTAGGAGATTAAAGGTCATCCCCTTGACTAGAAGGACATTTTTGATTTGGAGACATTCGGATATATGAATATCTCCAACTCCTATAACCTTAAGGCTACCATTATTACCAAAAGACACATTACCTCTATTTTTATTTTGAAGGGTAGTGAAGAGTGACTTGTCCCCGGTCATGTGCTTGGAGCATCCACTATCAACAAATCAAGTTGATAGATGCTCCCCCTTGACAAATGCCTACAAGACACGAAAGATAGACGTTTTAGGTACCCAAATCTTGGGACCTAATGCATCTACAATGAAAGACCTAGGAACCCATGCCTTGGTCACACCCTTCCTAGTCTCATGAACCCTAGAAGCATGTGATCTATGAAATTGGGTTCTAGACACTAGTGAAATGAAACTAGACTCCTTAGGTTGATATCCTAACCCAGTCTTGTTGTAGACCGCCCTTTGGGCATTTAAAATCATATCTAAGGTCTTAGAGCTAGTTGAGAATTTTTCAAGCATTTTCTTGAGTTTCTCAACTTCACCCTTTAAGGCTTTGTTTTCATCCTCAAGGAGCTCTTGATGTAGGTCATCAACCTCATCTTCCCTAAGAGCCTTCAAGTGCTCTACTTCATCTTTTAATGATTTAATTTCAGTTTTTGATTTCTTAAGCAAAGTAGATAAATGTGCAATAGTTTTATAACATTTCTCTAAATGCGGAGAGGTTACCTCTTCATCATCCGAAGATGATGAAGCTGCGGTTGAGGTGTCACTTGTGTCACCATCACTCCCGGAATCCGGTTCCTCCCTTGCCATGAACGCTAATTGACGTGTGCTTTTCTCCTTCTTCTCTTCCTCCGATGAGCTTGAGGAGGATTCATCCCAAGTAGTCTTGAGAGCTTTCTTCTTCTTGGCCCTTTCCTCCTTCTTCTTGAGTTTTGGACACTCGCTCTGATAGTGTCCTTTCTTGCTACACTCATAACAAGTAACATTAGTTTTATCAACATTTTGATCGATAGGTTTACCTTTCCCTTTGTATCTCCGGCTTCTTCTCATGATTCTCCTTACAAAGTTGGCCATCTCGCTTGATGATGAACCACCTTCATCATCGGACTCGGAGGAGGATGAGGATGAAGGAATCTCTTTTTCCTTCTTCTTTTCCTTCTTACTTCTTCCATCCTTGCTCTTTTCTCCTGCAACTAAGGCAATACCTTTCTCTTTTTGACCCTTGTTAGCAAGTTCATGAAGTTCCATTTCACAAAAGAATTCATCTAATTTAACAATTGAAAGGTCCTTGGAGACCTTGGAGGCATCTACCATCGATGACCACAAGGCATTCCTCGGAAAGGCTTTGAGAGCATACCTTACAAGATCGCGATTCTCTACGCGTTCATTTACGGAATGAAGACCATTGATGATTTCTTTGAACCTTCCGTGTAGTTCACTTGCCGTCTCGTTCTCCTTCATGGTGAGGTTTTGTAGTTGGTTTAGGAACAAGTCTCTCTTGGCGATCCAAGAGTCTCGGGTTCCTTCTTGGAGCTTGATGAGCTTGTTCCACAAATCTTTTGCGCTCGTGAATGGACCTACCTTGACGAGTTGATCCTTGGCTATCCCACATTGTAGAGTGACCACCGCCTTGGCATCGGCTTGTCCTTTGCGAGTTTGCTCGGTGGACCACCTTGATGAGTCAAGTTCCTTACCTTCTTCGTCCTTCGGAGGTGTAAACCCTTCCTTGACAGAGAACCACATGGAGATGTTGGTCTTGAGATAATATTCCATGCGGCTCTTCCAATATTAAAAGTCCGCTCCGTCAAAGTAGGGTGGATGATTGGTGCTAAACCCTTCCTTCATAGCCATCTTCTTGCTCTTTAGGGTGTTAATCCGGATGAAGAGCACCAAGCTCTGATACCACTTGTTAGGACCTTCGGATGGCTAGAGAGGGGGGGGGGGTGTGAATAGCCTCCTTTAAAACTTAAACAATCTTCTCACAAAAGTTTGTTAGCACAGCGGAAATATGCAAAAGAAAAACTAATACAAGGAAAAGAAACAACCCACAACTAACACAAGTATGTACGAGGTTCGGGGATAACTTGCCCCTACTCCTCGGCGTGTCCGTAAGATGGACGATCCCTTGACCTTTCGGTAGATCACACCCCGGATAGATTCCGGCTAAGAATTTCTCCTTCTCGGTGGAGTAACCTCTCCACAAAGTCTCAGAAAATATTTAAATGAAGCACAAGACTTACAGGGGTTAGTGACTAAAGGGAATGAAAAATAAGCTTACAGCCACGATGAAAGCAGAGTGCAAAACCAGAAGAAGTTCCTTAGCCAAAAGCTCAACAACACGCAGCACTCTTGCTTGATCGACCGAGAGTTTTCCTCTTTTTTTTTTGGGTTATCTTTTCGAACATCTCATACTCCTTCTTCTTATGCCTCTGCCTTTTCCATTGCGTTTGCCTGTATCGAATCACTGCAACCTGAACCGAATCACTACTGCCAACTCAGGCGTCGCCAATCACTTTACCTCCTCATCTAGTTCTCTGAACTCACACTAATACCATCCATGGTCTTCACTGGTGTCTCTGAGCTCGAACCAATAGCCAGGAGTCAAGCTGATTGCAACCAGAACACAGCCAGATCGCCAGTAACCGTTGATGCTCCAATTGCACCATTTGCAGCCAAACACAGTAGAAAAACCACTTTGTCTTATTCCTCTGATAGACCTTAATTTGAACTTAAGCACTGGCATGATACCTGCAACATGCAACGTAAAAAGCTCACACCAGATGGTTAAATCAGACGAATTAGAAGTTGCAGAGAAACAGACAGTGTTGTGGATCGGTCAGCAGACCGATCCATAGCCCTCTGGACCGATCAGGACATATCCTGATCGGTCTGGGAGGCTTCTGATCGGTCTGTGGACCGATCAGCCTATAGGTGGATCGGTCCACAGACCGATCCCCTATTGTCCTCTGAATCCCATCGCTTCCTGATCGGTCTACAGACCGATCAGATAACTTACAGTGAACTACTGTTTGGTTACTGATCGGTCACCGGACCGATCAGATAACCCACAGAAAGCTACTGTTTGGTTACTGATCGATCACCAGACCGATCAGATAACCACAGTATCACTGGATCGGTTTGTTGACCGATCAGATATCCATAGTATCACTGGATCAGTCAACAGACCGATCCAATGCCTATGTAAGGTAGGTTTGGCGCTTCCCAACCCTAAACCCTAAAGCCTTTCTAGTCTAGAGAACGAGCTACCGAGCCCTCTCTGACCTAGTCTAGAGAACGAGCTACCGAGCCCTCTCTGACCTAGTCCGGAGAACGAGCTACCGAGCCCTCTCCGACTTCGTCCGGTCCAGAGAACGAGCTACCGAGCCCTCTCTGACCTAGTCCGGAGAACGAGCTACCGAGCCCTCTCCGACTTCGTCCGGAGAACGAGCTACCGAGCCCTCTCTGACCTAGTCCGGAGAACGAGCTACCGAGCCCTCTCCGACTTCGCGTGCCAAGTTTCCATACTTGGACTTTTCCCTTCCACCTGATCAACATTGATCAGTAATCAATCAGAGTTTAATTAATATCTGATACAAACTTAAATCAGTGTCAACATCAAAACAGCAGCCAGGTCAGACCGTATCAAAAATAAGGGGGGGGGGGGAGGCCCCACCCCGTTGCCCTAGTGGAGGTCAGTGCCCAGTGGAGGTCAGAGTCAAGGTGGTCAAACACCTCTATACCACTGGTCGATCGGGGAGTCCACTCGCCCGATTGGGATAATGAAGAGCTGATCCAACATCATAATAATTCGGCGGAGTTTCAAGCTTCCGATGCTTAAAAAGACTGCTAGGTATTTGCAAGGGCACGCCGAGTGACTTCCACACTCGACCTTATATAGAGCTATAAGAACGGGGCATATTTACGACCGAGCTGCACATAAACAGAAGGGTGGTCGAGCGGCTTTCTCGCTCGTCCAGATAATGGCTCATGGATCATGACAGCGGGAGCACTGGTCGAGCGACCTTCCCACTCAACAAGGTAATACAGTCATCCGAGCATAAAATAAGAACCCAAGCCGAGCAGTTATCCCTCGAGTGGCTATCCCGCTCGGCCTAGTAAAAGACACTACTAGCTAGATATTATCTTTTTGGGAGCATGCGCCGCTGACAGGCGACATGGTCGATGACTGGTTCAGACAGAAGATCGTATATCAGAAGCTTCTATTGCCACTTCAGAGATATACATCTTTTCAAGGAAAGTTTCGAGAAGTGTGCATGCCTTAGGAAGCGTGCACGCACACTACGGGAGCTCTATATAAAGGGGGTCCAAGCTTCAGCGGAGGTATGCGTTAATCTATTGTTGTTGTTACTGTTCGCTACTTTGTTTTGCTTCCACACACCGCCGGTGACTGACTTGAGCGTCGAAGGGCTAACGCCGGGGACCCCTTCCCTAGCTCGGCATTGACGTAGTTGTGATTGTAGGGTCGTGCGGAGTTAACACACGATCAACCGGAGTATCACATCCCTAATTTCTATCACCTCAACTATCGGACAGAATTATTTATACTGTCGGATTGAAATATAGCAACATAGAAGACTTTTAAAAATATATTAATTTTACTTTAAAATAATTCAAAATTCTATAAATCTATCAATTTATCATGCAAGTCTTTTTAATTTTTCTACAAATTCATATCTGATTTCAATAACGTAAATTGATAGAATTTTTATATTTGAAGGGGTTTAAATTTTTTTTATCATAAACTCATTATATACCTGGACCAATAATAATCACTAATCAACATCAATTTCCAACCAGCTAAAATAGACTTTATTATAATTTTTTTTAAAAAAATAATAAATATAATTAGCCTCATTGATTAATCTTAAAGTGACAGATTTAGTTTCATAAATTTTTTTCATCAATCATCAGGATAAATCTAGAAACACGCTCGATGAGTCACTTAAAAACCCAATATCCATTGTTGTACGTCTCATTTAAAATTTTTTTTTCTATAAATAGACCATAATTAAGAATTGAATCATAAGTATAATTTGAATATTTTTAATTTTTCAACTAACTGTATTCTAACTTAAGATTTACCAATTTAAAACATATCAATTTTTAAATTTTTAAACAGTATATATTCACCAGTAGTTTCAAATAAAATGACGGATAGATTTTTTAAAAAAATAAATTAATTTAAATAAATACTAATGCACTCTTACCGAGTTTTTAATGTACCAAATGCACTTAAATTTGATAGCGTTGAGAACAGTCATTTTCGAACGAAAAAAAAAAAATAGAGAAGCAGCACATAGATCCATGCATTTATTTCGAAAAAAGAGAGACCTAATGGGCATGTGATAGATGTTTTAAAAATTACGAAAGCTAATTACGTGAAATAGGTAATACGCATGTAAGAAAAAAGATATTGCTTATCCACGAGATACGATGACAATTGATTTTTATAATAATAAATATTACATGAAATAATATTTAATATTTTAATAATTGTATTTTCATACGAACTACAATATTTTATAAATCGTGTTAATAATTATTCTTTTCTTTAGTTTCAATTTTTATATTAAACATAATCCTTTTCTTTTATTGTCCTAGGATGGATTAAAATTTTATAAACCTATTTAAAGACATGTCTAAACATGCCAACCCACTTAGGCCCGCGTCTTATGTGAATCGGTCCATGACAACCTTGAGTTGGCATGCAGATTGAGATTTTTTTTAATGAATTCATGAGTTTGACCTGTCGAAATGGCAACTCAAATTTAAAATTTCAATCTTTTTTATATTTTTTTTAGAAACTCGTGGACTTTACATGTCTAAACCACAACCCAAATTTAAAAATTTCAATTTTTTTTCTCTCTATATATACACAGGCTCGTGGATTGACTCACCTAACCCACAACTCATATTGGATTGGGAATTTTCCAACCCACAACGATAGTGGGTCGACTCGCCCTGCCATATGACAGGTTTCTGGTGGGTCAGTCCACCCTGCCACGAATTGGCTAGTTTGACAAATCTAATAATAGTAGGGCACTCATGCAGTCTTCTAAGCATTCCGGTTCGATTCTCAAGTGCAATGCACTGTAGATGACAAACTTGCAATATTAGGTTGTTGGGTCGTCCACTACGAACACTTTTAGATTTATCTCGATAGTTAGTGAAAAAATTATGTGAAACCAAATTAGTCATTATTAGAATTAATCGGTCCGAACAACTGATTCGACACCCCGCCTTATATATATATATATTGGTGTAGTGGAGGAGGAGAGATTAGTAATGGAAGGAGCATTGGAAGGGGTATCACCACTCTTATGCACGATGAAAGGATAATCAGAAATAATAGGAGAGATGACCGGGATAGACAGGAAAAGAGCATAATCTTTCGTAAATAAGAGAGTTCGGTCAGGAGTGATAAGAAAATTTAGACCAAGAATTAAGTGGATATTGTTTATGCAATAGGGGCTTGATCCAAATCTTGGAAAGCGATAGAGAGGTGTTAAAAGTGTCACGATTATTGTAAAACCTTAAGTGAATGTCGGGTCGCCCTATGGTAACTGTACTTGGGTTGGACTGAGTGAACATGAAGTTCAAATCGTTGAGAAAGAACAAATCCTCCTATTGATTTGATAGCTCATCCATTTCTTGATGAAAATGGTCATATGGATCTGGTGCTCTTGATAAATTGTTTAGGAATGAATTTATCATGGTTTAGTTTAAAAAAGATTGTGTGAAGACCTGATTTTGGACATGATGATGGACACTAGTGGAGATACCTTTGAAGGTTAAGTTAGGTTCGACTCGTAGAAATCTTAATACCATAAAATTGAACCTAAGTTTATGATTACTTTGTGTCATGTGTAGGTTTGGATCTTAGGGATTTCAGATGTTGGGTCTAGTTACTTATATGTTTCTTCTATGCTCTTCATCATGATAATTTAATGAGTCACATGTTAATTTTATGTGTTTTAAATTTTTATTCTAGTTATATCTATGTTTTTCTTGCTTTCTAACAAGATGACTTAGTGAGTTATATGTTAAAATTCTATGCCTATGTTTTATGTGTTTTAAATTTTTATTTTAGTTATATCTATGTTTTTCTTGCTTTCTAACAAGATGACTTAGTGAGTTATATGTTAAAATTCTAGATGACCTTTCACCTAGCCTTTTAATGAATGATTTTTCATCTAGCCATGACTTTTCATCTAGCATTTTTAATGGATAACTTTTCATTTAACCATGACTCTTTATCTAGTCATGACCTTTCACCTAGCCTTTTTAATGGATGATCCTTCATTTAGCCATGGTTGACATATAAATAGCCAAGGCATTGTCTTCCAAAGGCACACTTGAATCCTTTGAAAAACTTCCTGTCCAAGTGCTGTAGAAATTCATCCAAACCTCATCCACATTTCATGCAAGTTTCTACCCAAATTTTGATCAACAAGTGCAAGTTCAAGTCCCGTAAAATTTCTGCCCAAAATCAAAGAAGTTTTTGACCATGTAAGTGGGCTTTTCGTTTCGAGTATAGCTGCAGAATATGTTTACATTTCATCATTTTATATTACAAATTCATTTCTATGAATTTTGATTAAGTGCTATGATTTTGTTTCTTCAATGTCACACCCCGTGACCTAGGCGCGTGACACCGGCGTTGCTCGCGAATATAAATACTCAAAAACAACAAGTCTCATAAAATGCATTCTAAACCAGTAATAATATAATGAAAATATTGTCTTTACAATCCAAAAGCGAAAGCGTACAAATAAAGATAACATGAACTAAAAGGATGAATCACTTGGACACGACTTGATTACCAGCACCAAAATATTTCTTGCTCCTCCTTTTCGACTTATTCCTCGTCTTTATCTGGGGATGAGAGTAGGGGGGGGGGGGAGTGCTTGAAAAAACACTCAGTAAGTGGGATCGATCAAATATAGCACGATAGAAGACAAAACATAGCAAGATATTCGGAATTCATGACAAAAACATATTTCATGAAATATGACGAAACATAACTTAATCAAAAACATATACTTTTAGCAAGACATTCAGAATTTATGACAAAAACACAACTTAATCAAAAACATAGCACTTTTAGCAAAACATTCGGAATTCATAACAGAAACATAACTTAATCGAAAACATAGCAGTTTTAACAAGACATTCGGAATTCATGACAGAAATATAACTTAATCGAAAATATAGCACTGTTAATCATCTTGTTTTCCATGGTATTACTGATCAGTCCCCTATATGTAATTCTTCTAAAGGGTGAGGTCATATATCAATTATTATTACCCACCGGATAAGGGCCATATCTTGTCATATTTTATCATGTTTTTAGAAATTTCCTTTACTGATCACTCCTCTATATGTAATCCCTCTAAGGGGTTAGGCCATATATCGGTTATTATTACCCACCGCATCAGGGCCATAACTTGTCATATCTTATCATATTTTTAGAAATTTCCTTTATCATATCTAACTTGAGTCATAAAAGTGCATCTTGGAATAAAAAGAAATAAATTTGCAATATAAAATGATGAAATGTAAACATATTCCATAGCTATACTCGAAACGAAAATCCCACTTACTTGGTCAGAAACTTCTTCAGTTTTAGACAGAAACTTTACGGAACTTGAACTTACACTTGTTAATCGGAACTTGGGCTCGAAACTTGTGTAGAAACTTGCACAAAGGTTTAAGTGTCCATTATTTGGAAGACAATGCATTGGCTATTTATAGGTATGAAGGGGTGGCCAAGTCATATGAAGAGATGGCTAGATGGAGGGGCATTCATTAAAATGGCTAGGTGAAAGGTCATGGCTAGATGGAAGTTACAAGTAGATGGAGGGTCATTCATTAAAAAGGCTAGGTGAAAAGGTCATGGCTAGATGGAAGTTACAAGTAGATGGAGAGTCATTTATTAAAAAGGTTAGGTGGAAGGTCATAGCTAGATGAAAGTTACAAGTAGATGGACAAGTATTCATTAAAAAAAGTAGGTGAAAGGCCATGGATAAATGAAAAGTCATCCATTAAAAACGCTAGTTGAAAAATCATCATACCATTACAACTTAGCACATGAAACATAGGCATAACTAGAACAAGTCCAAGTTACATAAAAGGATTAACACATGACTTATTATGTTATCATGACAAAACCAAAAGAAACATAGACATAATGTAAAATGCGGCAACAAATAATAATTAAATAATAAGGTTTAATAGACAAATAACCTTATTAGGATTTTTAGAAATTTTTAGAAATTTTCTGGGATTTAATTGGAGCTCGTATGATGTATTTAGAGGGGATGCACTAATGGGGCCGATAAAAGCCTGTTTGGAATACCCATTAAGTTGGAAGTTGATTGAGAAATTAACCTAGGTCGTTTTAATTAAACCTTAGGTTATAAATATAAACCCTAAGTTTAACCCCTTTAATTGCCGAGTTATATTCTCTCCTCCCGATCTTAGCCGTCGCCCCCTTCCCTCTCGGCCAACTCGAGCTCCCTCTTTTCTCCCGAGCCCTCTCCCTCTCACGAACTCTTCTCCCCAAAACCCGCCAACCACAACCTCTAGCGAGTTCTCGTTCCCGTGCCCTAAGCCCGACGTTGCTGCCATCCCTCTCCCTCACGTGACCTTGTTGTGCCACCCATCGCCGCCGCGCGCGATCAACAGTCGCGGCCGCCTCTCGTGCCGATTTCTTCCTCGCCGAGCTCTCCCTCACACGATCCAGACAGCCAGCGATCACAGCAACTGGCATCTTCCTTCCCTCGCACGAGCACCACCACAGCAGTCGCCGGCCTCCTCCCTTCGCACTGTGCCCTAATTGATCCGACAAGTACATCTTTATGTTAGTATGATTTCCATGAGATAAGGGATAGATGTTTAGGAGAAGTGGAATATGCCGATTATGTTGATTGTTTTGATTGATTAAGATGCGATTGAGGTGTTTGGTGATGTTCTTGATTCGGTGATGAAGTTTTTGAATTGGATTCGTGATGGTTCCGGTTGTAAGCAATGGTGTCTTCTCTTTTGGTTGTTCGGTTGGGTTCGATTGAGTTCTTGTATTATCGGAGTCTTGGGTTTTGACCGGCGAAGCTCTGATTTTCTTGTGGTATTGAAATCACTGATCGGTTGCGATTTGGAGCAAAGATGTTTCTCTCCTTGGTGTTTCCACTAATGCTTCCTAGGTGTGGAGATATTCCCAGTAGAATAAGCTACTCTGGAAATTGGTTGTAGTTTCCTTAGTTTTCCAATTTTGCTATGGGCTGGATTTGTGTGGATTTAATTTCGTGGATGTTCTGTTTTTCTGGTTATGCTGAGGAATCTAGATCTAAAACCATGCCATATTGCCTCTTCGTATGACTAAAGTTTTATTGTTTGGTTTCTCATTTAGCTGGGGATTGTTTTGGGGAGTTTGAATTTAGGTAGTTTCTTATATGGAAGTTAGCTTAATCAGTAAGCAGGTCTATTTGTGAAGAATGATATGAATGAATTAGGTTAAGGATAATGAGGATAGATTTGTGAATGGTTATGATGTTCTGTTTTTCCTTGATGTTCTCGGGTTCATGAATGGAGTCATGCCTACCCAATACGAATGACTAGTTAATGATGTGCACGTGTGGTGCAATTATTAGATTGGGTTTGGGTTTAATTAGTTGTGGTTTATGCAATTAGTTAAACTGTACATTATGTGATTTACAGGATTGTAATTCGAGACGAGCACTTCGACGTGGAGATTGTTTAGCTCGGTCTACATTTAAGGCGGGTACTTCTTGCTTTGTTTCTTTTAGTACTTTGACCTTAGTGCATGAATTATTTTGGATAAGGACTGTTTACCTTGACTCCACTCTTACTTTCCTGCGCTTGATACTTCCACTCAAAATCTTTGAGTTACTCATTTTTATATCCATACAGTCTCTTGTTGTTGTCCATGATCAGTAATAGATACTAGATACCATGTTTGTGTGTTTTGACTGTTGTTTATTTATGTACGATATTGAGCATGCTGGCTTCATGTAACATACCTATTTCTGTCTATATATATATATATATATATATATATATATATATATATATATGATGACTGTTGCATTGTTCACATCATGTCATTACATGCATGCCGTATCCTCGGCCACTCAAGAGAGTGGTAGCTGGAGTTGATGCCGCTTGTCCTGTCATGCCGCACTCGGCCACTCGTGTGAGTGGTAGCTGGAGTACGAGCAGCAGGGACCCCGTCGCAGATGTAGCTAGTTAGCTACTATGCAACTGTCCCCTCGGCCACTCATGTGAGTGGTAGCTGGAGTGGTGTACAGTCTGTCACTGACCCGACCTCTCGACCATATAGGGGTCATGGTGCAGAGAGGTGGGCGGGAGTGACCATCCGTGCATACGCTGTTATTTACTTTGGTTGCTGCTGTTATATATGTTGTTATTGCTTATTTACTGCTGTCGTTCATATATGCTGATATGCTTACTTGTGTTGAGATATATTCTCATTGTAAATGTTTAATCATTGGATATTTGTATATACCTTTCTTATTATCTCTATAGTTATGAGCAGTACTGTAGCAGATTAGTATCAGTTCTGACCTACTATACCTAGCCTAGGATATGGTTTCAGGTATGAACATTTATTTTGGTTCTATTATAGTATCTGCTATTCCTCTTATGAGACTGTATACTCTTGGCCCAATTTCTATTTGTACATTATGTTCATGCACTATCTTTCTCTACCCGCTGAGTTCCAATACTCACCACCTCGCAAAATGGTTTTCTTTCGCCAGGTAACAGGTAGATGAGTCATGGATGCTTGGAGAGATGTCGGCTGCCAGTCCCACGTCACACTCGAGGATAGTTTTCTTGTTTTGTTTTAGTATTGTTTGGATGGTATGTTGATTTTGTGTATTTTGCTTTTCAATGAGTCGATGTGAATTTTTGGAGTCTAGTCTGGTGGTTGCAGACATTTTTGTTAGTGTCGTTGTTAGTTTTACGTTCGTATTATTTTGTGTCTTCCGATGTGCATGTTTCCAGTCATGTGGGTTGTTGTTAACTGTGTGGTTGTTTTTACTCATTTATGTCCAGCCAGGGTGGCTGTGTATATTAATTGCGTGGTTATATTATTTCTATTGTGTATATATTCCAGTCGAGTGTGGCTGATGTATATTTTGTATGTAGTAATTCATATTGTCCGCCGTACAGGGGAGGTGCTGCCGAAATTTCTTCGGACAGGGATCCCCCCCCCCCCCCCCCCGGGGCGTGACAATTTAGTGGTATCAGAGCCAAGTTGCGAAGCCTATTTTTATGTTTCAGATTTTGCGATTTATTTTTAGTGTTTTGGATTTTCGAGTTAATCTGATACCAATTTAGTGGTATTAGAGTAGTTTCGATCTTGTTTTGATTTATGATTTTTGAGTTAATCTGATACCAATTTAGTAGTATCAGAGCAGGTATACGATGTCCATTGTTTTTCGTATGTTGGATTTTTGAGTTAATCTGATACCAATTTAGTGGTATCAGAGCCAAGTTTGTGAAGCCTATTTATGTGTTTCGGATTGTGCGATTTATTTTTCGTGTTCGGTATTTTCGAGTTAAGAGCATGGTTCGAGTCAAATGTTGTGTTTTGTGTTTTGAAATTTCGATCTTCTTTCGATTTATGATCTTCGGTGTTCCGATTGTTTTGTTTTCCCTGTGTAAGTTGATCCCTCGATGTGACTCTCGAGTTGTGGGACCAGGCAGCGGCAGATATCTCCGAGCTATAGGATGTAAGTGGTCTATTGCTAAAACATTTTCCTTACATACTTATTATTAACAGGAATGGCACGAAAAGGGTCGACTGCTATGCATCACCGTGGACAAGGTCGACCACGAAAACAACCCACGGTATCGATGGGTCCCGAACCTGCTGGCCAAGAGACGGAGGTTACAGGAAACCTGAATGAGGTTGATTCAGGTAGCAGTGATCGGAATCCTCCCACCTCTAGTAGGGAGCATGAGTTACGGACGCCGGGAGCACCACCTTCTATACCTGCTCCAGACACTACTGGTTGGGTGATGGATAGAGCCTGAATACCCTTGTTGGCGAAGTCTGTGAAGGATCGAACTACGCTGTTCCATGGGGGTGCTGACCCTTGGGTGGCTCGTAGCTGGTTGAAGAACTTGGAGGGTACATTTTGGTACATGAAGTGTACAGATGAAGAGAAGGTGGAGTTGGCTGCATATCATCTTCGGGATCAAGCCGTCACTTGGTGGGGCATGCAGAAGTCGATCTTTGGGGAACAACATATCACGTGGCAGATGTACCGTGAGGCATTTGAGAGACAGTATTTTCCGGTTACATTTTGTCTAGCCCGTCGTCAGGAGTTTCTGAACCTCAAGCAAGGCGACCGTTCTGTGATGGAGTATAATGCAGAATTCAGTAGATTGGCCGAGTTTTGTCCTCTTCTGGTGGCTCAGGATTATGATCGGATGCATCAGTTTACTCAGGGACTGGCGGCATACATACGACTCAAGATGTCCGGATTTCCCGGTAGTTCCTATCGAGAGGTCTTAGATCGGGCGTTATTCATTGAGATGACTCAGCAACAGGTGAATTTGGAAAAAAGTAATAATAAACAAGTGACACAGAAGAAAGAGAAAAGAGGGCAAAGCTCACAGGTTACTTCAGGAGGGTCCTCTCCACCTCAGAAGACAAGGCGAACCTCGGATGGGGGTTCTCGTTCCTCTCAACAAGACCGGAAGAACAACTTTGGAGGGATCATGTGTTTTCAGTGTGGCTCCAAAAGTCATACCAAAAATGATTGCCCGTTGGATCATGCTATATGCTTCTATTGTAAGCTTCCATGGCATGAGAGTCGAAATTGCACTCTGAAGGCTCAATTAGAGACGACTAAAGATACCACTCAGGGAGGGCGACCCACCCAGCCCCGACAGCAGAAAGGACCTCAGAGGACTCCGAACGCTTCATATCAGCCGCAACTACCGGGGCCCCAGGGAAAGGTTTACCATATCCAGTGTCAGGAGTATCCAGTGATGCCAGCGACCACGCAGTACTCTACTGCGGCGTCCCCTTATCAGACATATCCGGGACAGCAAGACCTTGCACTTCCATCTCAGCCTTATTCAGCATTCCAGCCACAGACTCAGCCTCAGTACCCGCAGCAGCGGCAGGGTGACACTCCTCCGATTCCACGTCAGCCTACTTTAAGGATGCCACCATCGAGTGCAGAGGTGGGACGGGGTTATGCTATCACACGGGAGGAGGCACAGCGGGCAGAGGGATTGGACTTCAAAGAGGTATTAGCCACTTTATACCTTTAGTGTAGATCTATTGATAGATACTGGTAGTTCTCATTCGTTCATCTCTCGGGTATAAAACATGTCATTTGTGGTTCAACGTACTTAGGTCGAAAATTTGGGGACCAAATTTTTATTAGTGGGGGAGAATGTAAAATGCGGCAACAAATAATAATTAAATAATAAGGTTTAATAGACAAATAACCTTATTAGGATTTTTGGAAATTTTTAGAAATTTTCTGGGATTTAATTGGAGCTCATATGATGTATTTAGAGGGGATGCACTAATGGGGCCGATAAAAGCCTGTTTGGAATACCCATTAAGTTGGAAGTTGATTGAGAAATTAACCTAGGTCGTTTTAATTAAACCTTAGGTTATAAATATAAACCCTAAGTTTAACCCCTTTAATTGCCGAGTTATATTCTCTCCTCCCGATCTTAGCCGTCGCCCCCTTCCCTCTCGGCCAACTCGAGCTCCCTCTTTTCTCCCGAGCCCTCTCCCTCTCACGAACTCTTCTCCCCAAAACCCGCCGACCACAACCTCTAGCAAGTTCTCGTTCCCGTGCCCTAAGCCCGACGTTGCCGCCATCCCTCTCCCTCACGTGACCTTGTTGTGCCACCCATCGCCGCCGCGCGCGATCAACAGCCGGGGCCGCCTCTCGTGCCGATTTCTTCCTCGCCGAGCTCTCCCTCACACGATCCAGACAGCCAGCGATCACAGCAACTGGAATCTTCCTTCCCTCGCACGAGCACCACCACAGCAGTCGCCGGCCTCCTCCCTTCGCACTGTGCCCTAATTGATCCAACAAGTACATCTTTATGTTAGTATGATTTCCATGAGATAAGGGATAGATGTTTAGGAGAAGTGGAATATGCCGATTATGTTGATTGTTTTGATTGATTAAGATGCGATTGAGGTGTTTGGTGATGTTCTTGATTCGGTGATGAAGTTTTTGAATTGGATTCGTGATGGTTCCGGTTGTAAGCAATGGTGTCTTCTCTTTTGGTTGTTCGGTTGGGTTCGATTGAGTTCTTGTATTATCGGAGTCTTGGGTTTTGACCGGCGAAGCTCTGATTTTCTTGTGGTATTGAAATCACTGATCGGTTGCGATTTGGAGCAAAGATGTTTCTCTCCTTGGTGTTTCCACTAATGCTTCCTAGGTGTGGAGATATTCCCAGTAGAATAAGCTACTCTGGAAATTGGTTGTAGTTTCCTTAGTTTTCCAATTTTGCTATGGGCTGGATTTGTGTGGATTTAATTTCGTGGATGTTCTGTTTTTCTGGTTATGCTGAGGAATCTAGATCTAAAACCATGCCATATTGCCTCTTCGTATGACTAAAGTTTTATTGTTTGGTTTCTCATTTAGCTGGGGATTGTTTTGGGGAGTTTGAATTTAGGTAGTTTCTTATATGGAAGTTAGCTTAATCAGTAAGCAGGTCTATTTGTGAAGAATGATATGAATGAATTAGGTTAAGGATAATGAGGATAGATTTGTGAATGGTTATGATGTTCTGTTTTTCCTTGATGTTCTCGGGTTCATGAATGGAGTCATGCCTACCCAATACGAATGACTAGTTAATGATGTGCACGTGTGGTGCTATTATTAGATTGGGTTTGGGTTTAATTAGTTGTGGTTTATGCAATTAGTTAAACTGTACATTATGTGATTTACAGGATTGTAATTCGAGACGAGCACTTCGACGTGGAGATTGTTTAGCTCAGTCTACATTTAAGGCGGATACTTCTTGCTTTGTTTCTTTTAGTACTTTGACCTTAGTGCATGAATTATTTTGGATAAGGACTGTTTACCTTGACTCCACTCTTACTTTCCTACGCTTGATACTTCCACTCAAAATCTTTGAGTTACTCGTTTTTATATCCATACAGTCTCTTGTTGTTGTCCATGATCAGTAACAGATACTAGATACCATGTTTTTGTGTTTTGACTGTTGTTTATTTATGTACGATATTGAGCATGCTGGCTTCATGTAGCATACCTATTTCTGTCTATATATATATATATATATGATGACTGTTGCATTGTTCGCATCATGTCATTACATGCATGCCGTATCCTCGGCCACTCGAGAGAGTGGTAGCTGGAGTTGATGTCGCTTGTCCTGTCGTGCCGCACTCGGCCACTCGTGTGAGTGGTAGCTGGAGTACGAGCATCAGGGACCCCGTCGCAGATGTAGCTAGTTAGCTACTATGCAACTTTCCCCTCGGCCACTCGTGTGAGTGGTAGCTGGAGTGGTGTACAGTCTGTCACTGACCCGACCTCTCGACCATACAGGGGTCATGGTGCAGAGAGGTGGGCGGGAGTGACCATCCATGCATACGCTGTTATTTGCTTTAGTTGCTGCTGTTATATATGTTGTTATTGCTTATTTACTACTGTCGTTCACATATGCTGATATGCTTACTTGTGTTGAGATATATTCTCATTGTAAATGTTTAGTCATTGGATATTTGTATATACCTTGCTTATTACCTCTATAGTTATGAGCAGTACTGTAGCAGATTAGTATCAGTTCTGACCTACTATACCTAGCCTAGGATATGGTTTCAGGTATGAGCATTTATTTTGGTTCTATTATAGTATCTGCTATTCCTCTTATGTGACTGTATACTCTTGGCCCAATTTCTATTTGTACATTATGTTCATGCACTATCTTTCTCTACCGGCTGAATTCCAATACTCACCACCTCGCAAAATGATTTTCTTTTGCCAGGTAGCAGGTAGATGAGTCATGGATGCTTGGAGAGATGTCGGCTGCCAGTCCCACGTCACACTCGAGGATAGTTTTCTTGTTTTGTTTTAGTATTGTTTGGATGGTATGTTGATTTTGTGTATTTTGCTTTTCAATGAGTCGATGTGAATTTTTGGAGACTAGTCTGGTGGTTGCAGACATTTTTGTTAGTGCCGTTGTTAGATTTACGTTCGTATTATTTTGTGTCTTCCGCTGTGCATGTTTCCAGTCGTGTGGGTTGTTGTTAACTGTGTGGTTGTTTTTATTCATTTATGTCCAGCCAGGGTGGCTGTGTATATTAATTGCGTGGTTATATTATTTCTATTGTGTATATATTCCAGCCGAGTGTGGCTGATGTATATTTTATATGTAGTAATGTTTCATATTGTCCGCCGTACAGGGGAGGTGCTGCCGAAATTTCTTCGGACAGGGACCCTCCCCCCCCGGGGGCGTGACACATAAAATTTTAACATATGACTCACTAAGTCATCTTGTTAGAAAGCACACTAAGTCATCTATTTAGAAAGCAAGAAAAACATAGATATAACTAGAATAAAAATTTAAAAAATATATAAAATTAACATGTGACTCATTAAATTATATAATGAAGAGCATAGAAGAAATATATGATTAACTAGACCCAACATCTGAAATCCCTATGATCCAAACCTACACATGACACAAAGTAATTATAAACTTGGGTTCAATTTTATGGTATTAAGATTTCTAGGAGTTGAACCTAACTTAACCTTCAAAGGTATCTATACTAGTGTCCATCATCATGTCCAAAATCGGGTCTTCACATCACACCCTCCTTATTGTAAGTTGTTGGAACCCCAAGATTGTTTTGATGTGATCAAACAAGTTAAGTTAGGTCTTGTTTAGTTTATCCCTTGTGTCTAAATGTGTAGGAGCTTAGGAGCATAGGAAGTCGAGCGGAAGACACGGCTAGTGAGAAGGACGGCACGGGGAGAGAGTCGAGGGGCTCGGAGCGTCCAAGGGATTAAGTGCCATGGAAGAGTACACCGGTGGACGAGAAGAATGTACGCGACATTTAAGGGACGAAAAATCGAGGAGGAAGGCTGCTTGAGGAGAAGGTCGAAACTTGGGTTCGAGTGAGCCCTATTCCGGATGATTGAGATCACCCAAGCTAGCGGAGCCGGAGCGAAAGACTCGGACCAAGATGAGCAGAACTGGAGTAGAGGAACCAGACCGCAAAAAGTCAATCCTGTTGACTTTTGTGGTCCGGGCGCCCGGAGCCTTTAAAGTCCGAGTGCCCGGAACCCTTTAGGGCGGCCGGGACCCAAAGTTTATCAAGAGTGATGTGGTCGTTGACCAACGCGTTGGGGATAGATTTCTATCTCACTCCAGGCGCTCGGAACCCTTCCAAGCACTCGGAACAGTGCTATAAATATAGCACTGATTTCAACAGTTATAACAACAACTTGTAATTCCATTTCTTCTGTTCTACTTTTGTCTGTGAGCTGTGAATGTTGTAAGAGGCTACTCCACCCAAAGGAGATCTTCAGAAAAGTGTGTTCATTCTCCTTGGATTAACAATCTTTTGATTGCAAACCAAGTAATTCTTCTTGTGTCTATTTCTTTTTTATTAGTCTCTTTATTTTTAATTACAAGTGTTCCTATTCAAGATATAAGTCGAGAAATGGTTGATTTATTTTTGTAGGGCAACTCACCCCTCCCCTCTTACCAGCCACCAAGGGACCAACAAGTGGTATCAGAGCAAGGACGCTTCAGAAGGACTAACAACCGACTGAAGCAAAGCAACCAATGGCTGAACCAAGCATCATTCCACCAAAATTTGAGGGAGACTACGCACACTGGAAACGCCGTATGGAGGTATTCTTGAAAACAGACTTTAAGATTCGTTTAATAATAAAATATGATTTTGTAGCTCCTACGAATCAAAATGGAGAGGACAAAGAAGAGAGTCTTTGGACGAAGAAAGAGCAAAATGATTCCGTAGCGAATAACCGAGCGGAGTATCACTTGCTGAGTGTACTGCCACCTCAAGAAGTCAATCACATCGGGAGCTACTCGTCGTCCAAAGAACTCTGGAAAAAATTCCTGGAACTCCTCGAAGGCACATCCAAAGCCAGGCTCGTAAGAAGAGACATACTTTGGAACAAACTGACGAATATTCACCTGGAAAGAGGTGAGAAGGTAGTCGATCTACACGCGAAGGTAAAAGAACTAATCACCGAACTCGAAAACCTCGGTGAAACGGTAACCAATCGGGACACGATACGCTACGCACTCAATACCTTTCCCAGGACTCTAGAACGGAGCTCAATAATCGACGCCTACTACATCTCAAAAGAATTGGAGGTAAGTACCCTAGAGGAACTCTTTTCCACTTTAGAATTACATGAAACCAGATGTGCAGGGACAACAAAAGAATCAAGCCAGATTATGGCGCTAAATGCAACTAAGAAGGAGGAACTCGAGTCAGACTCAGAAGAAGATCAAGAAGCTTATATGGTAAGGAATTTCATAAAATTATTTAGATCTAATAAATTTAAAGAAATGCAGAATAAGAAAAATCTAAGAAATAGAAGAAGAGTTCGATGCTACCAGTGTCAAAATGAAGAATACTTAAAAGAGGACTGCCCAGAACTCAAGAAGGAAAAAGGCAAGATGCCCAACAGACACAAGCCTCTAACTGCTACTTGGAATGACAATTCATCATCAAAGTTAGACTTAAAAGAATATGTCGGACTAGCACTGATAGCGAGCTATGAAGGGCAAAGCACATTAGAAGCCAGCATCAATGAAGGGGGAGCGACTTCAGATGAATGCAGTGAAGCAGGGGGAGAGTCAAGCTTCAAGTCTGATATGGTAAGTGAGGCATGCCTCTTACCTCCTGATCAATTTTATTATGGTATTAAGTCTATGACAAAATCTATGTACAAATTAAAAAGAAAAAATAATAAATTAAAAAATAAAAACTTAGAAATAAAAAGAATTTTAGAAAAATCATGTATGATAGAAGATTTTGATAAAGTAAGATTTGAAAATGATAAATTAAAAGAAGAAATAGTAAACTTGAAAAATTCTGCTTGTTCAAATATTTCTACTTTTAGAAACTATAAAGGATTAAACTGGTACTATAGGTTTCACAAAAGTCAGATCAGAAAAATATCAAAAGCTTATATACCTAGAAAATACCTGATTAACCTTGTAGGAAGGAATCTATATTAGATTCCAAAAACTTGTTTAAATTGAAAATGAAATTAGACTTAGGGTTTTAAGATAGAAAATTGAATATTTGAATTCATTAAAAGGCTTTGTCTAGAAGTGGTAGATGATCCAATAACCAAGAAGGCCTATTGCCTCGCTACAGCCTGGAAGCTAATTTCTGAATTAAATATTTAATTGACAAACTAATAAGCATAAAAAATTAATTGCCTTCAATCTTTGTCAATGGTTTAACATTTATTAAAATTTCTTCTAAAAATTAAAAAAAAAATTACTTCACTTAGAAAACTTTTTCAAACTTAACTCAGAAAATTTTTTTATATATAGCAGACTTCATTTAAATTATTTCTGTTAATTGTTTTAATCCATTGCACAAAAATTTTATTTTTAACTTGTAATTTTTTCTGCTTGAAAATTTTCTCACTTAAAAATTTTTTTTACACTTAAAACTTTCTAATTTATTATATATTTTTTAAAAAAAATTAACCTTAGACTTATTAAGGAACCCCATTTTTTATGTGATCAAAGGGGGAGAATGTCAGAAGGATATTAAGTCTAGGGGAAGGTATAATCCAATTTTTAAACTGAAATTTTTTTTTGCACTTATTTACAAAATTAATTGTCTTTACATTGCATTTTTTTTTTTTTGCATTTGTTTACCCTAGCTTAACTTGGGTTGCTCACATCAAAAAGGGGGAAATTGTTGGAACCCCAAGGTTGTTTTGATGTGATCAAATAAGTTAAGTTAGGTTCTGCTTGGTTTAACCCTTGTGTCAAAGTGTGCAGGAGCTTAGGAACACAGGAAGTCAAGCGGAAGACGCGACTAGCGAGAAGGATGGCACGGGGGGGAGAGCTGACGGGCTCGGTGCGTCCAAGGGACGAGGTACCACGGAAGAGTACACTAGTGGAAGAGAAGAACGTACGCGGCGTTCGAGGGATGAGAAACCGAGGAGGAAGGCTGCTCAAGGAGAAGGTCGGAACTTGGGTTCGGGTGAGCTCTATTCCGGATGGCCGAGATCACCCAAGCTAGCGGAGCCGGAGCGGAAGACCCGGACCGAGACGAACAGAATCAGAGTAGAGGAATCGGGCCGCAAAAAGTCAATCTAGTTGACTTTTGTGGTCCAGGCACCCAGAGCCTTTAGAGTCCGGGCGTCCGGAGCCTTCCGAGCTCCCGGAACCCAAAGTTTATCAAGAGTGTCGTGGTCATTAACCGGCGCGTCATGGATAGATTTCTATCCCACTCCAAGTACCCGGAACCCTTCCAGGCGCCCAGAACAATGCTATAAATATAGCGCTAATTTCAACAGTTATAACAACTTGTAATTCCATTTCGTCTGTTCTACTTTTGTTTGTGAGCTATGAATGTTGTAAGAGGCTACTCCGTCGGAAGGAGATCTTTAGAAAAGTGCGCTTCATTCTCCTTGGATTAATAATCTTGTGATTGCAAACCAAGTAATTCTTCTTGTGTCTATTTCCTTTTTATTAGTCTCTTTATTTTTAATTACAAGTGTTCCTATTCAAGCTATAAGTTGAGAAAGGGTTGATTTGTTTTTCTAGGGCAATTCACCCCTCCCCTCTTGTCGGCAACCAAGGGACCAACAGAAGTTTCATCGTTGAAACTTGAGCTCACTTGATCTTCAAAGAGAAATGGGTAATGCTTGCGCATCTTTTCCTCGGGTTCCTAGGTAGCTTCCCATTCAGTGTGATTGGACCATTGTACTTTGACATACGGGATGGTTCTTCGTCTAAGTACTTGAATCTTGGTGTCAACAATTTGAATGGAAACTTCTTCATACTTCAAATCTTCATTCAAGTTCCCTTCGACTATGAGTGCTCCAGTTTCCAGAATATGGCTCGGGTCTGCAATGTATCATCTTAGTTGGGAGACATGAAAGACATTATGAATCCTTGATATATCTGATGGTAATGCCAGTATGTAAGCTAGTGATCCCACTTTCTCCAGAATCTCGAAAGGCCCTACATATCTAGAATTTAGTTTCCCAGCTTTATTGAATCGAACTACTCCCTTTATTGGCGATATCTTTATATAGGCCTTATCACTTGTTTCGAATTCCATTGGTCTTCTTTTTAAATCAACCCAAATTTTCTGTCGATCTTGAGTAGCCTTGAGTAGTCACTTTTTCTATTGTGGTTTGGATAAGCTTAGGTCTAGTGATAGCTTTTTCTCCTACTTCATCCAAATATAGAGGTGACCAACACTTGCGCCCATATAAGGCCTCATATGGGGTCATTCAAATGTTGCTATGATAACTGTTATTATAGGCAAACTCGATTAAGGGCAGGTGCTCACTCCAATTACTATTGAAGTCCAAAGCACATGCTCTTAGCATGTCTTCAAGTGTCTGTAGTGTCCTCTCAGTTTGGTCATCAGTCTGAGGGTGATAAGTCGTGCTGAGAGTGACCTTAGTCCCCATAATTTTTTGAAAACTTTGCCAAAAATGGGAAAGCCTAGAGGTTCCACTGTACAAAAATTTTGTACAAAGGTCTGAACCTTTTCCTAGCTACCATGTGTTCTTTTAAATTAAATTTTGGATCGCCTGCGGAACTTAACACGTTTGATCCAAAACTTAATCTAGTTGTTCTTTTAGGTTTTGACTTGGATCTCCTGCGGAACTTAACACGTTCGACCCAAGTCACCTTAAGTTATTAATTCCATTAAATATTAATTTCCATAATCGGTTCCCAGTACTGACGTGGCGAGGCACATGACCTTCTTGGATATGGGAGCAACCACCACCGACTTGACAAAACCTTTTATAGAAAGCTAATATTTAATTTCCTAAAATAACTTTAGGTTAACCGAAAAGAACAATCAAATCACAAGGAAAAGAAAAACAAAAGAACACTATATCGAAAACAAATTCGAAACTCTAGAATCATATGCCTCTTGTATTTAGTATTATTTCCAAAAATAACTAGTATGATGCGGAAAGAAAAATTACTAGTTATACCTTTAAGAAAAACCTCTTGATCTTCTACCGTATTCCTCTTCTAACCTCGGACGTTGTGTGGGCAACGATCTTCCGAGATGAGAAACCACCAACCACCTTCTTCTCCTCCTAGCTAGGTTCGGCCACAAAAGAAAAAGCTTCACCAAGGAAGAAAATCAAAACACTAACCAAGCTCCAAGAGATGCTCGCTTCCTCTCCTCCTTCTTCTTCTTCTCCAAGTAGTATCCGGCCACCACAAGAGCTCCAAGGAAAGAGAAGGGTTCGACTACCACAAGAAGAAGAGAGGGAAAGGATGGCCGGCCACACCAAGGAACCAAAAGGGGGAGAGAAAATAATAGAGGTTGTCTCTTGTGAAGGCACCCTCACCCATTCTTTTATATTCCTTGGCCTAGGCAAATTAAGAAATTTAATTACAATAAAATTTCCTTAATTCCCTTGACATGATTTAATTGAGAAAAATAAAATAATATTTCCCCAATTAATCTCTAATGGCCGGCCACATCAAGAGGAAATAAATTAGACAAGTTTTAATCAACAAATTAAAACTTCCTAATTTGTTTCCGGAAATTTTAAAAATAAAATTTCTCTTTAAAAATCTCTTCATGGTTGATAAAAGGAAATTTCTATAATTTTAATTTTATCAACATGTGGATAATTTTAAAGAGAAAATAAAATATCTCACCAATCTACAAATAAGGAAAGAGATTTAATCTCTTTCTTTAATCTTTTGTAGATCTTTTACAAGAGAGATATTTTAATTTTAATTCTCTTTAATAAATTATTTCTTCCACATAATAAAAATTAAAATTAAAATCCCTTTTTAATTTAATTTGGCCGGCCCGCACTAGCTTGGGTTCAATCTAGGGCCGGCCACCCAATTTTATACCTAGGCCGGCCCTAGCTTGGTTCCCAAGCTAGCTTGGCCGGCCCTTTATTGGTGGGTATAGAAGGTGGGTATAGGTGGGTATAGAACTCTATAAGAGGCTACGATAGGGACCGAGAGGAGGAATTGGTTTTGGTCTCCCGATAAAATTAAGCATCCCGTGTTCGCCCCGAACACACAACTTAATTTTATCAATAATAATTCATTCCACTAGAGAATTATTATTGAACTACCGCACCAATCCCAAATTACATTTTTGGGCTCCTTCTTATTATGAGTGTGTTAGTCTCCCTGTGTTTAAGATATCGAATGTCCACTAATTAAGTGAGTTACTGACAACTCATTTAATTAATATCTTAGTCCAAGAGTAGTACCACTCAACCTTATCGTCATGTCGGACTAAGTCCACCTGTAGGGTTTAACATGACAATCCTTATGAGCTCCTCTTGGGGACATTCTCAACCTAGTATCTCTAGGACACAGTTTCCTTCTATAATCAACAACACACACTATAAGTGATACCATTTCCCAACTTATCGGGCTTATTGATTCATCGAACTAAATCTCACCTATTGATAAATTAAAGAAATAAATATCAAATATATGTGCTTGTTATTATATTAGGATTAAGAGCACACACTTCCATAATAACCGAGGTCTTTGTTTCTTTATAAAATCAGTATAAAAGAAACGACCTCAAATGGTCCTACTCAATACACTCTGAGTGTACTAGTGTAATTATACAGTCAAGATAAACTGATACCTAATTACACTACGACCTTCCAATGGTTTGTTCCTTTCCATTATGGTCGTGAGCTACTGTTTATAATTTATAAGATACTGATAACATGATCCTCTGTGCGTGACACCACACACCATGTTATCTACAATATAAATTAATTGAACAACTACATTTATCATAAATGTAGACATTTGACCAATGTGATTCTTATTTCTAGATAAATGTTTATACCAAAAGCTAGGCTTTTAGTATACACTCTAACAATCTCCCACTTATACTAAAAGACTAAGCTGTTATATCTGCTGCCATACATCTGATTCCTAACCCTTCAACATGTCCATCAAAAGCTCTTGCCTTAAGGACCTCGGAGGAAGGATCTATAGGTCATCACATGATGCAATCTAGGCAGCAACAACTTCTCCTCGTTTATACGATTTCTCGTATTGGGTGGTACTTGCGCTCTATTGTGTTTACTTGCCTTTATAGACTTATGATTTCTTCGAGTTTGCTACTGCACCAATATTATTACAATAAATTGTAACAATCTTTGGACAAACCAGAAATCATATCTAAGTCTTTATTGAGTCATTCAGCTTTTATGACTACCTCAGAGGCTTGCCATATACTAAGCTTCTATGGTGGAGTCCAGAAAAATACCTATGCTTATCACTCTTCCATAGTTATGACTTTACCTCTCTAAAGTAAACACAAAACCCCGAGGTTGACTTATTATTGTCCCTATCTGATTGGAAGTCAAAATCCATGCAACCCACAAGGACTAAATTAACTGCCTTGTAAGCTAGTATATAATCTCTAGTGCCTCTAAGGTACTACAATATATGCTTTACTGCACTCCACTGTCCTTGTCCAGGGTTACTTTGATATCTGCTAACTATGCCCTTGGTAAAATAGATTTCTGATCTCGTGCATAGCATACATTAGGCTTCCAACAGCCGTAGCATAAAGAACTGCCTTTATTACCTTTATCTCCTTTGATGTCTACAGAGACATATCTTTAGATAAAGTTACTCCATCCTGAAAAGGTAAGAAACCTTTCTTGGAGTTTTGTATGCTTAAAACGAGCAAGGATTTTTCCGATGTATGAAGCTTGGGATAAGTAAAATATTCTTTTCTTGCGATCCCTTATTACTTTGATCTCAAGAATATATTCATTCTCCCAAGTCTTTTATATCGAATTATTTGGACAACCATACCCTTACTTCTGACAACATTTTGATATTGTTTCCAACTACCAAAAATGTTATCTACGTATAGTACAAGAAATACCACCACGCTTCCATCACACCTTCTGTATACACAAAACTTATCCGGTTACTAAATCCATAGATCTGGATTACTTTGATAAACCGGATGTTCCAAGACCTTGAAGCTTTGCCTCAGTCCATAGACTGATTGAGCTTACACACAAGATGCTCTTAGCCCTTTGCAATGAACCCTTCTGGTTGCTTTATATGGATGTTTTCTTCTAGACTTCCATTAAGGAATGCTGTCTTGACATCCACTTGCCAAATAGATAAAAGAATCCGGATAAACTTAAGCATGGCTACCAGTGAAAAAGTTTCCTTTTTTCATCTAGCCTTGCTTTGAGAGTTTCTACCTTCCTGTCTATCCATCTTTTCCTAATATAGACCTTTTTGCACCCAAAGGCTTTTATACCATTTGGTGGTTCTATAAGCTTCCAGATTTTATTAGAATACATATATTCTAATTCTGTTATTCATTACTCTTTGCCAAGATATTGCATCTTTATCTTGGAGTGCTTCGTCATATGTCCGGAGATCAGATTCATGTCCTCCAGGGATCGAGTCCAAAAACTCTCCCAAAACATAAATCTTTTTAGGTTGCCTAACAACCCTCCCACTACGATGAGGCACTTTCTGCAATTGTGTATCATTTGTGATACGTGTTGCAGTTTTCTTGTGGTATCTCATCTTGTACAGTTGGTACTAGATTAGACATGTCTTTTATTATTTCCTTAAGAACAAATTTACTTACGAGCACGTGGTTCATTATACAGTCCTTTTAAAATCAGTCATTGATACTAACAATGACCTTCTGATTTTTAAGACTATAAACCTACTTTTGTTTATCTAGGATAACTTATAAACAAGTGAATTCCTATCCGACTTATTATTATCTCTCTTTAACATATGTGCTGGATTACCCGAATCCAAATATGCTTCAAAATAAGCTTACGCCTATTCAGCAATTCTATATGAGTAGAGAGTTCTAACTTGGAAGGTACTATGTTCACTTTCGTTTTCAGAGTTTTATCCTTAAAACAAATTTGGTAATTTTCTGAATAACTCATCATCTATCTAATTATTCCATAAGAGTCTTTTACCTTCTTTCTACTACACCATTCTGTTGGGATATACCTAGGTGTAGTTAGTTGGGATTGAATCCCTACTTCTGATAAGTGACTCCTAAATTCTCCCAAGAGGTACTTGCCACTACGATCTCACCGTAGTGTCTTGATACTTTTACCTTGACATTTCTCCACATCAGCCTCGTACTCTTTGAACTAATCAAAGCACTTAGACTTGTGGCACATCAAGTAAATGTATCCGTATATCAAATAGTTGTCTATAAAATAGACGAAATATTTGAAACAACCTCTTGCTTGGATAGTCATAGGATCACACAAATCAGAATGAACCAATTTCAACATATCTTTGACTCCATACCCCTTAGACTTGAAAGCTTCTTGGTTATTTTTCCTTCCAAGTAAGACTCGCAGGTTGGAAAGATTTCCACTACTAATGAACCCAAAAGTTCATCAGCTACCAATGAATCATACTCAAGTTAATATAACCTAGCCTTAGATGCCAAAGATATAATTGGTTCATTTACGAAGGTTACTTTCTCTTAAAGTTAGAAGATGTGTTACTAATTTCCATTTGTTGCATCGTGAGAGTTATTGGATTTATAAATTGCCAACCAACGTACCAGAACAGATAACTTCCCTCTTTTTCTTAATAACAACTTTGTTATTAAAAGAGGCAGAATATCATGTTCTTTGAATAGTTTAGAAACTGAAAACTAGTTCTTTCTAAACTTGGTGCGTAAAGACAATTACTCAAAAATCCATGTTTTATTTTTATCAAAAGATAAACATCTCCCACTGCAACAGCTGTCACTTTTACAGCAATGCCCATGTGGACGGTGTTTTTATTTTCATTTAGTTGTCGGGTTTCCTGGAACCCTGCAATGAATTGAGGACATGATTAATGACATCTGTATCTACACTCCAGGTTCTGGTAGATAACACCACTAAACATGTTTCAACTAATGAATAAAATACACCTATATTGTTCTTAGTTCTAAGAGGACAGTCTACCTTAATATCCAAATCCTATTTCCAATCAATTATAATTGGGACCACTAAGTCTATCCTAAAGTATATCAGCTAGGGATTGACCATCATCCTAAGAATCACAAAAATATTTGGTTAAGACCAACTCCTTAAAAATCCCATGAATTTTGTATGTCACGTTAGTGTGGACGTATACAAATTCAAAGAGGAAATTTTATCATTTAATTTTATTATCTCGTCAACCTTACTTTATGACGAATAAAATTAATAGTTGGTCTATCTTTAATCAAATATTTGGTCAAGACTTATAAATTTAAAATAATATTGATTCCTCTAACAATACTATTTAAATTTACCAACACCTCAAAACACCGTGAATTTTGCATGCCACGTTAGTGTGGACGTATACAAAATCAACATTTGTAAGAGGAGGGTTTTACCCATTAACTATCTTGTCAACGTAACTTTATGACAAATAAAATTATCTCAAACACCGTTAATTTTGTATGCCACGTTAGTGTGGACGTATACAAAATCAATCATTTGTAAGAGGGGTTTTAACCCTTTAATTTTATTATCTTGTCAACCTAGTTTTATGACAAATTAATAGTTGGTTTCATTTGGTCACACAAATAATAACAATGACTCGATGGGGAGGATACTATTAGATGTGTCTAAGTGTATACCATTACTTGACACTAAGTCCATTAATAAGATTATGCCCCTTCCGTTGGGGAAGATCACACGCCTTAATTAACTTCCTATAGTCATCCAAAATGGAAGTCTGTTCTAGTGATCCGCAAACTAGCTCATCCGTTATGGAGGAAGGCACTCAGAGCCAACGCAAGCTTGTTTGCATCACTTACAAACCAGTAATGGAGACCATGGGATTTACTTAAAAATCCCTCCCCCACTTAGTTATTTATTAATGAGGAATTTTAACTATGCTAGCCTACTAAACTTGTAAACTAACATGCACACACAGCACAATATAAAAGCAATAAATAGAAAATCTAATTTTCAACTATTATGGCTTTTATTTCTAGTTGTCCTCCGTGTGTTGTCATCCCAAGCTGCTGCCATATTTGGCCACCCCCACCGGGTCTAGCTGTCGCATCCATCTTGCTCCTTGTTCCGCTGCGCCTCTGGTCCTCAGAAGGTTCCACGCTTTGCAAGATTCGATCCGCGACATAAATAGAATTTTACAATTTTGATCCTATATTCCATAAAAGGAATGTACATGTATCTAGATCAAAAATAAAATCCTAATAAAACTAAATACAGCTCCTGTTGTATTTTATAATACAATCATGCACACACATATAAATGCCCTTGACATGTCCAAGGGTCCAATCACACACATAAAACTATAAGCCATAATAGTTGGATCCTGCATCCACAAAGTTAGCACATCCTACTATTATCCTGCCTAAATTATGTATGACATGTGCATAATTAAACTAATACCAAATACACAGAGGCAAAACCCTAGCTCTGATACCAATTGTTGGTTGCTACTCGGAAAGCCTAGAGGTTCCACTGTACAAAAATTTTGTACTAGCTACCATGTGTTCTTTTAAATTAAATTTTGGATCGCCTGCGAAACTTAACACGTTTGATCCAAAACTTAATCTAGTTGTTCTTTTAGGTTTTGACTTGGATCTCCTGCGAAACTTAACACGTTCGACCCAAGTCACCTTAAGTTATTAATTCCATTAAATATTAATTTCCATAATCGGTTCCCAGTACTGACGTGGCGAGGCACATGACCTTCTTGGATATGGGAGCAACCACCACCGACTTGACAAAACCTTTTATAGAAAGCTAATATTTAATTTCCTAAAATAACTTTAGGTTAACCGAAAAGAACAATCAAATCACAAGGAAAAGAAAAACAAAAGAACACTATATCGAAAACAAATTCGAAACTCTAGAATCATATGCCTCTTGTATTTAGTATTATTTCCAAAAATAACTAGTATGATGCGGAAAGAAAAATTACTAGTTATACCTTTAAGAAAAACCTCTTGATCTTCTACCGTATTCCTCTTCTAACCTCGGACGTTGTGTGGGCAACGATCTTCCGAGATGAGAAACCACCAACCACCTTCTTCTCCTCCTAGCTAGGTTCGGCCACAAAAGAAAAAGCTTCACCAAGGAAGAAAATCAAAACACTAACCAAGCTCCAAGAGATGCTCGCTTTCTCTCCTCCTTCTTCTTCTTCTCCAAGTAGTATCCGGCCACCACAAGAGCTCCAAGGAAAGAGAAGGGTTCGACCACCACAAGAAGAAGAGAGGGAAAGGATGGCCGGCCACACCAAGGAACCAAAAGGGGGAGAGAAAATAATAGAGGTTGTCTCTTGTGAAGGCACCCTCACCCCTTCTTTTATATTCCTTGGCCTAGGCAAATTAGGAAATTTAATTACAATAAAATTTCCTTAATTCCCTTGACATGATTTAATTGAGAAAAATAAAATAATATTTCCCCAATTAATCTCTAATGGCCGGCCACATCAAGAGGAAATAAATTAGACAAGTTTTAATCAACAAATTAAAACTTCCTAATTTGTTTCCGGAAATTTTAAAAATAAAATTTCTCTTTAAAAATCTCTTCATGGTTGATAAAAGGAAATTTCTATAATTTTAATTTTATCAACATGTGGATAATTTTAAAGAGAAAATAAAATATCTCACCAATCTACAAATAAGGAAAGAGATTTAATCTCTTTCTTTAATCTTTTGTAGATCTTTTACAAGAGAGATATTTTAATTTTAATTCTCTTTAATAAATTATTTCTTCCACATAATAAAAATTAAAATTAAAATCCCTTTTTAATTTAATTTGGCCGGCCCGCACTAGCTTGGGTTCAATCTAGGGCCGGCCACCCAATTTTATACCTAGGCCGGCCCTAGCTTGGTTCCCAAGCTAGCTTGGCCGGCCCTTTATTGGTGGGTATAGAAGGTGGGTATAGGTGGGTATAGAACTCTATAAGAGGCTACGATAGGGACCGAGAGGAGGAATTGGTTTTGGTCTCCCGATAAAATTAAGCATCCCGTGTTAACACACAACTTAATTTTATCAATAATAATTCATTCCACTAGAGAATTATTATTGAACTACCGCACCAATCCCAAATTACATTTTTGGGCTCCTTCTTATTATGAGTGTGTTAGTCTCCCTGTGTTTAAGATATCGAATGTCCACTAATTAAGTGAGTTACTGACAACTCATTTAATTAATATCTTAGTCCAAGAGTAGTACCACTCAACCTTATCGTCATGTCGGACTAAGTCCACCTGTAGGGTTTAACATGACAATCCTTATGAGCTCCTCTTGGGGACATTCTCAACCTAGTATCTCTAGGACACGCTTCCTTCTATAATCAACAACACACACTATAAGTGATACCATTTCCCAACTTATCGGGCTTATTGATTCATCGAACTAAATCTCACCTATTGATAAATTAAAGAAATAAATATCAAATATATGTGCTTGTTATTATATTAGGATTAAGAGCACACACTTCCATAATAACCGAGGTCTTTGTTTCTTTATAAAATCAGTATAAAAGAAACGACCTCAAATGGTCCTACTCAATACACTCTGAGTGTACTAGTGTAATTATACAGTCAAGATAAACTGATACCTAATTACACTACGACCTTCCAATGGTTTGTTCCTTTCCATTATGGTCGTGAGCTACTGTTTATAATTTATAAGATACTGATAACATGATCCTCTGTGTGTGACACCACACACCATGTTATCTACAATATAAATTAATTGAACAACTACATTTATCATAAATGTAGACATTTGACCAATGTGATTCTTATTTCTAGATAAATGTTTATACCAAAAGCTAGGCTTTTAGTATACACTCTAACAGTCTTCAAGTGTCTGTAGTGTCCTCTCAGTTTGGTCATCAGTCTGAGGGTGATAAGTCGTGCTGAGAGTGACCTTTGTCCCCATAATTTTTTGAAAACTTTGCCAAAAATGGGACACAAATCTTGGGTCTCTGTCAGATAGTATGCTTGTCGGAACTCCATGTAACCGCACAATGTTGTCCATGTATAGAGTAGCCAACTTATCCAGATTATAATTCATGCGAACGGGTAGGAAGTGTGCACATTTTGTGAGTCTATCCACCACTACCCATATCCCATCATGGTTTTGTCTTGACTTTGGCACTCCCACCACAAAGTCCATGGAAATGTGCTCTCATTTCCACTATGGAATCCCTAAAGGTTAAAGAAGTCCTCCAATTCGTTGGTGTTCTGCTTTGATCTGTTGGAATACTAGGCACCTAAAGACAAATTCCCCAACATCCTTCTTCATTCCGCTCCACCAAAAGTTCTTCTTCAAATCCCTATACATCTTTGTACTGCCAGGGTGGATCGAGAATTTTGATCTGTGGGTCTCAGACATTACTTCTTGTCGAAGATTATCAATGTCAGGCAGCCACAACCTTCCTTTCATCCATAAGATCCCCCTATCATTTATTTGAAGATCATGTGCTTTTCCTTTTTTGATATGCTCTATAAGTCTTGCTAACGCCGAGTCTTGCTTCTACTTCAACTTGATTGTTTCTCAAAGGCATGGTTGTGCTGAGAGCGATGCCAAAATTTTCTTGCCCATACTCTTCCGACTTAATGCATCAGCTACCTTGTTTGCTTTGCCTGGGTGGTAGCTTATTATTAAGTCATAATCCTTTAAGAACTCAACCCATCGTCGTTGCCTCATGTTTAATTCTTTCTATGTAAACAGATACTTGAGAATTTGATGATCTGTAAATACTTCGCACCTGGCACCATATAGGTAGTGTCTCCAAATTTTTAGCGCGAATACTACTGCAGCTAGTTCGAGGTCATGCATTGGTTAGTTTTGCTCGTATGGTTTAGTTGTCGTAAAGCGTAAGCAATAACCCTTCCCTCTTGCATGAGGATGCACTCCAGACCTCCTTTTGATGCATCACTATAAATAGTTAAATCCTTATCCTCTGCGGGTAGTACTAGTACTAGTGTAGATGCAAGCCTTTTCTTCAAGGTTACAAAACTCTTCTCACATTCTTCACTCCAGTTAAATTTGGAGTTCTTTTGTGTGAGCTTGGTGAGAGGTATATCTATCGAGGAAAATCCTTCAATGAATTTTTTATAATAGCCAGCTAGCCCCAAAAAGCTTCGAATCTCTGTTATTGTCTTTGGTCTTGGCCAGTCTAAAATTACTTCCACTTTCTTGGGGTCTACAAAAACACTTGCTTCAGAGATTATGTGACCAAAGAAGGTGACACTTTTTAACCAAAATCCACACTTCTTGAATTTGGCATATAGTTCCTTATCTCTCAGTGTTTGGAGGGTAAGGCGAAGGTGCTCTTTGTGGTCTTCTTCACTAGGTGAATATAAAAGGATATCATTGATAAACACCACCACAAATTTATCAAGATATGGTCTAAACACTCTATTCATGAGATACATGAATGCTGCTGGAGCATTGGTTAAGCCGAATGGAATTATCATGAACTCGTAGTGTCCATACTTGATTCTGAAAGCCTTCTTTGGTATATCTTCGGCCTTAACCTTCAGCTGGTGATAGCCTGACCTTAAATCAAGTTTTGAGAACACTATAACTCCTTTAAGTCGGTCGAAGAGGTCATCTATCCTTGGAAGCGGGTACCTATTCTTGATTGTGATTTTGTTCAATTCTCGGTAATCGACACACAATCTCATACTCCCATCTTTCTTCTTCACAAATAAGACTGGGGCTCCCCATAGAGATACGCTCGGTCTGATTTGCTTTTTGTTTAACAACTCTTGAAGTTGTTCTTTTAGTTCTTTGAGTTTTGTTGGGGCCATTCGGTAGGGTACCTTTGATATTGGCGTCACACCTAGTGCCAAATTAATTTCAAAGTCTACTTCACGGTCTAGAACTGTGCCAGGTAGTTCCTCGGGAAATACATCCAAGAAGTCTTAAACGATTGGAATTTCTTCTAGCCTAGTCTTGGTATTCTCTTCCACCTCACTTATCATAGCTAGATAGATTTCATCACCGCTCCTCATGGCTTTCCAAATCTGAGATGCGGACAGAAGCAATCTCTTTTCCTTGGCCTTGCCATGGTAGATGATTTCTTCTTGGCTTGAAGTTTGAAGTTTGACGCTCTTCCTGTGGCAATACACTAATGCATGGTTCTTGGCCAACCAATCCATTCCAAGAATGGCATCGAATGCAATCATATTTAGTTGAATTAGATCAGCTTCGAATGTATGATTACCAATACTGACCTGACAGCTTTGATGCAACTTATGAGTTTTGATGGCCTTATTACTGGACGTAGCTACTCTATATGGTTCACTAAGTATTTCAGCTTTGAGTCCTAACTTCATAGTGAATCTTTTAGATATAAAAGAATGAGTGGCACCACAATCAAACAATACATAGGCAGTTATTTTGTTGATTAGAATGGTACCTACCACCACATTGCTTACGTTGTCCACATCTTTTTGAGTCATGGCGAACACCTGAGCATTGGGCTTATTCTCCTTTGGTTTATTCTGGACTACAACAGAATTTGATACAACCCCTTGTTTCTTAGGTTCAGGACAATCCGTAATTCGGTGTCCCATTTTTCCACAGTTGAAACATACACCGGAGATCCTATGACATTCTCCAAGATGTCTAAAGTTACAAGTAGAACATGGCTTAATGCTTTGGGAGGGCAAAGTGAAAGAGGGTCCTTTGGACTGGCCACTTGATAGGTTGAGCCGTTTTAACCTTTGTTCACTTGGGGAAGATTGACTCGCGAGGGGTCGCTTGTTCTTGCCTTCTTCTTCATGTTGTTTGATGTCCATTTCGGCTCTAATGGCTACTCCCATCAGATCGGCGAAGTTAGTTGGCTTGTAGATTGCTAATGCTGATTGAATTTGGCTACTCAAACCCTTCTTGAAGCGATGTAGCTTCAGGGTGTCATCTGCCATGATGGTTGGAGCATAGGTCCTGAGCGAGTTGAACTTTGAGGTGTACTCCAGTACGGACATACCCGAAACTTGAGTGAAGTTTTCAAATTCACTCAGCTTCTGTAACCTAAACTCAGTCGGATAGTACTACTTCAAGAACATCTCTTTAAATTGTTTCCAAGTCACTGGTCCAACTTTAGTCATTGCTGGTGAAATGATTTCCCACCACTTGCGTGTCTTATCTTCTAGGAAGGTGTCACGATGTCCACTTTAAACACCTCCAGAATTTCCAGTAGTCAAAGTTGATTCTCGATATTCTTGTGCTAGTTTTGACCAACTTCTGGGTCGGGGTTGCCATCAAATGTCGGGTCTCTGTTCTTCCGAAGGGGCTCATAGTATTACTTAATATCACGTGGTTAGGCTTCTGTTGGTAGGTTGGGATTCTAGTTATCACTTGGGGTCGCTAACCCTTGTAGTGGGGTTGCTACGATGGTAGTGATGGCCAATAAATCTTCTCAACTTAGGCTAACTCTTGGGGGAGGGTTTGCATCTTCATTGTTGTTGTGGTTGGTACAGTTGGGGTTACAGTTGCTCCAAACGGGTCTGTCGGCCATTTCCTAAAATAAGATAAGCGAAATGGTTCATGATAGTTCCTATGAGAAGTTATAGACAATCCAAAACTTTCTTGAAATGGTAAAAACATGATTTCGGGGCCTAAATGATGGAATTCGGTAGAGAAATGACATGCGAGATTTTGGTAGAGAAATGGCATGCGACTTTTGCTAGTTAGGCCATTTTGGAGGCGCTAGCCATTTGTCGAAAATCCAACTTCGTTAGATTTGCGGACAAAACATCCCAACTGGATTAAAAACCTGGCTCTGATACCACTTCAATGTCATGCCCCGTGACCTAGGTGTGTTACACCGGCATTGCTTGCGAATATAAATACTCGAAAACAACAAGTCTCATAAAGTGCATACCAAACCAGTAATAATATAACCAAAATATTATCTTTACAATCCAAAAGTGGAAGCGTACAAATAAAGATAACAAGAACTAAAAGGACGAATCACTTGGACACAGCTTGATTACCAGCCCCAAAACATTTCTTGCTCCTCCTTTTCGACTTGTTCTTCGTCTTTATCTAGGGATGGGAGTAGGGGGTGAGTGCTTGGGAAAACACTCAGTAAGTGGGATCGATCAAACATAGCACGATAGAATACAAAACATAGCAAGATATTCAGAATTTATGATAAAAACATATTTCATGAAACATGACGAAACATAACTTAATCGAAAACATATACTTTTAGCAACACATTCAGAATTCATGATAGAAACACAACTTAATCGAAAACATAGCACTTTTAGTAAGACATTCAGAATTCATGATAGAAACATAACTTAATCTAAAACATAGCACTTTTAGCAAGACATTCGGAATTCATGACAGAAACATAACTTAATCGAAAACAAGATAAGATATGACAAGATATGGCCCTGATGCGGTGGGTAATAATAACTGATATATGGCCTCACCCTTTAGAAGAATTACATATAGGGGACTGATCAGTAATACCATGGAAAACAAGATGATTAACAGTGCTATATTTTCGATTAAGTTATATTTCTGTCATGAATTCTTAATGTCTTGCTAAAACTGCTATGTTTTCAATTAAGTTATGTTTCTGTTATGAATTCCGAATGTCTTGCTAAAAGTGCTATGTTTTTTTATTAAGTTGTGTTTCTGTTATGAATTCTGAATGTCTTGCTAAAAGTATATGTTTTTGATTAAGTTATGTTTCGTTATGTTTCATGAAATATGTTTTTGTCATGAATTCCGAATATCTTGCTATGTTTTGTATTCTATCGTGCTATATTTGATCGATCCCACTTATTGAGTGTTTTTTCAAGCGCTCACCCCCCCCCCCCCCTTACTCTCATCCCCAGATAAAGACGAGCAATAAGTCGAAAAGGAGGAGCAAGAAATATTTTGGTGCTGGTAATCAAGTCGTGTCCAAGTGATTCATCCTTTTAATTCATGTTATCTTTATTTGTACGCTTCCGCTTTTGGATTGTAAAGACCATATTTTCGTTATATTATTACTGGTTTGGTATGCACTTTATGAGGCTTGTTGTTTTCGAATATTTATATTCATGAGCAATGCCGGTGTCACGCGCCAAGGTCACGGGGCTTGACATTGAAGACCCAATTTTGGACATGATGATGGACCAATTTTGGACATGATGGTGGACACTAGTGGAGATACCTTTGAAAGTTATGTTAGGTTTGACTCCTAGAAATTTTAATACCATAAAATTTTACCCAAGTTTATGATTACTTTGTGTCATGTGTAGGTTTGGATCTTAGGGATTTCGGATGTTGGGTTTAGTTACTCATATGTTTCTTCTATGCTCTTCATCATGCTAATTGAATGAGTCACATGTTAATTTTATGTGTTTTAAATTTTTATTCTAGTTATATCTATGTTTTTCTTGCTTTCTAACAAGATGACTTAGTGAATAGTGAGTCATATGTTAAAATTTTATGTCTATGTTTCTTTTGGTTTTATCATGATAACATAATAAGTGATGTGTTAATCCTTTTATTTAAATTGGACTTATTCTAGCTATGCCTATGTTTCATGTGCTAAGTTGTAATGGTATAGTGACCTTTCACCTAGCCTTTTTAATGGATGACTTTTCATCTTGTCATGACCTTTCACCTAGCCTTTTTAATTGATGACTTTTCATCTAGCCATGACACTTCATCTAGCCATGACCTTTCACCTAGCCTTTTTAATGGATGACCCTCCATTTAGCCATGGTCGGCCTATAAATAGCCTAGGCATTGTCTCCCAAAGGCACACTTGAATCCTTTGAAAAACTTCCTATCCAAATGTTGTAGAAATTCGTCCAAACCTCATCCACATTTCGTGCAAGCCTCTGCCCAAGTTTCGATTAACAAGTGCAAGTTCAAGTTCTGTAAAATTTCTATCCATAACCGAAGAAGTTTCTGACCAAGTAAGTGGACTTTTTGTTTCGAGTATAGCTGTGGAATATGTTTACATTTCATCATTTTATATTGTAAATTCATTTCTTTTTATTCGAAGATGCACTGTTATGACTTAAGTTAGATATGGTAAAGGGAATTTTCGAAAACATAATAAGATATGACAAGTTATAACCCTGATACGGTGGGTAATAATAACTGATATATGACCTCACCCCTTAGAGGAATTACATATAGGAGACTGATCAGTAATACCATGGAAAACAAGATGATTAACAGTGATATTTTTTCGATTAAGTTATGTTTCTGTCATGAATTCTGAATATCTTACTAAAAGTGCTATGTTTTCGATTAAGTTATGTTTCTGTCATGAATTCTGAATATCTTGCTAAAAGTATATATTTTCAATTAAGTTATGTTTCTGCCATGTTTCAAGAAATATGTTTTCATCATGAATTCTGAATATCTTGCTATGTTTTGTATTCTGTCGTGCTATGTTCGATCGATCCCACTTATTGAGTATTTTCCCAAGCACTCACCCCCTTACTCCCATCCCCAAATAAAGACTAGGAATAAGTCGAGAAGGAGGAGCAAGAGATGTTTTGGCGCTGCTAATGAAGCCGTGTCCAAGTGATTAGTCCTTTTAGTTCATGTTATCTTTATTTGTATGCTTTCACTTTTGGATTGTAAAGACAATATTTTCTTTATATTATTACTAGTTTGGTATGCACTTTATGAGGCTTGTTGTTTTTGAGTATTTATATTCGCGAGCAATGCCGGTGTCACGCGCCTAGGTTACGGGGTGTGATATTGAAGTGGTATCAGAGCCAAGTTCTAATCTGATTGGGACGTTTGTACCCAAATATGACAAAGTTTGATTTTCGACAAATGGCTAGTGCCTTCCGAAATGATCTTGGAAAAAATCATGACCCCTTCATTGTGACGCATGCCATTTTTCTTCTGAATTCCATCGTTTAGGCCCTCGAAATCACGTTTTTGTCGTTTCAGAAAAGTTTTCAATTGCCTATTACTTCTCGTAGGAAAGTAAAAATTCGATTCCAGTAATCGATACTCCTCATTACTTAAGTAGTTATCTTTGAACTATCATGAACCATTTCACTTATTCGATTTTAGGAAATGACTGACAGACCCGTCCGGAACAACCGTAACCTCAACTGTGCCAATGACAACAACAATGAAGATGCAAACCCTCCCTCAAGAGTTAGCCTAAGCTGAGAAGATTTAATGGCCATCGCTACCATCGTAGCAACCACATTGCAAGGGATATCGACCCCAAGTGCTAACTGCTACTCGGAATATCGTATTGGTTCCCTTGTACAAAAATTTTGTGCAAGTCCTGAACCATTCCTAACAACCTATTGTGTTCTTTGAGAAATTAAATTTGGAATCACAAACAGAACTTAACATTATTGATTCCAAATTCAACTTATCTGTTCTTAGAGGTTTAAACTTGGATTGCAAACGATGCTTAACATTATTAATCCAAATCCACCCATGTTACAAATTTGATTAAATATTAATTTCATAGATCGGCTTCCAGGTTAAACATGGCGAGGCACTAGGCTTTCTTGGTTATGAGAGCATCCACCACTTCCTAGACAAAGCCTTTCAACGAAATTCAATATTTAATCTCCTTATAGTAACCCTAGGTTTAACCAATAAGAACAATCGAATCACAAGATCGAAAAACAAAAAAAAACACAAATCGAATCATAAATCTGAAAACCTAGAATCACTAGCCTCTTGTGTTTGGTATTTCAAGATCTAAACAAAAGGATGAACTAGTTATGATGCAGAAACAAATAACTAGTTATACCTTTTGTAGCTTATAGACCTCACGATCTTCTGTCGTATTCCTCTTCTTATCTCGGACGTCGTGTGAGCGACGATCTACCAAGACGAGAATCCACCCAAGCTTCCTTCTTCTCCAAGCAAGTTTCGGCCACCAACAATCTTCAAGAGATGAAGAACTTTCGGCCACCAACCAAGCTCCAAGGGATGCTAAAAAACAAAGCCTCCTATCTCTCCTTCTTCCTCTAACAAGATCTGGCCACCACCAAGCTCCTTGAGATGAAGATGCCGCCAGCCACACAAGGAAGAAGAATAGGAGAAAAGGAGGAAGAGAGGGTCGACCACCACCAAGGAAGATAAGAGAGGAATACTAGATCATATGTTATTGTAAGGTGAGGCACCTCTAACCTCTCTTTTATATTCCTTGGTCTTGGCAAATAAGGAAAGTTTTAATAAAAACTTCCTTATTTTCCTTGCCATTGAAAGGAAAATTTAATTAATAAAAAAAATTTCCTTTTCTTCTATTAATGGTCGGCCACCTCAAATCCTCCAAATAAGAAAAGTTTTAAACACAAAATTAAAATTTCCTAATTTGTTTCTGGAAATTTTTAAAATAAAAATTTATCTTTTAAAATTCCCTTCATGGTTGGTTATAAAAGGAAAGTTTTATAAATTAAAATCTCTCTTTTAAAACATGTGGTTTATTACAAAAAGGAAAGTTTTCTCCAAAATTAAAATCTTCCCTTCAATCTACAAATAAGAAAAGATATCAAACCTTTCTCTTAATCCTTTGTAGAAACTATAAAAGGTAAAATTTAATTTTAAAACTCTCTTTTAAAATCATGAGGATGATTACAAAAAAGGAAAGTTTTATCAAAAATTAAAATATTCCTTTTAACTACAAATAATGAAAGATATCAAATCTTTCTCTTAATCTTTTGTAGAAAGCTATAAAAGGAAAGATTTAAATTTTAAACTCTCTTTTAAAACCATGACTTCCACATAAGGAAAGATTTTAAAATAAACTCCTTTTATTTTTTATGTGGTCTACCACCTAAGCTTGGGCTCCAAGCTAGGGTCGGCCACACCTCAACCCATCCAAGCTTTATCTTGGCCGGCCCTTGCTTGGGCTCCAAGCTTGGCTTGGTCGGCCACCTTGGGATGGATAAGAAGGTAGGTTTAGGTGGGTATAAGACTTTATAAATAAGAGGCTACGACAGGGACCAAGAGGAGGAATTGGTTTTGGTCTCCCGATGAACTTGAGCTTCCCGTGTTCGCCCCGAACACCCAACTCGAGTTCATCAATAATATCTCATTCTACTAAAGAGTTATTATTGAACTACCGTACCAATCCCATATTACTATATGGGCTCCTTCTTATCATGAGTGTGTTAGTCTCCCTGTGTTTAAGATATAGAATGTTCACTAATTAAATGAGTTACTGACAACTCACTTAATTAATATCTAGCTCCAAGAGTAGTACCACTCAACTTTATCATCATGTCGGACTAAGTCCACCTATAGGGTTTACATGACAATCCTTATGAACTCCTCTTGGGGGCATCATCAATCTAGATTTCTAGGACACAATTTCCTTCTATAATCAACAACACATACTATAAATAATATTATTTCCCAACGTATCGGGCCTATTGATTTATCGAACTAAATCACACCCTTTGATAAATGAAAGAAATAAATACTAAATATATGCGCTTGTTATTATATCAGGATTAAGAGCACACACTTTCATAATAACAAAGGTCTTGTTCTTTTATACAATTAGTATAAAAAGAAACTACCTTAAATGGTCCTGTTCAATACACTCAAAGTGTACTAGTGTAATTTTCTAGTCAAGATAAACTAATACCAAATTACACTACGACTATTCCAATGGTTTGTTCCTATCCATCTTAGCCATGAGCTACTATTTATAATTTATAAGAAACTGATAACATGATCTTCTGTGTGTGACACCACACGTCATGTTATCTACAATATAAATTAATTGAACAACTACACTTAGCATATAAATGTAGACATTTGACCAATGTGATTATTTATTTCAAAATAAATGTTTACAAAACCTAAGCTTTTAGTATACACTCTAACACTAACCAGAATCCCAAGCCACCACCAGAAGCTCAACCACGTGGCATTAAGTACTATTATGAGTCTCTTCGGAAGAACAGAGCCTCAACGTTTGATGGCAACCCTGACCCAGAAGTTGGTCAAAACTGGCTCAAGAATATCGAAAATCAACTTTGACTACTGGAAATCCCAAAGGTGTTTAAAGTGGACGTCATGGCACCCTTCCTAGAAGATAAGGCACGCAAGTGCTGGGAAATCATTTCACTAGCAATGACTGAAGCTGGATTAGTGACATGGCAACAATTTAAAGAGATGTTCTTGAAGCAGTACTATCCGACTGAGTTCAGGTTATAGAAGCTGAGTGAATTTGAAAACTTTACTCAGGCTTTGGGTATGTCCGTACTGGAGTACGCCTCAAAGTTCAACTCGCTCGGGACCTATGCCCCAACCATCATGGCAGATGACACCCTGAAACTACATCGCTTCAAGAAGGGTTTGAGTAGTCAAATTCAATCAACATTAGCAATCTACAAACCAACTAACTTCGCTGATCTGATGGGAGCAGCCATTAGAGTCGAAATGGACATCAAACGGCGTGAAGAAGAAGGCAAGAACAAGCGACCCCTCACGAGTTAATCTTCCCCAAGTGAACAAAGGTTAAAAAGGCTCAACCTATCAAGTGGCCAGTCCAACGGAACCTCTTTCACTTTTCCCTCCTAAAGCATTAAGTCATGTCCTACTTGTAACTTCTGACATCTTGGAGAATGTCGTAGGATCTCCGGTGCATGTTTCAACTGTTGGAAGATGGGGCACCGAATTACGGATTCTCCGTCAGGTCAGTATTGGTAATCATACATTCGAAGCTGATCTAATTCAACTAAATATGGTTAAGTTCAATGCCATTCTTGGAATGGATTGGTTGGCCAAGAACCACGCATTAGAAGATTACCACAGGAAGAGCGTCAAACTTCGGGCTTCAAGCCAAGAAGAAATCCTCTACCATAGTAAGGCCAAGGAAAAGAGATTGCTCCTGTCCGCATCTCAGACTTTGAAAGCCATGAGGAGCAGTGATGGAATCTATCTAGCTATGATAAGTGAGGTGGAAGATAAGACCAAGGCCAGGCTAGAAGAAATTCCAGTCGTTCAAGGCTTCCCAGATGTATTTCCTGAGAAACTACCTGGCACAGTTCCAGACTGTGAAGTAGACTTTAAAATTAATTTGGCACCAGGTGCGACGCCGATATCAAAGGCACCCTATCGAATGACCCCAACATAACTCAAAGAACTAAAAGAATAACTTCAAGAGTTGTTAAACAAAAAGCAAATCAGACCGAGCGTATCTCCATGGGGAGCCCCAGTCTTATTTGTGAAGAAGAAAGACGGGAGTATGAGATTGTGTATCGATTACTGAGAACTGAACAAAATAACAATCAAGAATATGTACCCACATCCAAGGATAGATGGCCTCTTCGACTAACTTAAAGGAGCTACAGTATTCTCTAAACTCGATTAAAGGTCAGGCTATCACCAGCTGAAGGTTAAGGCTGAAGATATACCAAAGACGACTTTCAAAATCAGGTATGGACACTACGAGTTCATGATAATGCCATTCGGCCTAACCAATACCCCGACAGCATTCATGTATCTCATGAATAGAGTGTTCAGACCATATCTTGGTAAATTTGTGGTGGTGTTTATCAACGACATCCTCGTATATTCACCTAATGAAGAGGACCACAAAGAGCACCTTCGCCTTACCCTCCAGACACTGAGAGATAGGGAACTATATGCCAAATTCAAGAGGTGTGAATTTTGGTTAAAAAGCGTCACCTTCTTGGGTCACATAATCTCCGAAGTAGGCATTTCTGTAGACCCCAAGAAAGTGGAAGCAATTTTAGACTGGAAAAGACCAAAGACAGTAACAGAGATTCGAAGCTTTTTGGGCCTAGCTGGCTATTATTGAAAATTCGTTGAAGGATTTTCCTCGATAGCTATACCTCTCACCAAGTTCATACAAAAGAACTCCAAATTTAACTGGAGTGAAGAATGTGAGAAGAGTTTTGTAACCTTGAAGAAAAGGCTTGCATCTACACCAGTACTAGTACTACTCGCAGAGGATAAGAATTTCACTATTTATAGTGATGCATCAAAAGGAGGTCTGGGGTGCATCCTCATGCAAGAGGGAAGGGTTATTGCTTATGCTTTATGACAAATGAAATCATACGAGCAAAACTATCCAATGCATGACCTCGAACTAGCTGCAGTAGTATTCACGCTAAAAATTTAGAGATACTACCTATATGGTGCCAGGTGCGAAGTGTTTACAGATCATTAGAGTCTTAAGTATCTGTTTATGCAGAAAGAATTAAACATGAGGCAACGACGATGGGTGGAGCTCTTAAAGGATTATGACTTAATAATAATCTACCACCCAGGTAAAGAAAACAAGGTAGCTGATGCATTAAGTCAGAAGAGTATGGGCAAGACAATTTTGGCATTGCTCTCAGCACAACCATGCCTTCGAGAAACAATCAAGTTAAAGCAGAAGCAAGACCCGACGTTGGCAAGACTTACAGAGCAAATAAAAAAAAGGAAAAGCACCTGATCTTCAAATAAATGATAGCGGGATCTTATGGATGAAAGGAAGGTTGTGGGTGCCTGACATTGATAATCTTCGACAAGAAGTAATGTATGAGGCCCACAAATCAAGATTCTCAATCCACCCTAGCAGTACAAAGATGTATAGGGATTTGAAGAAGAACTTTTGGTGGAGCAGAATGAAGAAGGATGTTGGGGAATTCATCTCTAGGTGTCTAGTATGCCAACAGGTTAGAGCAGAACACCAATGACCTGGAGGACTTCTTCAACCTTTAGAGATTCCAGAGTGAAAATGGGAGCACATTTCCATGGACTTTGTGGTGGGATTGCCAAAGTCAAGACAAAGCCATGATGGAATATGGGTAGTGGCGGATAGACTCACAAAATCTGCACACTTCCTACCCGTTCACATAAATTATAATTTGGATAAGTTGACTACTCTATATATGGACAACATTGTGAGACTGCATGGAGTTCTGGCAAGCATACTATCTGACAGAGACCCAAGATTTGTGTCCCATTTTTGGCAAAGTTTTCAAAAAGCTATGGGGACTAAGGTCACTCTCAGCATGACTTATCACACTCAGACTGATGATGAAACTGAGAGGACAATACAGACACTCGAAGACATGCTAAGAGCATGTGCTTTGGACTTCAGCAGTAATTGGAGTGAGCACCTGCCCTTAATCGAGTTTGCCTATAATAACAGTTATCATAGCAGCATTGGAATGACCTCATACGAGGCTCTATATGGGTGCAAGTGTCGGTCACCTCTATATTGGGATGAAGTAGGAGAAAAAGCTATCACTGGACCTGAGCTTATCCAAACCACGATAGAAAAAGTGACTATTATCAAGGAACGACTCAAGGCTACTCAAGATCGACAAAAAAGTTAGGCTGATTTAAAAAGAAGACCAGTGGAATTTAAAAAAGGTGATAAGGCCTATATAAAGATTTTGCCAATGAAGGGAGTAGTTCGATTTAATAAAGCTGGGAAACTGAATCCTAGATATGTAGGGACTTTCAAAATTCTGGAGAAAGTGGGATCACTAGCTTACAAACTAGCATTACCATCGGATTTGTTAAGGATTCATAATATCTTTCATGTATCCCAACTAAGAAGATACATTACAGACCTGAGCCATATTCTGGAAACTGGACCACTCCTAGTCGAAGGGAACTTGAATGAAGAATTAAAATATGAAGAAGTTCCCATTCGAATTATTGACACCAAGGATCAAGTACTTATAGGAAGAACCATCTCATACGTCAAAGTACAATGGTCTAATCACACTGAAAGGGAAGCTACCTGGAACCCGAGAAAAAGATGCACAAGCATTACACATATCTCTTTGAAGATCAAGCGAACTCAAGTTTCGAGGATGAAACTTCCAATAAAGAGGGTGGGATGTGAAGACCTGATTTTGGATATGATGATGGACTGATTTTGGACATGATGATTGACACTAGTGGATATACCTTTGAAAGTTAAATTAAGTTTGACTCATAGAAATCTTAATACCATAAAATTGAACCCGAGTTTATGATTACTTTGTGTCATGTGTAGGTTTGGATCTTAGGGATTTCGGATGTTGGATCTAGTTACACATATATTTCTTCTATGCTCTTCATCATGATAATTTAATGAGTGACATCTTAATTTTATGTGTTTTAAAATTTTATTCTAGTTATATCTATATTTTCCTTGCTTTCTAACAAGATGACTTAGTGAGTCATATGCTAAAATTTTATACCTATGTTTCTTTTGGTTTTATCATGATAATATAATAAGTGATGTGTTAATCCTTTTATGTAAATTGGACTCATTCTAGCTATGCCTATGTTTCATGTGCTAAGTTGTAATGGTATGGTAACCATTCACCTAGCCTTTTTAATGGATGACTTTTCATCTAGCCATGACCCTTCATCTAGCCATGACCTTTCACCTAGCTTTTTTAATGGATGCCCCTCCATCTAGCTATGGTTGACCTATAAATAGCCTAGGCATTGTCTCCCAAAGGCACACTTGAATCCTTTGAAAAACTTCCTGTTCAAGTGCTGCAGAAATTCGTCCAAACCTCATCCACATTTCATGAAAGTCTCTGCCCAAGTTTCGATCAACAAGTGCAAGTTCAAGTTCCATAAAATTTCTATCCATAACCGAAGAAGTTTCTGACCAAGTAAGTGGACTTTTCATTTCGAGTATAGCTGCGGAATATGTTTACATTTCAGCATTTTATATTGTAAATTCATTTCTTTTTATTCCAAGGTGCACTGTTATGATTTAAGTTAGATATGGTAAAGGGAATTTTCGAAAACATGATAAGATATGACAAGTTATGACCCTAATGCGGTGGGTAATAATAACTGATATATGACAAGTAGAGGAATTACATATAAGGGATTGATCAGTAATACCATGGAAAACAAGATAATTAACAGTACTATATTTTCAATTAAGTGCTATGTTTTCGATTAAGTTATGTTTCTGTCATGAATTCTGAATGTCTTGCTAAAAGTATATATTTTTAATTAAGTTATGTTTCTGTTATGAATTCTGAATGTCTTGTTAAAAGTATATGTTTTTGATTAAGTTATGTTTCTATCTTGTTTCATGAAATATATTTTCGTCATGAATTCTGAATGTCTTGCTATATTTTGTATTCTGTCGTGTGATGTTCGATCAATCCCACTTACTGAGTGTTTTCCCAAGCACTCACCCCCCTTACTCCCATCCCAAGATAAAGATGAGGAACAAGTCGAGAAGGAGGAGTAAGAGATGTTTTGGGGCTGGTAATGAAGTCATGTCGAAGTGATTCGTCCATTTAGTTCATGTTATCTTTATTTGTACACTTTCACTTTTGGTTTGTAAAGATAATATTTTCATTATATTGTTATTGGTTTGGTATGCACTT